>NC_140534.1:36507748-36720248 GCF_057382185.1 Mchenga conophoros
TTGTTGCCTGGCTCAATCGGCCTCTAAAATGCGATACGGATAACTCAGGAACACTGAGAGGAGGAATCTGTGTCTGTGACCACCACTTTCTACATCAGACCATAACATCAGCCAGCTTTTCCTGCCTTCAGGTCTGCAGTGCAAAGTAGTAAATCTCTCTCTAAGATGGCCAGGGTCTATCTGATAACTGCAAGGAGGAGCTAAGTGGCTGCTTCCTGTTCACAGACTGGAATATTTTCCACTGAGATAATAATACTGATGCAATACAGAGCCAGTTCAGTTCAATTCAGTTTTATTTATACAGCGCCAAATCACAAAAACATTCACCTCAAGGTACTTTATATTGTAAGGTAGACCCTACAATAATACATAAAGAGAAAAACCCAACAATCATATGACCCCCTATGAGCAAGCACTTTGGCCACAGTGGGAAGGAAAAACTCCCTTTTAACAGGAAGAAACCTCCAACAGAACCAGGCTCAGGGAGGGGCGGGGCCATCTGCTGTGATTGGTTGAGGAGGAGAACAGGATAAAGACAAGCTGTGTAAGAGAGACAGAGATTAATAACAAGTATGGTTCAGTGCAGAGAGATCTATTAACACATAGTGAGTGAAGAAGAAACACCCAGTGCACCATGGGAATCCCCCAGCAGTCTACAACCAACACTGAATCCTCCCTTAGCTGTAATAGGTGTAGTTGTGGCTGTCCTCTTTAGCATCTACATGGATGTTAAAATCACCCACAATAATGATTTTGTCTGAGCTCAGAACTAAATCAGATATAAAGTCTGAGAAATCAGACAGAAACTCTGTGTAAGGCCCAGGTGGACGATAGATGATAACAAGTAAGACTGGTTTCTGAGTTTTACAGCTGGGGTCGACAAGGCTATGTATCAGGCTTACAAAGAATTAAAAGTCTGTCTGGGTCTTTGGTTGATTGATAACCAAAGACCACTGAGTCCACAGATGTCAAGCTCAGAAGGAGAGAGTTCCAGAGTCTGGGGGCAACTGTGGCAAAAACTCTGGGTCCCAATACAGGATCTTGTGGTACACCATAGCTCTCACGTCTGTGTAAACAAAGTCTTGTAAAAAGGTGAGTGAACTGAGTTTTCTTTTGGATCCTTACCTCGCATGTGTAATGTTCAAACTCTTATTTTGAAATTACCTGAGTACACAGGTACGCCGGCTGTATGTGCGTGTGCTAGCTTAGCAGTTGACAGTTACGTGGATGCGCTGATCCTTATGTACTGAATAAAGTAATCTGTATGACAACTCCGAGGCGATTTCTCCATAAGTATTGAAGCCAAAACAGCATGAACCTCGGGACTCGGGACCTTCACAGAAGGTCCTGAGTCTCTATTTCTGATCGTAGATCATTTTTAAGCAATGAGATGAAGTAATGCTGGGAATTTGTTTGCCTGAAGCTCATCTAATCAGTGTGTCATGAATCTGTCCTCTCACAAACTAACTGCAGATTGTTAAAGTTAACCTAACTTGTGAGTTAAAAGTGTCGCCAATAAACTGCCTTCTTGTGAGTAAATGCTTCGAGCGGCTGGTCTTGAAGAACATCACGAACAGTCTCCCAACAGACCCTTCAGTTCACATACAGAACCAACCGATCTACAGAGGATGCTATCTCCACCATAGTCCACGTTATGCTGCCACACCTGGAGAGGAAAAACACCTATGTCAGAAGTCTTTTCATCAACTTTAGCTCAGCTTTTAACACGATCATTGGTTGAAAAGCTGATGCTATTAGGTGTGGAACCGGCAACCTGCAACTGGGTTTTCAGCTTCTTGACAAAGCGGCAACAGACAGTCAAGGTGGGCAGCCAAACATTAAAGACCGTCTTAGAGAGCACAGGCTCTCCTCAGGGGTGTGTCCTGAGCCCGCTGCTGTTCAGCCTGCTTACACATGACTGTACGGCCACATTCAACACTAACCACATTGTGAAGTTTGCCAACGACACAACTGTGATTGGTCTCATCACTGACAACGACGAGTCTGCCTATAGAATGGACGTGGAGCAGCTTGGAGTGTGGTGCAGATCCCACAATCTCATCATCAACGTGGACAAAATAAAAGAGATGGTGATCGATTTCAGGAAGGCTGGCAGAGATCACCACCAAGACCTCACCATAGATGATGCTGCTGTGAAGAGGGTCAGCAGTGTTACGTTCCTGGGTGTACACCTTGCTGATGACCTGTCCTTCTCCATTAACACCACAGCAGTTATCAAAAAAGCACAAAAGCGTCTCCACTCCCTCAGGAGACTCAGAAAAACAGGACTCTCCACACTTCACCTCACAAATTTCTACAGAGGCACCATTGAAAACATCCCGACACAAAGTTTTACAGCATGGTTTGGCAGCTGCAAGTCCTACAAGAAGTATCAACTTAATAGGATTGTTAAGACTGCCAGGAGGATTGCTGGTGCCCCTCTCTCATCACTGGAGGAGATCTACAAACAGCACTGCATACGCAGAGCTATCTCCATCATCAGAGACCCCCACCACCCCTCTCATGACCTGTTCTCACTCCTGCCGTCTTACAGGTGGTACAGGAGCATCAGCTGCAGAACCTCCAGGATGCTGGTTCTTTGTGAGACTGATAAATGGACTGTGCCCCCTCTCCACCTACACAGCCATTCACACAGCTACACTGTATAATCAACAAGCGGACTTTGTTGCCCCTATCTAGACACACACACACACACACACACACACACACACACACACACACACACACAATACACTCCACACTACCTAATTTAACCATCCCCTTCCGTGACAGGACTGCTGCTATCTACCCGAATGAATGTGACATGAGTTCGTTTTAGAACTTAAATTTTATGCTATTTATTTATCCATAACTATTGTTGCAATTCATTACTGCCTCTTTTACTGCTCTTTTTAAACCTTTTCTGTTTAAACTTATTCTTTTTAAACTGTATTGCTTTTTGCACTGTAGAGGCTGGTGAGAAACAGTATTTTGTTTCAGGTGGGGTAACACTATACAAAAGCCAAAGACTTCTTGAGTCTAAAGTGTGAGAGTAAAAGCACTGTGTCGCTGTGGTGGCAGCTGTAGCAACCTGTTTAAAATAGAAACTGCTGCACGCACAACGTCTGAACACAAACTGATAAGATGCTATGCTTCTTAGAATTCGAGCATCAGGGCTGTCAGAGATGCAGATGCTGATTATGGAAACCGCATAATAACCAACACATGCGAACATGTTTCCGCTTCACTGGCTCTGCAGCCTCAGCTCTGCTCCTCAGGCCTAAAACTTTCTGTATTTATTTGCTCCTATTAGCTCTCCACAGTCTGGACTCTCTGCTCAGTTCAGCTTTTCTTTTTTTTTTTTTAGATTAGATGATGTAGGTTTAATTTAACAGTTACATGTAGTAACTGTTAGTAACACATATGTGAGAATGCTGTTTGTGGACTTCAGCCCTGCCTTCAATACAGTCCAACCCCACAAAATGATTACAAAACTAAGCAGTATAGGACTCAGCAGCTCACTGTGCACCTGGATACCGGACTTCCTGAGAGACAAAACCTCAGGATGGGAGAGCACACCTCCTCCACCCTCTTTCTGAACATAGGCGTCCCACAGGGAACAAGGCGATCTGAGCGCTCCACCCTCTGCATTGATGGAGAGGAGGTAGAAAGCTTTAAGTTTCTCAGAGTCGCAACCTCGGCCGACCTTACCTGGTCCACAAACATTTCCCACCAGGTAGGAAAAGCATAAGAGAGGATGTACTTCCTCAGGAAGCTGCTTCAATTACTCCCAGAGACTGCTAATGAACTTCTACCGCTCCACCATCGAGAGCCTTCTGACCTACTGCTGCTACTCTGGTTCAACTGCTGCACTGTGGAGGAGAAGAGGAAACTGCAGCAGGTGGTGAGGGCAGCAGAGCGGTTATTGGCACCTCACTAGCCCCCCTCAGAGACATTTATACTGGCAGACTTCTGCAGAAAGCCAGCATCATCATCAAGGACCCCTCCAACCTGGACACTCACTTTCCCCCTCCCCTCTGGTAAACACTACAGGTCCATCAGGTCAAAGACAAACAGACTTAACAGAAGCTTCTACCTACAGGCTGTCAAACACGCCCCACCTCCACCCTGACTAAAGGTTAACTGTGCTGCTAACACTCATGGGCACTATACTTATCTACAAACAGTTTTCATTACAGTATTTATTTATAAACAGTACTCATTACAATATAATACAAGTAGCGTTCCTGCCTGTTACTCAGTGTGCAATACCACCAATCACACCTTATACTGCACTGATCCTACTCCTTACACTGTTCCTGTGGATATATTTATATATTTTCTTTCTGTATATAACGTGTGCATTACCTCTTAAACTTCTTTTTATCTTTATTGATCTCATTCTCCTTTCCGAAGAATGTTGAATGTAAAAATCTACAGCTACTAACAGAGACATACCAAACTGTGTTTCATTGTTCTGGTAACAGTGACAATAAAGATCTATCTTATCTTATTTGATTTTTAAGTGTTTTCTAGTGTTAAGGAGTGTGTCAGGGTGCTGGGTCTGAGTTTATAGTCTTTTTGCGATTTCTTTGTGTTTGGAATGTTTTAGTTTTCTGTTAGTTTTAAGTTATTCTTTGCTTTGGCTGTACGTTTAGTTATATTTGCTCCCATGTTGTCTGATCCAGGTGTCTCGTGTCCCCTTCCTGTTTACATGTCTCCCCTGTCTGTCACATGTGTCCATGTATGTTTCTTCAGTCCGTCACGTCTCATTCCCTCTCTTTCGTGACCCCTGTGATTAAGTTTCCCTCTCTCTCACCCCCTCTCTCTGTCTCTTGTGTCAAACTCGCACATCCCAGTTTACGTCGCTCCATGTTTCCTGTTTTATGTTGAAGGTCTTGTGTTCCATGTTCAGTGTGTTTAGTTTTGCTTCCCCTGTGGCGTCATGTTCATCTGCATCAGCCCATGTGTTTCCACTTCCCCTGATCAGCTCCTGTCTGTCTGTGAGTTTTCATTCATTCTTTGTCAGGTCATCCGTCATGTTCACGCCATGTTTCAAGGGTGTCACGCTTCCAGGTATTGTGTTGTTGCCAGGTTTCCATGTTTAGGATTTTCATGCTTACTTTCCAGTTTCCCCATTTTAGGTTTATGTTTGGTGTCATTTACCTAGGGCACATTTCCGTTTTTCATGGTTTGTCTGCCAGCGCAGGCCGTGACAAAGGGAACAGAAGGTCCAACAGAAACAGCAAGCATCCTTTAATTACAGATTAAATCAGATGGAGCGAGGGAAAATGAGTAATGGATGCTGGGGATCCAGAACAGGAAATATACACACCAGCAATAACAAGTAACAATGAAAATCAACCAAACTGGTATAAAAACAGAAAAAAGTGGTTAACTTTCCTTTCTTATTTCAACAAGGCAGCTGGATGGCTGGTCAGAACAAATTATAGCATTTATAATAAATGCTATAAATGAATGAATTCATGTTATATGGCACTTTCACATTTTAGATAGCCAGGCTCATATTGTAACAGTAATTCTGTATCAAAAACATTTTCAACTCTTGAAGTTAAACCCTGTCACAGACTGAGCAAAGACTCATTCTGATTCTCCTACTTGGTGTCTGACCTTCTTTCCTGTTCATCTTTGCTGATTTGGTGAAGGCTTATTAGGATAACCTCATGTTTAAAGAGCTTTCTGAATGTGTGTGTGTTCCTTTTCTTTCCCCTCTGGCTTAGAGGGAACGTTTTCTGCCCAGTGTTGTAGGGTCCTGATTACTCCACGTCTGTGTGGTGGTGGGAGTCACAGAGGTACTGGTCTGTGTGTGTGAGCTTCCTGTCACAAGGCTGGCATGAGAGATGGTCCCAAATGCAGATACCACATAGAGACAATGATCAGATTCACAGGTTTTATTTAGTCACAGGCTGAGTACTGTGATCTTAACAAGAATAATGTGGGAAGCACAGGGATTAGGGAAACGCTGGAGGCAGGTTACTGGTGAGGGGAAAAAACTACACTGGGCTCAGAACATAGATTCACTGGGGCAACTGCTCTGCAGAGAGATTAGTGGACAGGAAAGGGAACTGAACCTAGGATGGTGGAATATGGGCTGAGTTACAGTTACAGGTTCGAGGTGGGTGAGAGCTGGAAGAATAAGCAGCCGACTGGTGAGCAATGGTCAGTGTTTTTTCAACCTGAGGTGGTGGGACTCCTGAACAGGCGGCGGGCAGGGGGGACAGGCCGGTGGGACAATGGATATTCAGATTCCTTTGGTGAGATGGCGAGGCGAGGACACAGTGGTGAAGAACCCAGCACGAGACTGTAAACTGCTGGTGAGTTGAACGATGAGAAAAAGCATAGGTAGCTGACGACCTGGTGAAAGAGAGATGGCCAAACCGGGCATAAATGTAGCCTTGTTGATTACTGCCAATGACAGACAGGGGAGTGGAAGTGGCCAGGGCTCTGTCATGTTGTGCTGCATGGCAGGAGATTGGAACCAAATACAGGACACAGAGGGATGAACGTAAAACGTCATCAGAAGGAAACTTGGCCAAAACAAAACCTCGAACATGGAACAAGAAAACCCAACTGGACTCAAGAAACTAAAAACTGAGAAACACGAACCAGGAAAACACACCAGGAACTATGAACTAGAATTTTGCCAGGAACACGAAGGGAGAAAACGCAGCACGGAGAGGGTACAACACGACATAAAGCAAGGAAAACACAGGGCTTAAATACACACTGGAGTAATCAGGGAATGGGAGACAGGAGGGAAACAAAGCTGGGAATAATTAGGCATAACAAGACAAGGGGACGCAAAACTAGACACACTGACATAACACATGAGACTATCAAAGTAAAACAGGAAATACGACACACACACACATACTTCACACAGGCTAAACACTACGACATAACAGACTCAGTAAAAGAGGCAACACAGAGACAAGGGTCACTAGGCATGAGACATGGGACCAGGACAGGAACAGAGACTGAACACAGGCTAAGAAAAATACAAAGGGAGGAAAAATGAAGATCACTAGGCAACAACAAAACCAGGAATAGCACTTCCTTCCACTTCCTGCATGTAAAGGTTGGCTACAATAGGTAAAATGCAAACTACACAATGGAAGGCCCCAACCAGGTGATGGAGTCAAAGTGAGGACCTGTAAGGCAACCGTCCGAATCACTGCACCGCCATCCTGCATCTTGACAAAACAATGAAACGAGGGGGGGACCCTTCAGGGCGACAATGATCCCCAACACACAGCCAAGGAAACTCGTAGTTCGTTTCCAAAAAAGAAAATAAAGCTGCTAGAGTCAGCCAGTCACCTGAATCCTTATGAAACCCTAAAGGTCAGAGGTCATAGATGGGGTCCACAGAACCTTCAGGGTTTGAAGAAGGGACCAAAATCCCACCTGAGCACTGCATGAGACTCATTTCTCCATACAGGAGGCGTCTTGAAGCTGTCACCACCAACACAGGTTTTTTTACGAAGTATTAAAAACATTAGTAAGTAAGTAAGTAAAGTTTATTTATTAAGCGCTTTTCATAGACAGGTAGTCACAAAGCGCTGCACACAGAGATTAAAATAAACAGTACGATAAATAGCAAAATGCACAATATACACAATATAGAAGTTAAATGTAAATTAAAAATGTAAAAAGCGTTGGTCAACCGAAGGCTTGTTTAAACAGTAAAGTTTTTAACTGCTTTTTAGAGGATTCAACAGAGTCAACCAAACGTAGTTGTAGAGGTAGACTGGTCCACAGCCTTGGTGCCACAGACTGAAAGGCTCCGCCCCCTTTCATCTTCAGTCGCGTTCGGGGAAAAACCAACAAACTCTGAGTCTGTGAGCGGAGACAACGAGCAGCAGAGTATTTTGTGAGAAGCTTGGATAAATAATCTGGGGCCATTTAGTGCTCTATATGTTAAAACAATAATTTTAAAATGAATTCTAAACTCTATTGGGAGCCAATGTAAAGAACATAAAATAGGAGTGATGTGAGCTCGCTTGCTAGAGCGAGTTAGTCTGGCTGCTGCGTTTTGTATAGCTTGGAGGTGAGAGAGAGATGATTTATCCAAGCTGGTAAACAGGGAATTACAATAATCTAAACGTGATGACACAAATGCATGGACAATTTTTTCCAGTTCAGCTGAGGAGACCATATGTCGCAGTTTAGATATTTTCCTTAAATGATAGAAACATGAACGAGACAGAGATTTTACGTGTGAGTCAAGGCCCAAAGATGAGTCAAATATATATAAAAAAAAAACACCCAGCACGCCCCTGCGGGCGGTTTATCCTTCAAGCTCGGGTCCTCTACCAGAGGCCTGGGAGCTTGAGGGTCCTGCGCAGTATCTTAGCTGTTCCCAGGACTGCGCTCTTCTGGACAGAGATCTCTGATGTTGTTCCCGGGATCTGCTGGAGCCACTCGCCTAGCTTGGGAGTCACCGCACCTAGTGCTCCGATTACCACGGGGACCACCGTTACCTTCACCTTCCACATCCTCTCGAGCTCTTCTCTGAGCCCTTGGTATTTCTCCAGCTTCTCGTGTTCCTTCTTCCTGATATTGCTGTCATTCGGAACCGCTACATCGATCACTACGGCCGTCTGCTTCTGTTTGTCTACCACCACTATGTCCGGTTGGTTAGCCACCACCATTTTGTCCGTCTGTATCTGGAAGTCCCACAGGATCTTAGCTCGGTCATTCTCCACCACCCTTGGGGGCATCTCCCATTTTGACCTCGGGACTTCCAGGTTATACTCGGCACAGATGTTCCTGTACATCTTTACACAGCCTATATATATATATATATATATATATATGTATATATGTATATATATATATATATATATATATATATATATATATATATATATATATATATATATATATATATATATATATAGAGAGAGAGAGAGAGAGAGAGAGAGAGATCAGGAGGAGCTATGATCATGGTCTCTGTCTTGTTCATGTTTAAAACAAGGTAATTGCTAGAAAGCCAATCAGAAACCTGGGTTAAGAACTGGTCTAGGGTGGACAGCCTATCCAGCTGATGAGGAGAAAAATAAGTAAATGACCCGGGACAACAAGGGGCATCTTCATAAGGGGAGATCTTCTCGAGAGCAGTGATGTTTTGGGGCTGTCGCCGAGCAACACGGACTTTCAACTCCCGCCACAGATTTTCTATGGGGTTGAGGTCTGGAGACTGGCTAGGCCACTCCAGGGCTTTCAAATGCTTCTTACGGAGCCACTCCTTTGTTGCCCGGGCAATGTGTTTTGGATCATTGTCATGTTGGAAGACCCAGCCTCGTTTCATCTTCAAAGTTCTCACTGATGGAAGGAGGTTTTGGCTCAAAATCTCACGATACATGGCCCCACGGGGCGATCATGGCTCAAGAGTTGGGAGTTCGCCTTGTAATCGGAAGGTTGCCGGTTCGAGCCCCGGCTCGGACAGTCTCGGTCGTTGTGTCCTTGGGCAAGACACTTCACCCGTTGCCTACTGGTGGTGGTCAGAGGGCCCGGTGGCGCCAGTGTCTGGCAGCCTCACCTCTGTCAGTGCGCCCCAGGGTGGCTGTGGCTACAATGTAGCTTGCCATCACCAGTGTGTGAATGTGTGTGTGACTGGGTGGATGACTGGATATGTAAAGCGCTTTGGGGTCCTTAGGGACTAGTAAAAGCGCTATATAAATACAGGCCATTTACAGGCCATTACCATTCATTCTGTCCTTAACACGGATCAGTCGTCCTGTCCCCTTGGCAGAAAAACAGCCCCATAGCATGATGTTTCCACCCCCATGCTTCACAGTAGGTATGGTGTTCTTGGGATGCAACTCAGTATTCTTCTTCCTCCAAACACGACGAGTTGAGTTTATACCAAAAAGTTCTACTTTGGTTTCATCTGACCACATGACATTCTCCCAATCCTCTGCTGTATCATCCATGTGCTCTCTGGCAAACTTCAGACGGGCCTGGACATGCACTGGCTTCAGCAGCGGAACACGTCTGGCACTGCGGGATTTGATTCCCTGCCGTTGTAGTGTGTTACTGATGGTGACCTTTGTTACTTTGGTCCCAGCTCTCTGCAGGTCATTCACCAGGTCCCCCCGTGTGGTTCTGGGATCTTTGCTCACCGTTCTCATGATCATTTTGACCCCACGGGATGAGATCTTGCGTGGAGCCCCAGATCGAGGGAGATTATCAGTGGTCTTGTATGTCTTCCATTTTCTGATGATTGCTCCCACAGTTGATTTTTTCACACCAAGCTGCTTGCCTATTGTAGAGTCACTCTTCCCAGTCTGGTGCAGGTCTACAATACTTTTCCTGGTGTCCTTCGAAAGCTCTTTGGTCTTGGCCATGGCGGAGTTTGGAGTCTGACTGTTTGAGGCTGTGGACAGGTGTCTCTTATACAGATGATGAGTTCAAACAGGTGCCATTCATACAGGTAACGAGTGGGGGACAGAAAAGCTTCTTACAGAAGACGTTACAGGTCTGTGAGAGCCAGAGATTTTCCATGTTTGAGGTGACCAAATACTTATTTTCCACCCTAATTTACAAATAAATTCTTTACAAATCCTACCATGTGAATTCATGGATTTTTTATTCACATTCTGTCTCTCACAGTTGAAGTGTACCTCTGGTGCAAATTACTGACCTCTGTCATCATTTTAAGTGGGGGAACTTGCACAATCGGTGGCTGACTAAATACTTTTTTGCCCCACTGTATACCCAGACGATTTGACGTTCTTTTTGCAATCTTGATATTTAACTCTGGAATCACCACTGCTACACTAGTTGCTTCAGTCTTAGGATCTTTTGACCCACCTGTATACAACCGTAAAAAGTCACTGTATTTGCTCTCCAATCTGTTATAAATTTTTTGACAAGTATCTGTGGTCAATTTCCTCTCCTTAGTATATGTTAATGATCTGTCTACTTTAATGCATTTCAATGTCCATATGGGTCGTAAAGGCCACAACACTGTCTGACTGAAGTCTTTGTCATACACTTTAAAAGCTCTCGCTCTATCATCCCCAATCCTTTTTTTTTTTTTTTGCCTGTCCCATTTCGTTCTTTAGCCATCAGAATTGTTGTCTGAAGACCAACAACGATACCCAATGGATTTATTTTGCCAAATGGATCATCGTGGCATTGCCGTATTGGTCTATTTGATCGACCTTTGTTTTTATTTTTTATTTTATTTTATTTTCAGTTGTTACAGACGGGACAGACATGAGTGAGGGATATGAAAGGGAGAAAGAAAGAGGAAGGAAAAGAAAAACAGAAGGGGAGAGGGACAGTGAGAAAGGGGGAAAAAAAAAAAAAATAAAATAAATCTTCTCGATCACCTGTTTAGCGCGAAAGAATAGAAAACAAGCAAAAAAAACAACAAAGTAACATACTAAACAACACCATCGCATTAATCTAGCTAAGTGTAAACAGCAGTAAATACTAAATATTCAATGTTGTTGTGCAGCACGCAGGACAGACATCGCACAATGTGCTTTGAAGTAGCAGCCAAGAAAGGTGTAATTTAAGTCTACGAGCAGTGAACACGCGTGTGCACACCTGTGTGGATCAGCGCGCTTGTATTCAAATGGTTTCCACATGTAATGGTCTGCAAGAGGATGTAGAGAGCCATAGCCCCGTCCCCCAGGACATGAAGCAGGCATGGAGGAGATCCAGGCCCCAGACATCCAGAGGCCCCAGAGTGCGAGAGCCCAAGGAGGACCACCGGAGGGGCATCCGTGCCACCTTCATGGGAAGGGCTGAGGATCCCCAGACGAGGCGTCACCCAGTAGACACCGAGCAGAAGCTAGAGGGGGCTGCACTGGCGTGCCCGCCGGCTCTGCCGGCAGCCAGCTGTGCCAGAGTGAACCAAGCCGCAGGCCCAGAGGCCGGAGGCCTGAGGGCCCCCCACACCCCGGAGGAGGCCTGACCGAGCAACAGGCGCCAGGCCCCGCCAAGTAGCCACCGGGAGTGAGCTGGTACATACCTGAGCACCCAGCCCCGGACACCAAGAACCACCAATGCACCGACCCCTGAGGGCATCAGTCACCGGCAGGGAGTGTGGTGAGGGGAGATAGGCCTCCACACTTTGGAGGGCCTGGGAGTTCCCAGAGAGGTGGAGTCTAAGACCCGACCTGACATATAGACGCAGACAAACAGGCACACACAGACACAAACATGCATTCCCACCCTCATGCACACATATACAAACACTCAGCACTCACCCAACGTAAGGATTGACATAAATGGACATGTACACACAATCACACTCCCCAAACATACTCTATACCCCGGGTCCAGGTACCCTCGCCCCCAGAGGGGGAAACAGCACCCAGACCCAAGAGATGTTACCCTTCCCCCCGGGGTGGAGGCAAGCAGACCGTCCCAGGCTACGCAGCAGCAGGGAGGCCAATCGGACAGCCAACATCTCCTCCCAGCCCCCCCGCCCCGATGGCTAGCAGAGAATGGGGGTGTGTGAAGACCCCATACCTCCCTCCTCCCGCTCATGTGTAGTGTTGCTGCGTGTTGTTCTAAAGTGTATTTAAAACAAGAGAGAGCATGGTGCTGCTGCCAGAGAGCATCAGGTGTTAGCACGGCCCCTCCCGAGAACCTTCAATGTCTACATGTATTTAAAATTGAGAGGTGGGCACCGGCGCCAGAGGTAGGTTTACACAGACCGTCCACTGGACGCCGTTAACGTGCCCACCCTCAAGGCCCTATATATATGTGTGTGTTATGAGAGTGTAAGTAATGTGGATGTCTAAGTTGTGAGATAAAATTGAAGCACAGGTGGCCAGAAGGGGACAGAGGGGGGGAATGTCTCCCCTGCACCCTGGTGACACACCCGCACCCCAAGGCCCTACCAGTGTGGGTGAGTGTGGTGGAGCGGGAAGAGGGAGGTAGCCGGGGATGGGGAGGAAAAGGAGGGAGGGGAAGATGCCCCTCCCTAGGGCCAGCTCCCCCGCTGACCCCAGTAGGCACCCCCGTCCTCTGGTACCTACCAAGGCAAGGGAGCTCAGGTCCATCCAGACCGGGGCCTACGGCAGCAGCACTACCAAGCCCCACAGGACCCAGGGCAGCCCACCCTACCCCACCGCAGAGGAAACTGTACCCACCCACTGTATCATCCCCAATCCACCCAAAACTATTTTTTAAAACTTTTCCTCTTTCCCAACAATTCCCTAACACTTTTGATGGATGGTTTTCGTCATGAGCTTTCAAATTTATCCAATAATTAACCATCAGCTGTTGCCTTCTAATATACAGTGGCATTTCTCCTGATTCCACTTGTAGAGCACATATTGGTGTTGTTTTAACTGCCCCTAGGCAAAGTCTCAGTGCTCGAGCTTGGAATACGTCCAGCTTCTTTAAGGAAGTTTTAGCCGCTGATCCATATACCACACACCCATAATCTAATCGTGATTGAATTAACGTGAGATAAATACTTTTAAGTGCATCAAAATTAGCACCCCATGCCAGTCCTGCTAAACACCTCAACACATTAAAAACCTTTTTACTTTTCCCCACAACATGCTCTATGTGATTTTTCCAAGTTAATCTCTTGTCAAAAACCACACCCAAAAAACGAAAACAATCCACCCTGTCTAACTCTTTCCCATACAAGTATAACCATTTATTTCCCCCAATTTTCTTATTTGTGAAAAACATTACTTTAGTTTTCTCAACAGAAAATTTAAAACCCCATTCTCCACCCCACTTTTCTACTTTACCTACAGTGGGGCAAAACAGTATTTAGTCAGCCACCGATTGTGCAAGTTCCCCCACTTAAAATGATGACAGAGGTCAGTAATTTGCACCAGAGGTACACTTCAACTGTGAGAGACAGAATGTGAAAAAAAAATCCATGAATCCACATGGTAGGATTTGTAAAGAATTTATTCGTAAATCAGGGTGGAAAATAAGTATTTGGTCAATAACAAAAATACAACTCAATACTTTGTAACATAACCTTTGTTGGCAATAACAGAGGTCAAACGTTTACTATAGGTCTTTACCAGGTTTGCACACACAGTAGCTGGTATTTTGGCCCATTCCTCCATGCAGATCTTCTCGAGAGCAGTGATGTTTTGGGGCTGTCGCCGAGCAACACGGACTTTCAACTCCCGCCACAGATTTTCTATGGGGTTGAGGTCTGGAGACTGGCTAGGCCACTCCAGGACTTTCAAATGCTTCTTACGGAGCCACTCCTTTGTTGCCCGGGCGGTGTGTTTTGGATCATTGTCATGTTGGAAGACCCAGCCTCGTTTCATCTTCAAAGTTCTCACTGATGGAAGGAGGTTTTGGCTCAAAATCTCACGATACATGGCCCCATTCATTCTGTCCTTAACACGGATCAGTCGTCCTGTCCCCTTGGCAGAAAAACAGCCCCATAGCATGATGTTTCCACCCCCATGCTTCACAGTAGGTATGGTGTTCTTGGGATGCAACTCAGTATTCTTCTTCCTCCAAACACGACGAGTTGAGTTTATACCAAAAAGTTCTACTTTGGTTTCATCTGACCACATGACATTCTCCCAATCCTCTGCTGTATCATCCATGTGCTCTCTGGCAAACTTCAGACGGGCCTGGACATGCACTGGCTTCAGCAGCGGAACACGTCTGGCACTGCGGGATTTGATTCCCTGCCGTTGTAGTGTGTTACTGATGGTGACCTTTGTTACTTTGGTCCCAGCTCTCTGCAGGTCATTCACCAGGTCCCCCCGTGTGGTTCTGGGATCTTTGCTCACCGTTCTCATGATCATTTTGACCCCACGGGATGAGATCTTGCGTGGAGCCCCAGATCGAGGGAGATTATCAGTGGTCTTGTATGTCTTCCATTTTCTGATGATTGCTCCCACAGTTGATTTTTTCACACCAAGCTGCTTGCCTATTGTAGATTCACTCTTCCCAGTCTGGTGCAGGTCTACAATACTTTTCCTGGTGTCCTTCGAAAGCTCTTTGGTCTTGGCCATGGCGGAGTTTGGAGTCTGACTGTTTGAGGCTGTGGACAGGTGTCTTTTATACAGATGAGTTCAAACAGGTGCCATTCATACAGGTAACGAGTGGGGGACAGAAAAGCTTCTTACAGAAGACGTTACAGGTCTGTGAGAGCCAAAGATTTTCCTTGTTTGAGGTGACCAAATACTTATTTTCCACCCTGATTTACGAATAAATTCTTTACAAATCCTACCATGTGAATTCATGGATTTTTTTTTCACATTCTGTCTCTCACAGTTGAAGTGTACCTCTGGTGCAAATTACTGACCTCTGTCATCATTTTAGGTGGGGGAACTTGCACAATCGGTGGCTGACTAAATACTTTTTTGCCCCACTGTATCCCCTCTTGAAGATTCTTGACAAGATGGTCAACATTCATCTCCCTCACCCATAATGCTCCATCGTCAGCAAAAAGTGATTTACCACAACTATCAGACACACCTTTAAAAATGTCATTGATCATAAGTGAGAAAACCGTTGGGCTAACCACACTTCCCTGAGGAGTTCCATTTTCATTTTCCATTTTCTGTTCCACACGGCTCAGAAACATGTGACCCTATTTTAACTTGAATTGTTCTGTCACATAAAAAGTCCAATACCCAATTAAACATACTTCCTCCTATCCCCGCTTCATGTAACTTAATCAGTAGACCCTCTCTCCAAAGCATATCATATGCCTTTTTTAGATCAAAGAAGACAGCAACTACCACCTCTTTATTAACTTGCGCTTTCCTGATATCATCTTCCAAACATAAGACAGGATCCATCATCCCTCTTCCTCTATGAAAACCACTCTGATAGAGTGCTAATATATTTCTTGACTCTAAAAATTGTACCAATCTCTCATTCACTATCCTTTCCATTGGTTTACACATATTGGAAGTCAGAGCAATGGGCCTATAATTTCCAGGATCACTGTGGTCTTTCCCTGGTTTCTTTATTGGTATAATTAGCGCTTCTTTCTATCGATGTGGGAGATGCCCTACTTTCCAGACCTTATTAAACAACATTAGCAATTTAGTCAACGCTTCATCACTTATATGTTTCAACATAACATAACATAGTCAAAGGAGCTTGTAAAGAAAAGCGTCTGGACTTCTTTAAGTTGCTTGAAGACGTTTCACCTCTCATCCGAGAAGCTTCTTCAGTTCTAAGGTCAAATGGTGGAGAGTCCCAGATATAAACCTAGTGGGAGTTTCCCCCCACAGAGGGACAAAAGGACCCCCTGATGATCCTCTAATCGCCTGAGCCAAGGCGTGAAACTGGGTGTGGGTCCCAATCAGCCAGAGTTTCGGGTGAGTTCATTGTGAAACCTGGCCCCACCTTATCATGCGAATTCCTGAGATCAGATGGCCCAGGATCTGAGTGGGCGCTAAAGCGTCTGGGAAGGGAACTCAAAACTGTATTATAGATGGCAGAGAGTTGGTGTCGTAAACCACCGCCTCTGTTCAAAGATGGTCGCTCACAGTGGACATAGATGCTTCTTTCACTCCTCTTTCAAACCATCTGTCCTCTCTGTCCAAAATGTGAACATTGGCATCCTCGAAAGAGTGTCCTTTATCCTTAAGATGCAGATGGACAGCTGAGTCTTGTCCTGTGGAGGTGGCTCTTCTTCACTCACTATGTATTAACAGACCTCTCTGCATTGAATCATATCTGTTATTAATCTCTGTCTCTCTTTCACAGCATGTCTTTTATCCTGTCTTCCTTCTCTCACCCCAACCGGTCGCAGCAGATGGCCGCCCCTCCCTGAGCCTGGTTCTGCCGGAGGTTTCTTCCTGTTAAAAAGGAGTTTTTCCTTCCCACTGTTGCCAAAGTGCTTGCTCATAAGGGGTCATATGATTGTTGGGTTTTTCTCTGTATCTATGAAGCGCCTTGAGGCGACTTATGTTGTGATTTGGCGCTATATAAATAAAATAAAATTGAATTGAATTATGTTGTGCCATGCACTTGTGAAGTGGCTGTTTGGTCTCCAATGTAGAGGTCTGGCCATTCCTCGCTGCACTGTACAGCATACACCACATTGTTAAGTCTGTGTTTTGGCGTTTTGTCTTTCGGGTGAACCAGTTTTGTGTCTGAGCGTGTTGCTGGGTCTGAAATGCACCGGGATGTCATGCTTGGAGAAAACTCTCCTGAGTTTTTCTGATACACCGGCTACATAGGGGATGACAATGTTGTTGCGTCTGTCTTTCTTATCCTCCCTCGCTGGTGTCTGGTCTTCTTTTCTGTGCCTCTTTG
Organism: Mchenga conophoros; assembly: GCF_057382185.1. Classification (NCBI taxonomy): domain Eukaryota; kingdom Metazoa; phylum Chordata; class Actinopteri; order Cichliformes; family Cichlidae; genus Mchenga; species Mchenga conophoros. Next base: position 36,525,005 of record NC_140534.1, read on the forward strand.
CTGACTTTAAGAACGCCCATTTAGGATAGCCGCACGTTTTGAGTGCTTCCTTTACACACCCGATCAGATCTGCACACTGTTAGACCTCTGCCTCACCACTACATATTTCAAATACAACAAAGACTTTTACAGACAAAAACATGGCTGTGCCATGGGCTCCCCCGTGTCACCTATTGTAGCCAGCCTATACATGGAGGAAGTGGAAAGGAAGGCTCTTGGCTCTCAACATCGAGAATGGCAACCTCAACATCGAAGTTTACTGGAAGCCCACACACACGGACCAGTACCTCCTCTTTGACTCCCATCACCCTCTGGAACACAAACTTGGAGTAATCAGGACCCTACACCACCGGGCAGAACATGTTCCCTCTAAGCCTGAAGGAAAAAAGAAGGAACACACACATGTAAAGGAAGCACTCAAAACGTGCGGCTATCCTAAATGGGCGTTCTGAAAGTCAGCAAAGAGGCACAGAAAAGAAGACCAGACACCAGCGAGGGAGGATAAGAAAGACAGACACAACAACATTGTCATCCCCTATGTAGCCGGTGTATCAGAAAAACTAAGGAGAGTTTTCTCCAAGCATGACATCCCGGTACATTTCAGACCCAGCAACACGCTCAGACACAAACTGGTTCACCTGAAAGACAAAACGCCAAAACACAGACTTAACAATGTGGTGTATGCTGTACAGTGCAGCGAGGAATGCTCAGACCTCTACATTGGAGAGACCAAACAACCACTTCACAAGCGTATGGCACAACACAGAAGAGCCACCTCCACAGGACAAGACTCAGCAGTCCATCTGCATCTTAAGGATAAAGGTCACTCTTTCGAGGATGCCAATGTTCACATTTTGGACAGAGAGGACAGATGGTTTGAAAGAGGAGTGAAAGAAGCCATCTATGTCCACTGTGAGCGACCATCTTTGAACAGAGGCGGGGGTTTACGACACCAACTCTCTGCCATCTATAATCCAGTTTTGAGATCCCTTCCCAGACGCCTTAATCCCCACTCACATCCTGGGCCATCTGACCTCAGGAATTCGCATGATAAGGTGGGGCCAGGTTTCACAATGAACTCACCCGAAACTCTGGCTGATTGGGACCCACACCCAGTTTCACACCTTGGCTCAGGCGATTAGAGGATCATCAGGGGGTCCTTTTGTCCCTCTGTGGGGGTTTACTCCCACTAGGTTTATATCTGAGACTCTCCACCATTTGACCTTAGAACTGAAGAAGCTTCTCGGATGAGAGGTGAAACGTCTTCAAGCAACTTAAAGAAGTCCAGACGCTTTTCTTTACAAGCTCGTTTGACTACGATGACCTGGATGACTGAGAACCTTCACAGACATATAAATGGTAAATGGTAAATGGCCTGTATTTATATAGCGCTTTACTAGTCCCTAAGAACCCCAAAGCGCTTTACATATCCAGTCATCCACCCATTCACACACACATTCACACACTGGTGATGGCAAGCTACATTGTAGCCACAGCCACCCTGGGGCGCACTGACAGAGGCGAGGCTGCTGGACACTGGCGCCACCGGGCCCTCTGACCACCACCAGTAGGCAACGGGTGAAGTGTCTTGCCCATAGACACAACGACCGAGACTGTTCAAGCCGGGGCTCGAACCGGCAACCTTCCGATTACAAGGCGAACGTACAACATAACATATCTCATCCTTCCCTGGAGCACTATTACTGGTCCTGCCCAGAGCTCTTTTCAGTTCTCCAATAGATAAGGGACAACTCATTACATCTGCAGTACTGTCCTTCCTCCCTAAAGCTTCAAGATTTCTTTCTTTAGTCTTCTCTCTTCCTCGTTTACTTTCATCTGACAAATTTCTCCCACTATGTATATCCACAAAAGTACTTGCCAATAAATCTGCTTTTTCCCCATCAGTTACAGCTGCTCGATTATTCTTATCAAGAACTGGATAACTCTCCAAGTCTCTTCTTTCTCCCTGATCATCCCCCACACTTCCCCTTTTTGAGTATTACTACCAATTGTATTACATAAATCTCTCCAGTATGTTCTCTTTGTTCTTCTGATTGTACTCCTGACTTTTGCCTGCGCTTTTTTGTAGTCAATTAAGTGTTGAAAATTATGAGACCATTTAACCAACTTAAATGCTCTAATTTTTTTCTCTAACTACTAACTGACATTCGTCATTCCACCATGGGACTGCTCTCCTCATACCTTTCCCTGTTGTCTTTGGAATAGCCTCATCAGCAGAGCTTAGAATACTTTGACTGATTTCTTGAGTCATACTTTCAACACTCACATTATCTTGAACTTGTAAAAACTTCCCCTCACAAACCCTACTAAGCTTCCCCCATTCCGCCTTCCCAAACACCCACTTCCCTCCTAATGTTTCAGGTACCTGTATTTGACCAACCATTATTTCACTCACAACCAGATAATGATCACTACCAAATGACTTACCAGAGCTAATATCAAACCGTGTCGTCTTCCCAGTATTCAAACATACCAGATTTTCATTGTCAAGAAATTCCTCTAACACTTCCCCATTGTAGTCTGTTTTCTCACTCCCCCATAACAAATGGTGTGCATTAAAATCCCCACACCAGATAATATTTCCTTTCATGTCCATTTCCCCCAGTTTATTCAACTCTAACTTTTTTACAAGGATTATAAAAATTAACAACCATGATCACCTTCCCTCCTATCCAAACCTTAATCACTACATACTCCAAATCCCCTTCCCTCTCACCTATCTTCAATGGAATACCTTCCTTAATCAACGCAAGGCACCCACCACCATTTCCTTCTTCCCTATCATATCTAACAGCAACATATCCATACACTCTAAAATCCAAAAAAGCTTCAACCATGTTTCCTGAATACAAATTATGTCAGGTTTTTCTGTCTGCTCGTATAGAAACTGTTTAAAATCTTGACCATTTGACAAGAGACTCCTGGCATTCCACTGTAAGATTAATATGGTTATAAGAACTAACCACCACATTATCCCTCTTGACTCGCCTGACTGCTTGTTCCACCTCTTATGTCCTCCCACCTGATATTCTTCATGTCTAAACTATGACATGCTGCCTTCACAATAATCTGGATTCTCTCCGTCTTGGACTTCACATCTGAGGTTGCATTTATTACTCCCGCAATGAATGTCACCATCTTCTTCTTCTCTTCTTCTATTTTCCTTTCAACTATTTCCATAACCTTCACCATTACTTTTTTCTCCTCTACCCGGTGTTTCCCAATCTGTCTGTCTTGCTCCACCATTTTACACGCCTCTGCATATGTCACTCTCTGCAGTACTCTTGTTTTTTGAATAACTGTCTGCTGCCTCAACACTTCACATCCCCAAAAAACAACACTGTGCTCCCCTCCACAATTACAGCACTTAGGTTTTACTCCCACACCACACTTCCCATACTCATGATCCTCAGAACATTGAACATCTTCTCTTCCCTTTACACACTTTGGCAATATGTCCAAATTCTTGGCACCTGAAACACCTCATTGGTTTAGGCACAAACTCCCTCACACTGAATCTTATTAATCCAAAGAAGATCTCTTGTGGTACCTCTTTTGTGTCAAATTCCACCACCACAGTTTCTGTTTCTACTCTCTCTGGACCTCTTGTCATTCTCCTTGCTCCTTTAACTTCTCCAGTTCTTAGTTTTAAATTCTCCACCAGTTCTTTCATATTTACATTTAACGGCAGCCCACAATAACTCCTTTAGTTCCACTAGTGCTCCTTTCCCCTACTCTTGCAGTATTCGTCACTTTGACTTTGCACACCTCCACAAGTTTCCTTGCTTTTTCCACCTGTACCTCTGTGTTACAACCCACCAGTAAATTTCCATCTCTGAGTATCTTAGCATACTTGATTTCCCCAACTTGTGCCTTAAGTGCTCTTGTTAGCTCAAGTGGATCTAGTTTCTTTACACCCTCTTCCTCACACCTGACAATTACATTCATACTCGAACTCGTTCCCTCTTCATTACCTCCCCTTCAGTCCCTCCCGTTCCGTCCCCTTTCCAACCTTTTCCCACTCATTCTCTTCACCCTGACCGCCAATCTCTTCATCTTCACTACCATCCATACTATTCCACTCACTCCTTCTGCCCTCCATCAGTGCCAACCCTGGTCTATGAGAAGAAGTCTGCAGGAGACCGTTACCGGACCTGTACAGGCCTTCGGCCGACTCGCCTACTTACCTCACTCACACACCAAACCACCAACCAAACACACCTTATACAAAAATCCACACTAACTATAACAGCAACGCTGCACAATTCCACTCTCACAAACCGGAGCCTGACTCTAGCTCGTAACCCGTTGCCCTCCAAACTTGTCACTTTTCATTGTTACACATCATTTAATTTATAGACATGGTTTGATGTCTTTGCACGCATGCTTGGATGGGTTGTTACCAACGTCTGGTGAGCATTTCACATCAGTAGCACCTTATACTTTTACCTCATCAGTGGTCTTTTCCCCTAAACCTGTGGAGCCCAAACAGAACGAGACTGTACCTTTGTACCAGCAGAACAGTCATATGCAGTACCAAATGCTGCAGTCTTTCCTCGGGAAACTGAAATATATTTACTTTAAAAATTGGTGACGTATTAAAGATTTATTTTACACACTGTGTTTATTTTAATGAATTCTATTCTATTTGTTATTTTCATGGAAAAGGTGGACCTCTTCTGGCTCCCTCCCTGAGCTTTTCCTGGTTTCTGTGTTGTAGGCTCCTCTAAGCATCATCGCTGTTTCAAGCCTGCAGTTTCAGATGATTCGGATTCATTAACCTACACACAGCGCTAAGAACAAAACTGATTATGTGTATAATTCTGTGTGCACTTTAGTTTGCACAGTCTGAGAGCGTTTGGTGTTGGTGAATAAAGGCCTCTGAAAGTGTCAGGAAATATGTGCCTTCCTGTGACTGCAGAGAGGAGGGGCTACACTGCACATAAGAGGTAGCTTTGAAAAGCTTTAGGACTTCCAGATCAGACTCCACTTCACAGCTGACAGAGCAGGAACAGAAAAACAAGGTGAGTGTTGGTCCACATTCTTCGACCTGGTGATATACTTCATGTTCTAACAGTATTTGTATTGAATAGACCTGTTTGTTCAGACTGATAGTAGAGTAAAATATTCAGATAGAACAAATGCCTGACAGATATGTATGGGAGCAGTGGTGACACAGGGGTGAAAGAGTCCTGTGACCACCCACTGTGGCAGCACACGTAACACTTACTGCTGGTCTTTATGCCACAGCTCACGGTGTAAGGCACATATATGCTTGCAAACTTCCATATTTTAAAGCTTGGTGCAAGGGGAAAAAAATCATGAATATAGAAAATTAATTGACAGTAAATTAGTAATATTACTGAAGAAAAGCACCACAATAAGTCTGCAGCTCCTGCAGGACGCCCAGGGAGCCTCCTCTTCCCTTTATTTTGTTCCTTTTTGTGTGGAATGTGATTATATCCTCTTAAAGTGCATAAGTTCAGGGCAGAAGTTTAAAAGGCAATTCCTACAATTGTTGAAGTGCCACAATAGTCCAATCAGTTACTGCCAGCATTCCTCCAACGTAAATGTGATAAGAATAAAGGAGGAAATAAAAGGCATTAAAGAAGGACACATGCAGATCTAAGACAGCACAGCTTCTGTCGTGAATGACAGTAACGATGGGGAGAAAGAGACTGACACTTTTAAATGTGATCAATTAGAACAACCAAAACACGTTTTATGTGGTAACATATATTTGAAGTCTTTGCTTCCATTTCTCATCAATTTAACCTCTTTGGAAACCCAAACATGTACAGTGAGGGAGTTTCAGACCCAGGTTTTAGTCAGGGGTGGGACTGAACTCACATGTACGCCTCAATCATTCACTTTACTGCAGTCTCACATTCACTAGCTGGGACCACATCCTCTGTAACGATGGGTGATGAGGGATGAGGAAGTGTGAACTGGTGCTCCGGTTTGGGGAAGGCAAAAATGACCTCATATTGAACACCTGTAAGTTAAAGGAAATGAGATTTCCAAAGTTTCTGGCCTCCCCTCCAGCCTGTGAACGCTTGTGGGGTGGACATAGGGTTGATATCAAAATCTAAATATCTAGGTTTATAACCAGATAACAAACTAGACTGCCAAATCACCTTTTCTTTTTTGTTAAGGGAACTAAGATCCATTGATATCTGCAGTAAAATGCTGCAGATGTTCTATAAGTCTGTGGCAGCAGGTGTGCTGTTCTGTGCTGCAGTCTGCTGGCAAGGAATCATCAGAAACAAGGATGAAAGGAGACAAACTAGTGAGGAAAGTGTTGGGATTCAGAGATTCTTTTATTGCTACCATATAATCTGCCTTATGAAGAATGTATTAATAACATGTTTTACAGTATCATTTATCAGTAATATTTCCTGCAGGGTTTATATTGCATTGAATATGTCTGTCATCACATTGACCTTTCTATTTTTATAGGTTGAGTTCATTTTATACACAATGCATGAATGTGCTTGGTTAGAGTTGATGTTCCATTCTAGAAGGTTTTAAGCTTCACTGGTGAGAGTGTCCAGATGATACATGCTGAGGGGAGATGAGAACATAGCAGGTTAATTGCATGCACGCTTACGATACACATATTAATCTAGTAGCAGGTCTGAGCAAAGGCCTAAGCATCTTCTGCTTCAGTTTGAGACTGGCTGCAAAGTACTCTACTTAGTGATTAATGACGAGGGTCCATTATTAGCTCTTAGAGATGCTGAGACCTGAAGTTATTACCATAAAAGGCAAGTAATGTAGAAAGGAGAAGTTATATGTCAGTGTAAGGTTATATGTACGTGATGTACCCTTGTCTGCACGGGTTGAACTTTTGCCCGTCTGTCACCATGTATTTTTGAACTGTATTGACGTAGGTGTGATATTTTATCCTATAAAACCAGAACCCAATGTATTCTTGTCAGAGCAAAACAATCCGTATGCTGACGGTTGGTTGTTCTCCTGTGATAATAAAACTCATCGTTTGATTGCACTTTTCCGGAGCCTCCGTAGTTTGTTGTCTGGTCTAAAGTTGATCGATCTCGCAGCAAAAGCTGGCTCTGTAATTAAAGCCAGACTGGACAAGCTGGGAGATGTGATGGAAAGATGCAAACTAAAGATGTTAGAAGCTTGAACAACTTTGATCACCCACTTTATAACATCTTTATGGAACAACATTAGTATTGGTAGACTCCTCTCTCTGTTTTAACGTGTGTGGGGGTTACTTTATGAGATTAAAATAAGGCATATTTGTTTCTTCCAGTCTGCTCTGTGATGTAATTTTCTAATGTGGAGTATGTGATTTTTGCTTTTTTTGTTCCTCCAGTACAAATGTCAGATTAAAGAGTTCTGTGATTTAAATCATTTTTCTGTGGCCATGATTGGAGGACTGAGAAGGAACTGTTACACTGAGGGAGGGGTTTCACTTTGATGGCTGCTATGTGATTCATCCAGCATTTGTGGTCATCTCCTTCTGTCTTAGGCAGCGCTGCGCGCTGAGGGTGAATGACCCTGAGGGCCTAGAAGTAAGAAGTTCACTCTGACCTGCAGAACCATTAGCTTTTTCAAAGAATGAAAGCATTAGAGATGGGTTTAATCCAGCCTTGTTTGTGCTCTGATGTCTTAGAGAAGGCACGGATAACTTTGAAGTTTTAGGGTTCTGTTAATACATAAAAACTAAACTGATGCTAATGGTGTGAATCCTGTAGATATTCTTCTTCTGCTTCACACTCAGTGCTTCTAGTTTCTCAAACGGAGCAAGAAAAGTGCAGAGTAACCCATGTACAGGCTAAAGAGCCTGACACATTTCTGCACTTTTATTAGTGTGTATGTCGAGCAGCCAACATGCTTCTAAGGAACCTTATCAGTTGGTGGTTAGGCCAACTCTGTATAACATCCTGTATTTAAACATCCTGTTGTAACCCTTCATTTCACACTTTTCACTGAAGCATTTTTAAGTGCTTGTTGGCTTAATTTTTCTTTTACAAAAGTATATAATTACAAACATAGTCAATTTAAACAATCTTGAATTAGTTTAGGGGTTAGTCATGGCATTACACTAAATTATCCAGGTATCTGGATTTTTTTCTTTGCATGGAGTTTCTTTCCTTCTGTGCCTTGTAGTTAGTCATTTTTTAACCGCAAACCTTTTTTTTTCTTTTTTTGCAAGACAGCAAGGCAATGATCCAACACACACCGGCAAGTCCACTTATAAATGGCTCCAAAAACAAAAAGAGAAACAAGTGCTGCATTTGCTATATAAGTCATTTATATTTAGCAATTTCTATCATTTTTAAGGATAAAAAAAAAATGTCACGCTGTTGACGTAGAAGTCCCAAAAACACAAAAACACGTATCAAATACGACACGCTTTTCTTTAAAGGGTTAATCACAGCTGGAATTAACTGATAAGACCCCGAAATTCTCACACTCACACAGGTTTCGCCTTTAAATCAGCAAAATCAGCTTTCTTAACTCATGATATCAGCGATACCTAGGAACAGCCCTGGTGTGTTTCTGTGTTTTGTTTCTTTTCAAATTGAGTTGTCTATGAATGAATTAAAACACTTGTAATTACCGTGAGCATTGATAAACCAGAAAATTGTTGTTTTTACAGTTCTGACACCTGTTGAATCTTCATATGATAAAAGATGGCGACACATAAAGAAGTCCTTCTGCAGACCTTGGAGGACTTGGGAGGTGATGACTTCAAAAAATTCAAGTGGATACTGTGTCAGAAGGGGGCCATGGAAGGTTTCCCATCAATCCCAACAAGTCGGCTGGAGAACGCAGACAGGCTGGACACAGTCGATCAAATGTTCCAGACCTACTCAACCAATACCGTTAAAGTTACTAAAATGGCTTTGGTGAAGATTGACAAAAATGATCTGCTGAAAAATTTGAAAGACATAACCTCAGAACCCACAGGTAAATCAGGGAAGGATTAATAAGTGGGATATTACAAAGTTATTAAGAAAGAAAGCAATAAAAACATTGATTAGGTCACGTGATTCATATGTCATAACCATCCATAGCATTGATAGACACGCTGGTCCAGCCAAACACCAGAAATGAAATTACTGTCATGTTTATTGATGAGTTAGTCATGACCTTGAATCTATTTGTTCTTGTTTTCTATATGAGTTAATGCACAAGTGCAAGTTTGCAAGTTTGAATCACTGCCTTTTTAAACATGATTGTATTCTTTTTAAATATATTAATTAAATATATATTGCTTGATTAGGTTAAACTAATTGGGAGGGTGGTTTAGATGTCATTTAAAACTGTATAAAACCTACTAACAACATATGATTTTAAAATAGAGGATTTCCTAGTCAACAATACCCAGACCTCCCTCTCCCCAGCCATCACCTCCAGCTTAGTGAAGAGATGAAATCTCCACAGCATGTCCTGGGTCTGCTCCAGGCCTCATTCCTGTGGAACATGCCTGAGAGGCAGAGGCCAGTTGTCATGAACCGAAGTTCCATGCGCAAGCTGGACCCAGAAGCAGAACACACACACCAGGGTAGGAGGGAATAAAGAAAGCAAATTTATTATAACTAAAGGTGTCCCGTGAGGGTAGCCGAAAAAACAACGTATGGAACCAGAAGAAACCGAGGGACTGGGGAGGTGAACTGCGCAGGGAATGCCGAGAGCGGGGCTGTGAGAAGCTGCAAAACAAAAGAGAAACAGATTACTGGGGTGCGGAAAAAAGGCAGCATACGAGGGAAGGTGGAGTATGCGTCTTATGGAGGTAGCCGGGCTGAGTGAACCAGAGGGGGGGGGGGGCTCCAAAAGGGTCGAGACGGCGAGGCTGATAGTGCTTCCGAATCTCAGGCGGACAGGTGGACAGGCAGGAAGCTCGCAAAAACGCCAAGTTGTGATCTGAGTACACAGGGTAAAACAGAGTCAGTTCCAATGGACAATTTGTCATAAGGGTTTTTCCCGCAGGTGTACGTTACCGCTGAGAGGCGACTACGGACTGGCGTGGAGCAGCAGGTAGGGCAGGATTAAATAGTCCACCTGGTGATCGCCTGGGATGGGATGCAGGTGTGGGGTTAGCAGCCACGCCCGTGGGCGTGGGCATCCCAACAGCACCCCGGACGCCGGGCCGCGGCCCATGACACCAGTCACCTTTCTGAGAAAGCTTATTTCTCTCTGATGGACTGGTACAATGTCCGCATCAATCACTACTTGTTATTAATCTCTTCAATCTGTCATTGAAGAGAATGGCAACCTCAACATCGAAGTTTACCGGAAGCCCACACACATGGACCAGTACCTCCTCTTTGACTCCCATCACCCTCTGGAACACAAACTTGGAGTAATTAGGACCCTACACCACGGGGCAGAACATGTTCCCTCTAAGCCTGAAGGAAAAAAGAAGGAACACATGCATGTAAAGGAAGCACTCAAAACGACTGCACATGAACACAATGTAACAGTGCTGGTATGTAGGCCATCCCAATACCTTGCACTATTGTACTTACGTTACAGGATGACTCATCACTGACTGGTAAAACATCGGCCAATAGAAATGATTGTGAGCCACCCGTGTCCCTTAGTATTCTCCCGGGCTTCTGATCCCCAGGAAACCCTGTTAAGGAGACAAAACCATCAAAAATGAAGGGTTTAAAACACTTATCAGGTTCACTCGTGGTCATATTAGAGGGGCAGTTTAGCGACTTGACTAGGCCAACCCCTTTAGCTTGTTTTAATTGCTGGGGCACTTGTTTACGTTTAAGAGCCAAACACTCAGAAACTATAAGCTGTACGTTCCCTTGCTTTGGCTTCAAGTTCAAGATGAGCCAAATGTACCTTTAAACGTGCACCAACACTGGAATTACTGGATTCGACAGAGAAGGGCTCAAACCGTGGAAGAGAGGCTGGGGGTTTTCCCCCACCTGGTTTGACCACAATAGGTGTCACTGTCCCCTCCTCAGCACAATCCTCAGGCTGATCAGAGGTTTCAAAGACCGACGCTGCATCCCTAGTGTCCGCGTCCAAAGGGAACACACCTTTCCCAACCAACCCACTGACCACAAGAGACTTTAACTCGCTCTTCTTCATGGTCTTAGCCACAGGGATTTCATAATGCGCGGCAACAGCACATAAATCCTCCTTCCTACATGCATCAAGCTGGTCTAATGAAGGCTTAGCTATAAAATCACCCAGGCTAAACTGTGCCATATTCAAAATTTATCCCGGACGAGCCCCCACTTACTTCAAATACAACGAAGGCTTCTACAGACAAAAACATGGCTGTGCCATGGGCTCCCCTGTGTCACCTATTGTAGCCAACCTTTACATGGAGGAAGTGGAAAGGAAGGCTCTTGGCTCTTTCAAAGGAAGAGTACCCAGCCACTGGTACAGATATGTGGACGACACCTGGGTCAAAATCAAGACACAAGAAGTGGAATCCTTCACTGCGCACATTAACGCTGTGGATAAAAACATCAAGTTCACCAGGGAAGACACAAAGGATAACTGTTTGCCTTTCCTGGACTGTGCTGTGGACATTGAAGAGAATGGCAACCTCAACATCAAAGTTTACCGGAAGCCCACACACACGGACCAGTACCTCCTCTGTGGTCATGAAGTCATTTGAGCGCCTGGTTCTCTCCTACCTCAAGACCCTCATGGCCCCCCTCCTGGACCCCCTGCAGTTTGCATACAGAGCCAACAGGTCTGTAGATGACGCCATCAACATGGCCCTACACTTCATCCTGCAGCATCTGGACTCCCCAGGAACCTACGCCAGGATCCTGTTTGTGGACTTCAGCTCTGCCTTCAACACCATCCTTCCAGACCATCTCCGAGGCAAGCTTTCCCAGATGAATGTGCCCGATCCAATCTGCCGGTGGATCACTGACTTCCTGACGGACAGGAAGCAGCATGTGAGGCTGGGAAAGAATGTCTCGGACTCTCGGACCATCAGCACCGGCTCCCCTCAGGGCTGTGTTCTTTCTCCTCTGCTCTTCTCCCTGTACACCAACTGCTGCACCTCCACCCACCAGTCTGTCAAGCTAATCAAGTTTGCAGATGACACCACCCTTATTGGGCTCATCTCGGACGGGGATGAGTCTGCCTACAGGATGGAGGTTGAACGTCTGGTGTCTTGGTGCAGCCACAACAACCTGGTGCTGAATGCCCAGAAGACAGTGGAGATTATTGTGGACTTCAGGAAGCACACAGCCCCACTCCCCCCCATCATCCTGACTGACACCCCCATCACCTCTGTGGACTCATTCCGCTTCCTGGGTACCACGATCACTCAGGACCTGAAGTGGGAGCCCACCATCATCTCCGTCATCAAGAAAGCCCAGCAGAGGATGTACTTCCTAAGGCAGCTGAAGAAATTCAACCTGCCAACACGGACGATGATGCAATTCTACACCGCAATCATCGAGTCCATCCTCACCTCCTCCATCACCGTGTGGTACGCTGGAGCCACTATCAGGGACAAACAGAGACTGCAGCGTGTTGTGCGCTCTGCTGAGAAGGTGATTGGCTGTAGACTCCCATCTCTGCAGGACCTGTACACCTCCAGGACACTGCGGCGTGCAGCTTGGATCTCAGCTGACCCTTCTCACCCTGGATACAGTCTGTTTGACCTGCTCCCCTCAGGCAGGAGGCTCCGGTCCATTCGCACCAGAACCTCTCGCCATAAGAACAGTTTCTTCCCCTCTGCTGTTGGACACATGAACAATAAACGTACGACTGTTCCCACCACTAACACATGACCCTACGCTGTGTTCACTGCATCATTCCATGTTTTGGCACTGATCACCACCTGCACTCATGTATATATCTTTCTACGTAGCACTTTTAATTCTTATTCTTACTTTTATTTTTTCATGTCTATTTAAGCGCAATTTATGACAGTATGTTTGCACTGAAGCACCGCAGCAATTTCCTAATGTTGTAAACCTGCTCAACATTTGGCAATAAAACCCATTCTGATTCTGATTCTGATTCTGATTGACGCCCATCACCCTCTGGAACACAAACTTGAAGTAATTAGGACCCTACACCACCGGGCAGAACATGTTTCCTCTAAGCCTGAAGGAAAAAAGAAGGAACACACGCATGTAAAGGAAGCACTCAAAACGTGCGGCTATCCTAAATGGGCGTTTATAAAGTCAGCAAAGAGGCACAGAAAAGAAGATCAGACACCAGCGAGGGAGGATAAAAAAGACAGACGCAACAACATTGTCATCCCCTATGTAGCCGGTGTATCAGAAAAACTCAGGAGAGTTTTCTCCAAGCATGCCATCCCGGTGCATTTCAGACCCAGCAACACGCTCAGACAAAAACTGGTTCACCCGAAAGACAAAACTCCAAAACACAGACTTAACAATGTGGTGTATGCTGTACAGTGCAGCGAGGAATGCCCAGACCTCTACATTGGAGAGACCAAACAGCCACTTCACAAGCGTATGGCACAACATGGAAGAGCCACCTCCACAGGACAAGACTCAGCAGTCCATCTGCATCTTAAGGATAAAGGACACTCTTTCGAGGATGCCAATGTTCACATTTTGGACAGAGGACAGATGGTTTGAAAGAGGAGTGAAAGAAGCCATCTATGTCCACTGTGAGCAACCATCTTTGAAGAGAGGCGGTGGTTTACGACACCAACTCTCTGCCATCTATAATCCAGTTTTGAGTTCCCTCCCCAGACGCCTTAACACCCACTCACATCCTGGGCCATCTGACCTCAGGAATTCGCATGATAAGGTGGAGCCAGGTTTCACAATCAGCTCACCCGAAACTCTGGCTGATTGGACCCACACCCAGTTTCACACCCTAGCTCAGGCGATTAGAGGATCATCAGGGGGTCCTTTTGTCCCTCTGTGGGGGGTTACTCCCACTAGGTTTATATCTGGGACTCTCCACCATTTGACCTTAGAACTGAAGAAGCTTCTCGGATGAGAGGTGAAACATCTTCAAGCAACTTAAAGAAGTTCAGACGCTTTTCTTTGCAAGCTCCTTTGACTACGATGACCTGGATGACTGAGAACCTTCACAGACAATCTCTAGCTCTCTTCGCCAGCATGTCTTTATCCTGTCTTCTTTCTCTCACTCCAACCGGTCACAGCACCCCAACCATACCCAGAGATACCTAAACACCTTCATTTTGGGCAGCAACTTGTCCCTGACCTGGAGTGAGTATTCCACCTTTTTCTGGCTAAAGACCAGGCTGGAAACCACCACCTGATCAAGCCAGCAGAACCACATCGTCTGCAAAACATAGAGATAAGATTCTGAGCCCATCAAAGTCAAAGCCTGCTGCCATCTGGCATGTCTAGAAATTCTGTCAATAAAAACTGGCAACACAGTTTAGCCTAACTCTAACACATTTTCACAAAGAACCTCCAACAGGATACTTCGAGGGACGTCATTGAATGCCTTCTCCAGGTCCACAATACACATGTAGATTGGCTGGGAAAACTCCCAGACACCCTCAAATGTCATTGAGAGGATAAAGAGCTGGTCCAGTGTTCCATGACCAGAAAAAACCCCATATTGTTTCTCCCATATCTGAGGCACTAATGGATGAACTCCTCTTTCCAATCCCATGACATAGACCTTGCCACAGAGTCTGACAAGTGTGATTCCCTTGTAGCTGGAGCACACCCTCTGCTGAAGTCCCACAGGCTAACCAAGCCCAGCAGGACTTCTTCAGCTTGATAGCTGTCTTCACCTTCAGTGTCCACCATCTATTTTGGGGATTACCACACGACAGGCACCAACTACCTTGCAACTGCAGTGTCTTGCAAAACTCCAGGTGTTGATCAGTTGACAACTCAGCTCCTACTCTTCACCTGAATGTCCAGAACATGTGGCCACAGATTCGATGATATGGTTACCAAATCAATCATAAGATAAGATAAGATAAGATAACCTTTATTAGTCCCACATATGGGAAATTTTGTCAAGGGTCATATACCTGTGACCTGTGACCTAGCTAAAACTAACAGTTTTGGCAGTATATCACTCTGGTGTGTCATTCAGGCTTTCTGGCATATCTAGAAGGTAGAGAGGGACAGAGACAGCTCTTTGTCAAGAGGCTAGCAGACATACCACTCTAGGTAGTGAATAAACACTTGATGAATTGTACCAGCATGCCCGACACAACTTTCCTGTTGATAATCTTGGCCATCATAATAAATTGAAATGAAAAGAAAAAGCAGAGTGAAAAAGGCAAGTTAAGTGATACGACACTTGATTCTTGATCATGGATTTTCTGTACAGTATCTACTCATTTGATTTGAGATATTAGGTAGACAGGCATGCTCTTTAGAGGTTTTTAAAACTAAGCTGAAGACATATTTGTTCACCCTATCTTACATGTCTTGATTCTATGCCTTCTAGTTTTTAAATTCTTACTGTTTTTAACTTGTATTGTGTTTTTTACTTGTATTGATATGTATCGCTTTTATTTATTTATCTTTTTAGTTTCAAATAGCTGTACAGCACTTTGTTTGAAAGCGCTGTATAAATAAAGTTAGTATTATTATTTAATATTTTTTTCTTCTTTCAGAGATTCAGAGATTATGTCAGCACAAGTTCAAGTCAAATCTGAAGAAGAGGTTACAGTGTGTGTTTGAGGGGATTGCTAAAGCAGGAAACAAAACAATTCTGAATCAGATCTACACAGAGCTCTACATCATAGAGGGAGGGACTGCAGAGGTCAGTAATAAACATGAAGTCACTCAGATTGAAACAGCATCCAGGAAACTAGACAGACCAGAAACAACAATTAGACAGGAAGCCATCTTTAGAGCCTCACCTGGAAGAGATGAACCAATCAGAACAGTGCTGACAATGGGAGTGGCTGGCATTGGGAAAACAGTCTTAGCACACAAGTTCACTCTGGACTGGGCTGAAGGAAAAACAAACCAGGACATCCAATTCATGTTTCCATTCACTTTCAGAGAGTTGAATGTGCTGAAAGAGGAAAAGTTCAGCTTGGTGGAACTTGTTCATCACTTCTTTACTGAAACCAAAGAAGCAGGAATCTGCAGCTTTGAAGACTTCCAGGTTGTGTTCATCTTTGATGGTCTGGATGAGTGTCGACTTCCTCTGGACTTCAACAAAACTAAAATCCTGACTGATCTTACTGAGTCCACCTCAGTGAATGTGCTACTGACCAACCTCATCAGGGGGAAATTGCTTCCCTCTGCTCACCTATGGATAACCACAAGACCTGCAGCAGCCAATCAGATCCCTTCTGACTGTGTTTGTATGGTGACAGAGATCAGAGGGTTTACTGACCCACAAAAGGAGGAGTACTTCAGGAAGAGATTCAGAGATAGGGAGCAGGCTGGCAGGATCATCTCCCACATTGAGACATCACAAAGCCTCCACACAATGTGCCACATCCCAGTCTTCTGCTGGATCACTGCTGCAGTTCTGGAGAATTTCCTGAAAACCAGTGAGGGTAGAGATTTACCCAAGACTTTAACTGATATGTACAGCCACTTCCTGGTGCTACAAGCCAAAGGGAAGAAGGGCAAGTCTAATGGCGGAGCTGACAGAGATTCATGGTGGAGTCCCGAAATCAAGAAGATGATTGAGTATCTGGGAAAACTTGCCTTTGATCAGCTTCAGAAAGGAAACCTGATCTTCTATGAATCAGACCTGACAGAGTGTGGCATCGATATCAGTGATGCTTCAGTGTACTCAGGAATGTTCTCACACATATTTAAAGAGGAGAGAGGACTGTACCAGGACAAGGTGTTCTTCTTCACCCATCTGAGTGTTCAGGAGTTTCTGGCTGCTCTTTATGTCCATCTGACCTTCATCAACTCTGGAGTCAACCTGCTTAAAGAAAAAACATATCAGTTGTCTAAAGTTTTCAGAAACAAACATACAGTTAAACAGTTTTACAAGAGTGCTGTGAAGAAGGCCTTACAGAGTCCAAATGGACACCTGGACTTGTTCCTCCGTTTCCTCCTGGGTCTTTCAATGCTGAACAATGAGAGTCCCTCACAAGGCCTGCTGACACAGATAGGAAGTATCTCACAGAATAATCAGGAAATAGTCCAGTACATCAAGAAGAAGATCAATGAGAACCTGTCTGCAGAGAAATGCATCAATCTGTTCCACTGTCTGAACGAACTCAGTGATTGTTCTCTAGTGGAGGAGATCCAACAGTCCCTGAGATCAGGAAGTCTCTCCACAAATAAACTGTCTCCTGCTCAGTGGTCAGCTCTGGTCTTCATCTTACTGTCATCAGAAAAAGATCTGAATGAGTTTGACCTGAAAAAATACTCTGACTCAAATTCAGAGGAGGCTCTTCTGAGGCTGCTTCCAGTTGCCAAAGCCTCCAAGAAAGTGCTGTAGGTGGAGTTATTAATAATTTATTTAAGTTTAAGTTAAGTTCCTAAAAAGTAAGAATTATTTCTAAGTCTGTGTATATTATTGCTTTTCTTTCTTAGGCTGAGGGGTTGTAACCTCTCAGAGAGAAGCTGTGAAGCTCTAGCCACAATCCTCAGCTCCCCATCCAGTAATGTAAAAGAGCTTGACCTGAGTGAAACCAGTTTGCCAGATTCAGGGATGAAGCTACTTTCCTCTGGACTGATGAGTACACACTGTACTTTAGGCAGTCTCAGGTAAGATCTTAAACACTGCAGATTTGTGTAATTTCTTTCATGTCATCTTTCTTGCTCAATGTCAAGGACACCATCATGACATCATAAATTTTAGTGTATAGTCCATATATATGTGTCCATACATGGATGTATCATGACAAACATTTGCAACAGATATTTTTTTTACTGCTCATCAGATGAATTTTTAAAATTAATAATTTATATCTAACAAATCATGTAATATTAAGCACACTCACAAAATGTGCACACAATTTAGACATCAGAAATCAGTACTTTTGATTTACCCAACACAGGGAGGGTTCATGTTAATGTCAGTGGAACTAAGTGTACTATTTTTCATTCAGTTTAAGGAGTTGCAATTTGTCAGAAATCAGCTGTAATTCTCTGGGCTCAGCTCTGAAGTCCAACTCCTCATATCTGAAAGAGCTGGAGCTGAGTTCCAATGACCTACGGGATTCAAGAGTGGAGAAACTCTGTGGTTTTCTGGAGAGTCAGAAATGCAGACTGGAGACTCTGAGGTCAGACACCTTGTTTTAGCTGAGCACTGAGATGAATATAATGTAACAATGCTTTACCTGATAGATGTCATCAGCAGTGTTGGTCAAGTTACTTGAAAAAAGTAATCAGTAACTAATTACTGATTACTTCCCCAAAAAAGTAATCCCATTACTTTACTGATTACTTATTTCCAAAAATAATTAATTACTTAGTTACTTAGTTACTTTTTAAAAACACGATTTACAACCTGAAGAGGTGATAAAGCGATAGATCTTTCAGCCCAATTCTATTTTTTCTGCATAATCCATCATACAAAATGTAATCAAATGGAAAAGTCCCTTTTTAAAACTTGTTTTATCAGTTTTAATCTTTTAACTTTATGCATCAAGCAAAAATTAAATTATATGCAACAGAATTCACATTCTGAACTGGAATACATGTCTACAAATGGCTTTTATTAGAACTTCTACTGAATGTGGGGATGTGAAAATTATATTTTAGCATGATCATGTGTCCAAGTTCTCACCAAGTAAATTGCATGCCAGCAAACACCTACTCTGAGGAAACTCACTCTTTCAATTAGATGCAAGTAAAACACAGCAGAAAATAAATAAAATCAAAGACTAGCGGTCCTTTTGCTCTATTTTCACCTGTAAAGCAGGAGTGGGGTAGGCGGAGGTTTACCCTGGTGCAGGTGTGCCGCAGCGGTCAGTGGAAGAATCCACGAGTTTCTCTGTGAATTTCCCATTACGTCGTAGCTAGGGATGGGTATCGAAAACCGGTTCTTGTTGAGAACCGGTTCCCACTGTTTCAATTCCTTGGAATCGTTCGCCACTTTTAAAAACGATTCCCTTATCGATTCCAGTCGCCCCGAATGACGTCATCACGTTGAGTAGCGTCTTTTACCCAGTAGGAAACACGGCGCCTGAGCGGCACAAACGCTCAAAAGTTTGGTTACACTTTATGAGAAAGGATGACAACAGGGCAACGTGC
Organism: Mchenga conophoros; assembly: GCF_057382185.1. NCBI lineage: Eukaryota > Metazoa > Chordata > Actinopteri > Cichliformes > Cichlidae > Mchenga > Mchenga conophoros. The sequence continues at coordinate 36,544,153 of NC_140534.1, forward strand.
AATACTTGCAAAGTAGAGATTTCATCAAAGGGAGGAAACACTACGAATATGAAAAAGCATTTGCTCAAAAAACACGCGATTGCTTTCAACGAATGTCGTGTTTTTGATCCGCTCCGGACTAGCGAAGCTCAACCCAGCAGCAGCGGTAGCGTTTCCACGTCCTCTCCCGTTAATACCGCAGGTAACTAATCAATTAGCATTGCATATTATGTTAGCGCGATTTACCTTATTACAAAACCTGCTATTACTGTGCGTTGCATTTAGATAACCATGATGAGAGAGACAGAGTCTGGCTGGCTCAGATGCTGGCAGTTCTCGCTGCAGTCTACCGGTAGCGTCTCCTTTCAGGCCAGAATAGACGAATGTCACCCAGCAGTGTCTAAGTTTGCGGTCAAAGGCTTGCACCCATTTGCCACAGCAGATGCCCCCGATTTCACTTTGGTAAGTGAATGTGTTTAATTGTAGGTGTAGCTGAGATATAATGTACGAATTGTGAATATTCTCAAAACTGTATTGTACATAGGTTATACTTTTTTATTGTGTGAACTTTATTTTTGTGGAACTAAGGTTCCGTGTGTTATTGTTGAAGTGGGACATTAATCAGTGTAACGCCACCTGCGGCCACATTGCGGGTGTGGGGTTTCCTAGCCAGAGCTGTACGGACTCCACACTGGGTGAGGAGAAGCCTGCTGCCGCTGTGTGACACTGATTTTGCTGCTGCACTCTGTTTTATAGGAATAAACCCTGTTTCCAGCCAGTCCGTGTCTGTTGTCACAACGCAGTCGACCATTTCACATCTGCTACATAGGCAGGGACATTACTGGATATTCTTGTGTAATTGCTACAGAATAAGTTATGTTAAACTTTGTTATTGCTACAGGAGAATATTTATTTTATTATTTTACATATACATTTTTTTCCTGGGGACCCTGTGACACCCCATTGAAGAGCCGTAGGCTGGATCTCTTAAGATCTCACTGTTGGGTTTGTAAGGCCATGTTACTCCTAAATTTCTATCTTGTTCAAAGAGAAGATATAAAACACAGTTCTAAGCTAATCGACTTTAGTGTTCTCCTTTTTAAAAAAAAAAGAATCGATAAGAGAATCGATAAGGAATCGAATCGTTAAACAGAATCGAAAATGAAATTGGAATCGTTAAAATCTTATCAATACCCATCCCTAGTCGTAGCGCACTCGGTGCTTGCTTGGACGTTTAGGGTTTTTTTTTCACTGTAAAAATAAGTTTTCTTCCAACGCACAACAGACACTAATGTTTTTGTCACTTTTTATGGAATCAAACTCAAAGTAAGGTCCGTACTTCCACGCTTTAAACGCTGCATGCTCATGCTCTCTCCCGCACTCGATATATTATCCATTGTTGATCTGCACACAGCTGTTGTCACGAACGTCGCACTCGCTTACGTCACTGTCATGAGACATTCTCGCAAAAAATCACGGTTTTAGTAACGCAGTAACGCAGCGTTCCTACGGGAAAGTAACGGTAATCTAATTACCGTTTTTTCAATAGTAATCCCTTACTTTACTTGTTACTTGAAAAAAGTAATCGGATTACAGTACTCTTGCTGAAGCATTTTGGATTAACTGAAGGGTTTTCAGGGAGTTTCTAGGACATCCTGATAATAATGAATTACAGTACTCGAGCTTAGAAGTGAAAACTCCAAAATACTCCAACACAATATGCTGTGAAATACATTGACTTAATGTGAGTAGTGAGTAGAGTTTCTCAAATACAAGTAAAGTCATCATATTTCCTTTGTTCGAAAACAGCTAGACTTCAGCATTTTTATTTTTTACAGATCGATTATGGAGCACTAAATGATTTCAAACATTAAACGTTGTTTAATAAACTAACATCTTTATTTATATACAGTTTATGGAACTGCTGCTTGTCAGAGATCAGCTGTGCTCTTCTGGGCTCAGCTCTGAAGTCTAATCCTGCACATCTGAGGGAGCTGGACCTGAGTAAAAACAATCTGCATGATCAAGGAGTGAATCAACTGTGTGGTTTTCTGGAGAGTCCACATTGTAGACTGGAGACTCTGAGGTCAGACACTGTGTATTACCTGTGCTGAGATGAATATGTTTTGTGTGTGTGTGTGTAGACGTTCAATTTACAGGAGAAAAAAATTTTTACAATCTTTTTTGGAAATCAAAAAACTTTGTTAATAGTTTAAGAAGCTGTTATACAATTTGGGTTTTGCAGTATTTTAGTTATTAAATTTATGCGATGCTTCTGTTTTCTAGTCGATATGCAGAAAACAACCCTAGAGACCAACTTTAAAAGAAATGCATAAGTCACCAGTGTGGTATTTACCAAGGAGATGCCCTGTCCCCACTGTTGTCATGCATACAGGGAGTGCAGAATTATTAGGCAAATGAGTATTTTGTCCACATCATCCTCTTCATGCATGTTGTCTTACTCCAAGCTGTATAGGCTCGAACGCCTACTACCAATTAAGCATATTAGGTGATGTGCATCTCTTTAATGAGAAGGGGTGTGGTCTAATGACATCAACACCCTATATCAGGTGTGCATAATTATTAGGCAACGTCCTTTCCTTTGGCAAAATGGGTCAAAAGAAGGACTTGACAGGCTCAGAAAAGTCAAAAATAGTGAGATATCTTGCAGAGGGATGCAGCAGTCTCAAAATTGCAAAGCTTCTGAAGCGTGATCATCAAACAAGCAAGCGTTTCATTCAAAATAGTCAACAGGGTCGCAAGAAGTTTGTGGAAAAACCAAGGCACAAAATAACTGCCCATGAACTGAGAAAAGTCAAGCGTGCAGCTGCCAAGATGCCACTTGCCACCAGTTTGGCCATATTTCAGAGCTGCAACATCACTGGAGTGCCCAAAAGCACAAGGTGTGCAATACTCAGAGACATGGCCAAGGTAAGAAAGGCTGAAAGACGACCACCACTGAACAAGACACACAAGCTGAAACGTCAAGACTGGGCCAAGAAATATCTCAAGACTGGTTTTTCTAAGGTTTTATGGACTGATGAAATGAGAGTGAGTCTTGATGGGCCAGATGGATGGGCCCGTGGCTGGATTGGTAAAGGGCAGAGAGCTCCAGTCCCACTCAGACGCCAGCAAGGTGGAGGTGGAGTACTGGTTTGGGCTGGTATCATCAAAGATGAGCTTGTGGGGCCTTTTCGGGTTGAGGATGGAGTCAAGCTCAACTCCCAGTCCTACTGCCAGTTTCTGGAAGACACCTTCTTCAAGCAGTGGTACAGGAAGAAGTCTGCATCCTTCAAGAAAAACATTATTTTCATGCAGGACAATGCTCCATCACACGTGTCCAAGTACTCCACAGCGTGGCTGGCAAGAAAGGGTATAAAAGAAGAAAAACTAATGACATGGCCACCTTGTTCACCTGATCTGAACCCTATTGAGAACCTGTGGTCCATCATCAAATGTGAGATTTACAAGGAGGGAAAACAGTACACCTCTCTGAACAGTGTCTGGGAGGCTGTGGTTGCTGCTGCACGCAATGTTGATGGTGAACAGATCAAAACACTGACAGAATCCATGGATGGCAGGCTTTTGAGTGTCCTTGCAAAGAAAGGTGGCTATATTGGTCGCTGATTTGTTTTTGTTTTGTTTTTGAATGTCAGAAATGTATATTTGTGAATGTGGAGATGTTATATTGGTTTCACTGGTAAAAATAAATACCGTATTTTCACGACCATAAGGCGCACTTAAAAGTCTTAGATTTTCTTCAAAAAGTACGGCGCGCCCTATAGCGCAGTGCGCCCTGTGTGTTGTAAGGAGGACGTAGTAGAGAACACCATGAGAACGCTAAAGGGTGAAGTGTGGGCATTGATCATATATACCGGACAATCGCACATACCTGTATAAAAGGACAGGTATGTGCATTATGTGGAACATCGTTGTTTTAACAACCCTGAAAATGGCAAAGACACACGCTTATGAAGCACAGTTTAAACTGAAGGCCATCAGCTATGCGGAGGAACATGGAAATCGAGCAGCCGCGAGAGAATTTAAGATTAACGAATCGATGGTTCGCAAATGGAGGAAGCCAGAAAACAAGCTCCGGCAGGTCAAGAAAACGCAGCTGAGTTTCCGCGGACATAAGGCGAGGTGGCCCGAGTTGGAGGAAAGACTCGAGCGGTGGATCATCGAGCAAAGAACGAGTGGGAGAAGCGTTTCGACGGTCACCATTCGGCTAAAAGCAGTTTCTGTCATGGTTGGCTGTGTGGCAGGCAGGCAAGCAGGAGTGGTGGATCCAAAATGCAGGACTCAGACACAGAAGTACAACTTAAAGCGCAGCTTTATTGCTGGGAAAACCTCTTACTAAACTAAACTCACCAAAAGACAAACAAAAACACTGGTGGACTAAAGCACTGTAGCAGAAACACTGAACTGGAGCTGGAGACAAAACACTGGCAACACGGAGGCAAAACACACAGCTTGATGAGGGTATGACGCAACACTGACTCAGAGAAACACAGGGTCTAAATACACTGGGAAGTAACGAGGAGAATGAGACACAGAAGGAGAGCACAGCTGGGGGAAATTAGAACTGACGAGACAAGCAAAGCAGGACACATTCACATAAGTCACGGACCTTCAAAGTAAAACAGGAAGGATCACACAGAGACGCAAACTTGACACCGTGGAGACAGCAATTAAGAAACACAGAGACATAAACCATAAGGCAGAAGACTCTAAGAACCGATAGACATGGAGGGGAACTCAAACATGCAGACACAGACTTACAGAACAGAGGGGACACAGAGAAACAAGAAGGGCAAGGGATCGAAACTAGAAACCATAGAATAACTCACACCAAGTAGAATAATACAAAAATCACAAAGAACTAAAACGCTGGGTCAGGAGACCCAGGACCCTGACAAAACTAGAACCCATAGAATAACTCACACCAAGTACAATAATACAAAAATCACAAAGAACTAAAACGCTGGGTCAGGAGACCCAGGACCCTGACAGTTTCACTAGCTGAAGAGATGAACATTGAACATTTCCAAGGAGCTCCGTCTTGGTGCTTTCGTTTTATGAAACGGTGCCATTTTTCCATCCGGACCAGGACTACGGTAGCGCAGCAACTTCCAGCGGATTATAAGGAAAAGCTGGCCATCTTCCGCTCCTACTGCAGCAAACACATCGGCGACAAAAACATCCAGCCCAGCCACATCACAAACATGGACGAGGTCCCGCTCACTTTTGACATCCCGGTGAGTCACACTGTGGAGAAGAAGGGGACCAGCACGGTAGCGATACGCACAACGGGGTATGAAAAGTCTTCTTTCACTGTTGTGCTTGGCTGCCATGCTAATGGACAGAAACTGCCGCCTATGGTGATTTTTAAGCGAAAGACTTTGCCTAAAGAGAAGTTTCCAGCAGGAATCATCATTAAGGCAAATGAAAAGGGCTGGATGGATGAGGAAATGATGAAAGAGTGGCTGAGGGAGGTGTATGTAAGGAGACCAGGTGGTTTTTTCCACGCATCACCATCGCTCTTAATCTGTGACTCTATGCGTGCCCATCTCACAGCCGATGTGAAAAAACTAGTGAAACAAATGAACTGTGAGCTTGCTGTCATTCCGGGAGGCCTGACAAAGGAACTCCAACCGCTGGGCATCGGTGTGAACCGCCCGTTCAAAGTAAGGCTGCGAGCGGCGTGGGAGCGATGGATGACCGATGGAGACCACAGTTTCACCAAGAGTGGAAGGCAGCGCCGGGCGAGTTACGCCACAATTTGCCAATGGATTGTAGATGCTTGGGCTAACATGTCTGCTGGCACTGTTGTTCGAGCTTTCGCAAAAGCTGGCATCATTTCCGAGGAGCCGCACGGCACGGAAAGTGACTCTGACAGTGAAGAAAGTGAACCTGGCATGTTTGATGGAGATTTAGCGCAGCTGTTCAATTCAGACACAGAGGATGAGGACTTCGATGGGTTTGATTGATGATAAAAATGTGAGTACCAAACTTTGTTTTGCTCCTGCTTTATTTTTAAATACGCACACTTGTATGCTTGTGTGTTGTTGATGATGACGATTACTGGTAATAAAAATGTGAGTACCAAACTCAGTTTTGCTCCTGCTTTATTTTTAAATATGCACACTTGTATGCTTGTGTGTTGTTGATGATGACGATTACCGGTAATAGAAATGTGAGTAAGGTACCGAACTCAGGTTTGCTCCCGCTTTATTTTTAAATACGCATACGGTACTTGTATGCGCCCTATAATCCAGTGCGCCTTATGTGTGTGTTAAATACAGTAATGGCACACATAACTGAGACTGCGCCTTTTAGTACAGTGCGTCTTATGGTCGTGAAAATACGGTAATTGAAATGGGTATATATTTGTTTTTTGTTAAGTTGCCTAATAATTATGCACAGTAATAGTCACCTGCACACACAGATATCCCCCTAAAATAGCTAAAACTAAAAACAAACTAAAAACTACTTCCAAAAACATTCAGCTTTGATATTAATGAGTTTTTTGGGTTCATTGAGAACATGGTTGTTGTTTAATAATAAAACTATTCCTCAAAAATACAACTTGCCTAATAATTCTGCACTCCCTGTAGATGTGAACCCCAGATCATTAGTCAGATCATTAACAATAGTGGATACTAACGTCAGAATGGATCAAAAATTCGCCACCTCCTCTACATGGATGGATCTGTAGCAATGATATTGGAATGTCATTTGGACTGGAGAAGTTTAGTCGGATGGTAACCAAGAGAAGAAAGGTAGTCAAAATGGAAGGGACTGCACTACTAGAAGGAAACATAGCAGACACTGAGGACATCTACTTGTACCTTGGAATCCCAAAGGCAAATAGGATCCATGAAGGGGTTGCAAGGAAAACCACGACCACCAAATACCTGCAGAGAGTAAAGCAAATGCTGAGGGGTCAGGAAGATTAACATTCAACACCTACATCCTGCTAGTCATCAGAGACCCCGCAAGGATAATAAGCTGGCCAAAGGAGAAGATAGAAGCTACTGGCATCAAGACAAGCGCCTTACCATGCATCGAGACCTAAGGAGCTTGAAAGGGAGTGACTAGGCTCCTTTAAGTTTCGCAAAGACGTTTCACCTCACGTCCCATATGCTTCTCTTGTAAAACAAAATGGTGGAGTCCCATGTATCTATTTAAACCTCAGTGGGAGCTGTCCCTTAAGTGGTTCATAGACCCTCTCATGCCCCTCATCACATAAGTCAAGGTATAAAAAACAGCATGGGTTATTAGCACTAAAGGTTTTGGGTGAAACCACTGTGAGAGGTTGTCTCCCTATCATATTACCTATTGAGGTCACATGACACAAGATGTGAGTGGGAATTGAGGCACCTGGGAAGGGATCTGTCGAGGAGCGTGTCAGGCTACATTTCACTGTGTGTTATACTTGTATAACTATGCATGTGACAAATAAAGAACCTTGAACCTTGAACCTTGATCTCAAAACTGCATTGTATGTGGCAGACAGTTTTAAGCCACTCCCTCTGTTCAATGAGTTTTAGACACAGTGCACATAAATCCTGTTTCACTGCTCTTACAAACTCTTTGTCTTCTCTGTCCAAAATGTGAACATTAGCATCCTCAAAAGAGTGACCTTTATCCTTTAGGTTCAAATGTTAAGCTTAGTCTTTTCCTGTCGATGTTGCCCTTCTGTTGTGCTATGTGTTTATGGAGGGGCTGTTTGGTTTCTCCAGTGAAGAGGTCTGAGCACTCCTCACTGCACAGCATACACTACGTTGTTTAGTTTGTGTTTGGGAGTTTTGTCCTTTTGATAAACCAGTTTTTGTCTGAGTGTGTGGCTGGGTCTGAGGTCCACTGGGATATAGTTATTGGAGAAAATTTGTCTGATAAACCTGCTACATAAGAGGTGACAGTGCTGTTCCATTTGTTAGTGTTTCTCTTTAGTTGGTGTCTGACCAGGACAAGGGTCAGTTGTTAAGAGTCAACACCAAAAGGATAATGGTCACTTTTTACTGGATGCCAATTATTACGGTCATGGGTTGCTAGAAGGTTCTCCCTGTTTGAGAATGCTGTGTTTTTCTTTTCTTCTTTCTCTCCCTCTCTCTCCCCTCTCCCTTTTCCTGTCTTTGAAGTTCCAGGTGCCGCGGCTGAGTAGCGTTATGGCTTGTTAGCCATAGGAGGCTCTGAGCGCCGTGTGTGTATAGCGCTTCTGTTTTCTTTCTACGTTTGGAATACTGTGATAGTGAGAGAGAGCAGTGTAGGCTGGTAGGGGTTCTCCGCCATTTTTGTTTGACCAAAGTTTTCTCCTGTTTTGTGGACAGCCAGAGACGTCAGGTATTGTATTTTTTTTTTCTTGAGGGAAGTTATACCACGTGTTTTGTTTATAGGAAGGGGGAGTGTTTTTGTTTGTTATTTTGGCCTCAGAGAGCCTGATGCTTTTAGTTTTTCAGCTCAGCTGTTTCAAGTTTATTCATTTTTTGCTTGCCCCTCCAGGATTTGTGCATACAAATGCATACACTATTATATATTGTACATATATTTATTAGTTTCAGGTTGGCCATTCTTGTATTTTGCTCGTTTGTGTTGTTGTGTTTGCACATCTCTGTTGCTTGTGGGGCTCGCACACAAGAATTTCACTCGCATGTGCTGTGCCAGTGTGCCTGCACATGTGATGTGACAATAAAAGTGATTTGATTTGATTTGATTTTGATTTGATTTGATGTGGGTAAGAATGAAACAGAATTAGAGGCATATTTTAATGCATTTGAACATATTGCCATAGCCTTGCACTGGCCTAAAGAGGTTTGGCCTCTGCTGAGGCAGTGTAAACTGGTGGGTAAGGCGCAGGGGGTGTGTGCGGCTCTCACCGTTAAGGACAGTTTAGTGTATGATAGGGTACTGAGTGCCATTCTCAAAGCATATGAATTAGTGCCTGAAGCTTACAGAAAGCATTTCCGGTCCCTCCGTAGGCCCCCCACGCAAACCTTTCTTGAGTTTGCAAGGAAAAAGGAATATTGTTTGATAGGTGGAGTCAGGAGAGTGGTGTTGTAGATTTTACGGCATGATCCTGGGTCCTTTTGACCCAGCGTTTTGTGTTTTCTATTATTGTAATTTTGGTTCTGTTCTTCCTCGGTTAGTGTTCTTTTCTTTCTGCCCGTGTATATCTGTGTCTGGTCTGCATTTCTGAGTCTGTGTCATTACGTGTATGTGTTTCCTGTTTTACTTTGAAAGTCTCTGTCTTATGTCAGTGTGTTCTGTTTACGTTTCCCCTACCTCGTCAGCTGTTATGTCCCCCAGGCGTGTTTCCCTCCTGTTTCCCATCCCTGATTACTGGTATGTGTACTTATAGTGTGTGTTCACCCGTCCTAAACTAATTGGTCTGTGTTGTTTCCCTCGGTCTCCCTGTGTCTCTCTGTGTATTTCCCCGGACCTCCCTGCATCTTCGTTTCTGGTTTGTTTTGTTAGTTTTGCCCAGTTTAGGTTTTCCAGTTTCATGTCCACCCGCACCCGGCAGGGGGGGGAAATGATCCTTGGGGAGTCAGTTTTGGGACCAATCCTGGCCGAGAACAGGAGGGTGACTGCTGGTGGGTCGGTCCCTAAGTGTGCCCTGTGAATGCCAAAGTGGCGGCGGTAGTAAACTACCCTGTTCCTACCACCTGGCGGGAACTTAGGCGGTTCCTGGGCCTCGTGGGCTACTATCGGTGTTTCTGCTGGAACTTCTCAACCGTGGTGGCCCCTCTAACCCGCCTCTGTAGTCCAAAGGAACCTTTTTAGTGGACCACTGAGTGCCAACACATCTTTGATGGTGCTAAGTCCCTCCTGTGCAGTGCTGGCCGCCCCAGATTTCATTAGAGCATTCAGCCTGGAGGTGGACGCCAGTGCCATGGGGGCTCCAGAAGGGAACTGATGACATCAATAATCCAATCTCCTACTTCTAGAGATGGGCTCTACTAGTTCAGGAATACAACTTGGACATCAGACATAAAAAAGGGGTAGACAATATATTAGCGGATGCACTGTCCAGTGCACATCAGTTAACCACACAGAGCACTGGTTTTACTAGAGGTGGATTTTTAGGGCGTTACGGTCGGAGATTCTCCCTGTTGGAGAATGCTGTTTTTTCCTCCTCTCTCTCTCTCTCTCTCTCTCTCTCTCTCTCTCTCTCTCTCTCTCTCTCTCTCTCTCTCTCTCTCTCTCTCTCTCTCTCTCTTCCTGCCCTGTTTTTCAGGTTCTAGGTCCCATGGCTGAGAGTCCTTACGGCTTGTTAGCCATGGGATAAAAAAGGCGGGCATTCTGCAAGCTTCAGCCATTTGAAGTTTCACTTTACTGGACTTCTGTAAACTGAATCTGAATTTTCAGCTCCAAGAAAACTATAAAACACTGAAGAATTTCAAGCACATAACTAATTAACTTAAATCTTTCATTTATTATTCAGACTGGAGAATTGCAGGTTATCGGAGATCAGCTGTCTGGGCTTAGCACTGAAGTCCAATCCCTCCAACATGAGAGAGCTGTACCTGAGTCAGAACAACCTGCAGTATTCAGGAGTGAAACAGCTGTGTGGCTTTCTGGAGGGTCGAAACTGTAGACTGGAAACACTGGGGTAAGATGCCCTGTTTATGTTGTGCAGAAATGAAAGTATATAACATAAGTTTGAGTAAGAGAAAGGGTTTTCTACCCCAGCATAGACTTTCCCAGGGAGGCTGAGATGTGTGATCCCCCTATATTTGGAGCATTCCTTCCATGGTATGACAATATCCTCAGTTGAAGTCATCAGTGCTCCACCTGCACTATACACAGTGCAGGTGGAGCACCAGATTCTATCTGAGGCAATCTGAAAGTTTTTTTCCATGGCCTCCACGAACTCCTCCTTGACCCAAGTTTTTGTTACTGTGACTGCCCAAGCTGCGTTCTGCTTGGCCTGTTGGTACCTATTGGCTCCCTCCAAAGTCCCACAGGCTAACCAATCCAAATAGGACTGCTTCTTGAGCCTTATGGCTCCCTTCACCTCTGGTGCCCCCCATCTGATTTAGGGGTTACCACTATGACAGGCACCAACCTCCGTGTGGAGGTTGTAGCAGCTTCAGCAATGGAGCTGAACATGATTTATTGATGATCTATATACCCAGTTTCCCTTGGAATTCTGTTGAATCTCTGTCAGAGGGGGAGTTAATGATCTCGTGGATGGGGGCCTCTGCCAGGTGTTCCCAGTGCACCTTCACTATACATTTACTCCAAGCTGTCCAGCATCCTCCTCCGCTACCTTATCCAACTCATCACAAGCTGTTGATCAGTTGACAGCTCAGCGCCTCTCTTCACCAAAGTATCCAGAACATATGGCAGCAGATCTGATGATATGATAACAAAATTGATAACTAACCTGTGGCCTAGGGTATCCATGTGCACTGGACCCTGGTCCAGTGCTTAACCTCTTAAGCCCCAAGCCCACCTGATCTCCTGCCTTTTGCCCACGTATCAGGGGGCGTTGGGGCTTAAGAGGTTAACGCAGGTTTCTGATTGGCTTTCAAGCAACTACCTCGTTCTAAACACGAACAAGACTGAGACCATGATCATAGCTCCTCCTGAGCTACATTCTAAAATTAATCAGGTTCTTGCCTCTTTCAGTTCTTCTGTCAAGTCAAATATTCAGAATCTTGGAGTAATATTTGACTCTTCTCTGGGCCTTGACTTTCATGTAATATCTTTGTCTTGTTCCTGTTTCTTTCACTTAAGAAACATCTCTAAACTGTGACATATGGTCTCTTTAGATGAACTGGAAAAATCTCATCCATGCATTTGTGTCATCACGTTTACTGTAATTCCCTGTTTACCAGCTTGGATAAATCACATTTCTCTCTCCTCCAGGCAATACAAAATGCAGCAGCCAGTCTACCAACTCGTTCTAGGAAGCGTGCTAACATTACTCCCATCTTATATTCTTTACATTGGCTTCCAATAGTGTTTAGAATTTGTTTTAAAATTCTTGTTTTATCATACAGAGCATTACATGGCCAGGCCCCAGATTATTTATCCAAGCTTCATATAAAATACACTGCTGCTCATCGTCTCCGCTCATAGACTCAGAGTCTGTTGGTTGTTCCCCGTACACGACTGAAGACGAAAGGGGACAGAGCCTTTCAGTCTGTTGCACCAAGGCTGTGGAACAGTCTACCACCACAATTACATATGGTTGACTGTGGATTCTTTTAAAAATCAGTTAAAAACTTTACTGTTCAAACAAGCATTTTGTTGATCTACGTATTTTATATTCTTCACATTATTTAACTTACATTTAACCTTTTACATTGTGTATAAGATCGATTGATTGTACTGTTTATTTTAAACTTTCTGCACAGCGCTTTGTGACTGCCTGTCTGTGAGGAGGGCTTAATAAATAAACTTAACTTACTTTCTTATGGACACCATTATGTTCAAACATGGTGTTTGTCATGGACAAACTGTGGTTTGCGCAGAAGTCCAGTAACAGAACACTGCTTGGGTTCAGATCTGTCAGGCCGTTCCTCCCAGTCACACCCCTCCAGGTCTCACTGTCATTGCCTACATGAGCATTGAAGTGTCCCAGAAAGGCAACAGAGTCCCAAGGTTAAGTAGCCTTAAGCACCCCACCCAGGGACTCCAAGAAGGTTGGGCACTCTGAACTGTGGTTTGACACATAAGCGCAGACAGCATTCAGGACCCATTCCCTGACCCTAAGGTGCAGGGAAAAAAAAACTCTCATCCACTGGAAAAAACCAAAGGGGAAACTAGAATAGCCACCCCCAGCCCGATGCCTCTCACCAAGATCTACTCCAGACTGAGTCTAGCCAGGTGTCTGGTTTTGGAGCCCAAGCTGTGCATTGAGGTGAGCACAACTATATCTAGTTGGTACCTCTCAACCTCACGCAGTAGCTCAGGCTCCCTCCCCAGCAGAGAAGTGACATTCCATGTCTCAGTCACTAGTCTCACCAGGACCAATGGGAGACCCTATCAGGAGGGCAAAGCCCTTGACAACACAGACAACTTACCCACTGGGATCCCTGGGACACACAAATCCATGCACCACAATGAGGTAGCGATTCACAAAAGGGTGTATATATACAGTGGGATGCAAAAGTTTGGACAACCTTGTTAATAGTCATTATTTCCGTGTATAAATCGTTGGTTGTTACAATAAAAAATGTCAGTTAAATATATCATATAGGAGACACACAGTGATATTTGAGAAGTGAAATGAAGTTTATTGGATTTACAGAAAGTGTGTAATAATTGTTTAAACAAAATCAGGCAGGTGCATAAATTTGGGCACTGTTGTCATTTTATTGATTTCAAAACTTTTAGAACTAATTATCGGAACTCAAATTGGCTCGGTAAGCTCAGTGACCCCTGACCTACATACACAGGTGAATCCATTAATGAGAAAGAGTATTTAAGGTGGTCAATTGTAAGTTTCCCTCCTCTTTTAATATTCTCTGAAGAGTAGCAACATGAGGGTCTCAAAACAACTGTCAAATGACCTGAAGACAGAGATTGTTCACCATCATGGTTTAGGGGAAGGATACAGAAAGCTGTCTCAGAGATTTAAACTGTCTGTATCCACAGTTAGGAACATACTGAGAAAATGGAAGACCACAGACTCAGTTCAAGTTACGGCTCAAAGTGGCAGACCAAGAAAAATCTTGGATAGACAGAAGCGACGAATGGTGAGACCAGTCAGAGTCAACCCACAGACCAGCACCAAAGACCTACAACATCATGTTACAGCAGATGGAGTCACTGTGCATCGTTCAACCATTCGGCGCACTTTACACAAGGAGATGCTGTATGTGAGAGTGATGCAAAGGAAGCCTTTTCTCCACCCACAGCACAAACAGAGCCGCTTGAGGTATGCTAAAGCAAATTTGGACAAGCCAGCTTCATTCTGGAATAAGGTGCTGTGGACTGATGTAACTAAATTGAGTTATTTGGGCATAACAAGGGGCGTTATGCATGGAGGAAAAAGAACACAGCATTCCAAGAAAAACACCCGCTATCTACAGAAAAATATGGTGGTGGTTCCATCATGCTGTGGGGCTGTGTGGCCAGTGCAGGGACTGGGAATCTTGTAAAAGTTGAGGGACACATGGATTCCACTCAGCATCAGCAGTTTCTGGAGGCCAATGCATCTTTCAACAAGACAATGACCCGAAACACTGCTCTAAATCCACTAAGGCATTCATGCAGAGGAACAGGTACAACGTTCTGGAATGGCCATCTCAGTCCCCAGACCTGAATATTATTGAAAATCTGTGGTGTGAGTTAAAGAGAGCTGTCCATGCTCGGAAGCCATCAAACCTGAATGAACTAGAGATATTTTGTAAAGAGGAATGGTCCAAAATACCTTCAACCACAATCCAGACTCTCATTGGAACCCACAGGAAGCGTTTAGAGGCTGTAATTTCTGTAAAGGTGGATCTACTAAATATTGATTTCATTTCTTTTTTTGTGGTGCCCAAATTTATGCACCTGCCTGATTTTGTTTAAACAATTATTGCACGTTTTCTGTAAATCCAATAAACTTCATTTCACTTCTCAAATATCACTGTGTGTGTCTCCTATATGATATATTTAACTGACATTTTTTATTGTAACAACCAGTGATTTATACAGGAAAATAATGACCATTACAAGGTTGCCCAAACTTTTGCATGTTTAAATCCATGCATAGTTGAAATTTCAACGCCTTTATTTTTATATACACATACTTACATATATATCTCATAGGAACATCATCTTAATATTTCCATATTTAGTGAAACAGAAGTATACAGTCATTAATTTGTTTCACTCATTGTTCTGTTTATATTTTGGTATTTGTTATACTTCATTTAGAATTTTAATTTTCAGCTTCTGTGTTCAACTTCTACATTCTGGATCTTTTTCATCTCTAAACAGATAATACTTCCTATGCTTTATTCAGATTGAGGAGCTGCAGTTTGTCAGAGATCAGCTGCCTGTTTGCAGCTCTGAAGTCTAACCCTTCCCATCTTAAACATCTGGACCTGAGAGGGAACAAGCTGCAGGATTCGGGAATGAAACAGTTGTGTGGTTTTCTGGAGAGTCGGCAATGTAGACTGGAGACTCTGAGGTCAGAAACTGTGTTTTTGTTGTGCTGGCACTAAACTGACAGAAGACTGATATGATACTAAACCATAGTATTTTGACCGTTTCAGTCCAAAAGCTAAACATTTAAAACCCTAATATAAGAGAAGTCTTCGAAGTGATAATTTACTCTGATTTACCTTCTTTTTTTGTCAGGAAGAATTCAGACCAGGGCATTTTTTTTATTGGTTAATCTCTGAAGTATTTCTGATAGTATTATGGCCATTGTAGGTAAAGCCAATAAAAAGAAAAAGAGAAAACCATTATAGGGACAGGAGGTATATTATAACGTGGTACATTATTTACAAAAACAGGCAGAAAACAAGATCAGGGAAAACGAAAGATGTGTGGTCAGGAATGAAAAAGATCACAGAACAAGAACTATTAAACCGTGGGAAACCTAAATAGAGCCAATGTGTTTAACACCTTAAGTCTAGGACCCATCCAAACTCACCTCAGCTCAGGTACAGATATATGAAGGAAATACAAAAATACAATTAAGTACAATCAATGAAAAAAGTAAGATAATACACTATATACAATGGTAGCATACACAGTATGTGATGGATATAGTTGGAAATATGGAAGACAAACTATATAGCTTGGAAGGTCATGGAAGGTCCATTTTTACAGCACATCTTCAATCTTAGTTTGAGCCAGGAGAAGATACCATTACTCTGGAAAACATCCTGTTTTGTCTCAATATTGATGAACTCTGCCCCATCTGCCCTCTATTGCACACTTGTTACCTTAACATCTTACGTCATTACTTTTTTTTTTTTTTTAAAACTCGGCTTGGCCAGTCTTAGGCTCCAGAGGGCTACCTCTCTTGACCGATGGCAGTTTACTTTCTCAACTTTTAAGTTGAGGAGTTACCAAATTGTGTTTTGTTGAAAATCATGTACTATGATTATGTATTTCATCTGGATACTGCAACTGAGCAGAAAAAAAATATGGTGTCTTTAAAAGTATTGCTTTCTTAAAAAATACGAGTAAGCCATAGTATAATTTAGCTTATTTGAAAGCAAAGAAAGTTATAGATATTTCTATAGTTTGAACACCTTAACACTAATCTGGCTGCCTTGTTCTTGACTAACTGAAGTCTGATCAGATCTGTCTTATTAGCTGCTGACCAAATGATTGAACAGTACTCTAGATGAGATAATACTAGTGCATTAATGACACCTTTCATAATTGACAAAAAAAGTAATATAAAAGGAGCATTTCCTAGCCATAGCTATGCACTGTCCCATTTTCTTAATAACACAGTCAATGTGCTGAGACCATGAAAGGTGGTGGTTTATAGTAACACCAAGTAATTTAATCTGGGTCACCTGTTCTAGTACCATTGGGGTGATTGTGGCTCAAGAGTTGGAGGTTCGCCTTGTAATCGGAAGGTTGCCGGTTCGAGCCCCGGCTTGGGCAGTCTCGGTCGTTGTGTCCTTGGGCAAGACACTTCACCTGTTGCCTACTGGTGGTGGTCAGAGGGCCCGGTGGCGCCAGTGTCCGGCAGCCTGGCCTCTGTCAGTGCGCCCCAGGGTGGCTGTGGCTACAATGTGGCTTGCCATCACCAGTGTGTGAATGTGTGTGTGTGAATGGGTGGATGACTGGATATGTAAAGCGCTTTGGGGTCCTTAGGGACTAGTAAAGCGCTATATAAATACAGGCCATTTACCATTCCAGCTATGGAAAGATTTAGTTGTGGGTTAGTTGTGACTAAGCGTACTCTACTTCCTATTAACATAGATTTTAGATGTTTAAAATCATGTTAATTTTACTTAGCCAGTAAAACACGTTCAGCAAATCTTGTTGCAATACGTTGGTCAATTCAGAGTTGCCACTGGCTGAATAAAACATGGTGGAATCATCAGCATACATTACAAGATGAGATTTATCCAAGACATACGGCAGATCATTTGTGAAAACTGAATAGAGAAGTGGACGCCAAGCCAAGCCAAGAAGAAAAAGACATGGTGAGATATTTTTGGAGGCCCAAGCCTGAGTTGAACACCATTTCTAACCTTGGAGAAATGGTAAATATGGTGGAGGGCTTCATATACCTGGGTGTTCACCTTATTAATAGACTGGACTGGAAGTGTGTCATTGACTCATTGAGGAAAGACTATTGTAGTCTCTACTTCTGGAGGAAGCGTAATTTTAAAAAAAATTATAAAAAACATTTACAAATAATTTTTAATGTAGTGCAATCTGTTGCTAGTGAAATTTCCTTTGCAGCTATCTGTTGAGATAACAGCTTCAGAGTCATACCACCAGAAAGGTGGTATGACGTGCAATATACTGCTAACAATATTCAGCCCATCCAAATAATTGAATTCAGGTGTTCCAATCACCTCCAGTTCCCCAGGTGTACAAAATCAAACACCTAGACATGAAGACTGCTTTTGTAAACATTTGTTACAGAATGGGTTGCTTATAGCAAAGTGAAAGTGCTAAAAATTGATTCTGTTTATCTGGACATAGGATTTTCAGTGGAAGAAGCATTTCGTCACTCATCCAAGTGACTTCTTCAGTCTCAGCTGACTGCAGGTTTCCAACCTTACAGGGGGTGCAGAATTATTAGGCAAGTTGTATTTTTGAGGAATAATTTTATTATTGAACAACAACCATGTTCTCAATGAACCCAAAAAACTCATTAATATCAAAGCTGAATGTTTTTGGAAGTAGTTTTTAGTTTGTTTTTAGTTTTAGCTATTTTAGGGGGATATCTGTGTGTGCAGGTGACTATTACTGTGCATAATTATTAGGCAACTTAACAAAAAACAAATATATACCCATTTCAATTATTTATTTTTACCAGTGTAACCAATATAACATCTCCACATTCACAAATATACATTTCTGACATTCAAAAACAAAACAAAAACAAATCAGCGACCAATATAGCCACCTTTCTTTGCAAGGACACTCAAAAGCCTGCCATCCATGGATTCTGTCAGTGTTTTGATCTGTTCACCATCAACATTGCGTGCAGCAGCAACCACAGCCTCCCAGACACTGTTCAGAAAGGTGTACTGTTTTCCCTCCTTGTAAATCTCACATTTGATGATGGACCACAGGTTCTCAATGGGGTTCAGATCAGGTGAACAAGGTGGCCATGTCATTAGTTTTTCTTCTTTTATACCCTTTCTTGCCAGCCACGCTGTGGAGTACTTGGACACGTGTGATGGAGCATTGTCCTGCATGAAAATCATGTTTTTCTTGAAGGATGCAGACTTCTTCCTGTACCACTGCTTGAAGGTGTCTTCCAGAAACTGGCAGTAGGACTGGGAGTTGAGCTTGACTCCATCCTCAACCCGAAAAGGCCCCACAAGCTCATCTTTGATGATACCAGCCCAAACCAGTACTCCACCTCCACCTTGCTGGCGTCTGAGTGGGACTGGAGCTCTCTGCCCTTTACCAATCCAGCCACGGGCCCATCCATCTGGCCCATCAAGACTCACTCTCATTTCATCAGTCCATAAAACCTTAGAAAAACCAGTCTTGAGATATTTCTTGGCCCAGTCTTGACGTTTCAGCTTGTGTGTCTTGTTCAGTGGTGGTCGTCTTTCAGCCTTTCTTACCTTGGCCATGTCTCTGAGTATTGCACACCTTGTGCTTTTGGGCACTCCAGTGATGTTGCAGCTCTGAAATATGGCCAAACTGGTGGCAAGTGGCATCTTGGCAGCTGCACGCTTGACTTTTCTCAGTTCATGGGCAGTTATTTTGTGCCTTGGTTTTTCCACAAACTTCTTGCGACCCTGTTGACTATTTTGAATGAAACGCTTGATTGTTCGATGATCACGCTTCAGAAGCTTTGCAATTTTGAGACTGCTGCATCCCTCTGCAAGATAACTCACTATTCTTGACTTTTCTGAGCCTCTCAAGTCCTTCATTTTGCCAAAGGAAAGGACGTTGCCTAATAATTATGCACACCTGATATAGGGTGTTGATGTCATTAGACCACACCCCTTCTCATTACAGAGATGCACATCACCTAATATGCTTAATTGGTAGTAGGCTTTCGAGCCTATACAGCTTGGAGTAAGACAACATGCATGAAGAGGATGTGGACAAAATTGTCACGGTTTGCGGGGCAAGCCGTGTGGAGTTGAAATAGGACCCAAAATGCGGCAGCTCTGGTGCAGATGAGTGTTTATTTGACAACCGAAAATACAAACAGCAACGGTGTGGGTACCATGAAACAGGAAAACCTAAACTGGGTAGAACTAATAACACAAACCAGAAACGAGGATGCAGGGAGGTCCGGGGAAATACATACGGGAAGACGCAGGGAGACCGAGGGGAAACAACACAGACGAACCAGCAACTACCATGACAGAAGACACAACTTAAATACACTCAGAGAACACAGGGAGATTACACACAGGTGGGGAACACAGGTGACACTGATAAACATAACGAGACAGGGCAGGAGTGAACACAACATGACACATACTGACGAGAGACTGTCAAAGTAAAACAGGAAGTACACAGAGGTTAAGACAGGAGGAGAGAGAGCACGGGGAGAACACAGACATAACAGGCTGGGGGAAACATGGACTAAACACAAAGAGAGACGAGAGCTCATAAATACACAGAGGGGCACAAAGGGGGTAAGAGTCACAAAGGGAAAACACTTAGGGAACACCACAACAGGACACCTCAGAAAACATGGCCTAAATAAGGAGTGAAAATACAAGGAACCAAGAATACTGGGCCAACATGGCCCAGGACCATGACAAAAATACTCATTTGCCTAATAAGATAAGATAACCTTTATTAGTCCCACACGTGGGAAATTTTTTTTTTTTTTTTTTTTTTTTTTAATAATTCTGCACTCCCTGTATAAACAGTACATTTGCATAATGACAAACTAGAACCACTGAATGAACAATGAGCTGTGAGGTCAGTTTCATGATGATTAGCATTTAAATTGTCATGTCCATGGATCACTAGCCATGAGTACCATTCACAGACAGTTGAGAATTGCTGAAGTTACAGCATTGTAAGATGGTGAAATGGTCACTAAAAAGGCTATGCCCAGATGAACAGAATCAATTCTTTGGGATTTCCTTACGTAGATGATTGAGCATGCATCAAGACAAAGTGGAAGTGATTGAACATGGCAGCAAATGAAGTCAGAGTGGGGTTAGTGGTTTTTCAGGAGTTGAGATTGTTCCCCTTGTTTCAGTGAAAGGAACTCTTAATGCTTCAGCATAACAAGACATTGAATTCAATTCAATTCAATTTTATTTATATAGCACCAAATAACAACAAAAGTCGCCTCAAGGCACTTCATAAATACAGAGAAAAACCCAACAATCATATGACCCCCTATGAGCAAGCACATTGGCGACAGTGCGAAGGAAAAACTCCCTTTTAACAGGAAGAAACATCCGGCAGAACCAAGCTCGGGGAGGGGTGGCCATCTGCTGCGACCAGTTGGGGAGAGAGAAGGAAGACAGGATAAAGACATGCTGTGGAAGAGAGACAGAGGTTAATAACAGATATGATTCAATGCAGAGAGGTCTATTAATATATAGTGAGTGAGAAAGGTGACTGGAAAGGAAAAACTCAATGCATCATGGGAATCCCCCAGCAGCCTACGTGTATTGCAGCATAAATAAGGGAGGATTCAGGGTCACCTGGTCCAGCCCTAACTATATGCTTTAGCAAAAAGGAAAGTTTGAAGCCTAATCTTAAAAGTAGAGATAGTGTCTGTCTCCTGAATCCAAACTGGAAGCTGGTTCCACAGAAGAGGGGCCTGAAAACTGAAGGTTCTGCCTCCCATTCTACTTTTAAATATTCTAGGAACAACAAGTAGGCCTGCAGAGCGAGAGTGAAGTGCTCTAATAGGGTGATATGGTACTACAAGGTCATTAAGATAAGATGGGGCCTGATTATTTAAGGCCTTGTATGTGAGGAGCATGAATTTGAATTCAATTCTGGATTTAACAGGAAGCCAATGAAGGGAAGCCAAAACAGGAGAAATGTGCTCTCTCTTTCTAGTCCCTGTCAGGACTCTTGTTGAAGCATTTTGGATTAGCTGAAGGCTTTTCAGGGAGTTTTTTGGACATCCTGATAATAATGAATTACAGTCGTCCAGCCTGGAAGTAATAAATGCATGAACTAGTTTTTCAGCGTCACTCTGAGACAGGATATTTCTAATTTTAGAGATGTTGCACAAATGGAAGAAAGCAGTCTTACATATTTGTTTAATATGTGCATTGAAGGACATATCCTGGTCAAAAATGACTCCAAGGTACCTCACAGTGTTACTGGAGGCCAAGGTAATGCCATCCAGAGTAAGAATCTGGTTAGATACCATATTTCTAAGATTTTCAGGGCCGAGTACAATAACCTCAGTTTTATCTGAATTAAGAAGCAATGACAATGTTATGCTCCCAAATTTTTGGGAAAAGTTTGGTGATGGCCCTTTCTGCTCCAACATGACTGCTCACCAGTGCAGAAACGAAGACACATAAAGATATGGATAAGTGAGTTTGGTGTGGAACAATTTGACTGGCCTGTACAGAGTGCTGACCGCCTGAGTTCTTGAAACAGCTTTATTACTACAGTCACAGGCAACTAAAATACAAAGAACTGAAGTAAACATACACTGAGAAATATTAGCAATGAAACTACACTGGACACTAACAGGACACACAGCTGGCGAAATAAGGGAGATCACGACAATGCACAGCTAGAGATACAGACAATATAAACAGGAGAGGAAACAGGGGAAGCAAAAATGATCATGATGCATGCAGGACAAGTGGCTATCAGAATAAAACAGAAAACAGATGATATACACAAGGAAAGGGGAAACAGACACTGATTTTGACTAAACATGGAACCAGAGAGAGACAACAAGGCCAGAAAAAGTATAATTAAACTCAGTACTACAAAACAATAAAACAGAAACTTAACACAAGACACTGTCAAAATAAGGCTGAAAGTACAGATTGCAGAGACACAACCTCGACACACAAAAAGAAAGTGAAAAACAGAGACAAAACTGACAACACAAGAAGGGACATGGGGGAAGCATAATAACAGAAACCTAAACCTAGATAACAAACTAACCTGGGGATACACAGAGGGATTACAAAGAATGAAAATGAAATGAATGGAAATGCTTTTGGATGTCCTATATTAGTCCTATATTAAATGTCTTTGTCATTCTGCAATATAATTTCCTTAATTCAGATTGATGGGCTGCTGTTTGTCAGAGATTAGCTGTACTCCTTTGGGCTCAGCTCTGAAGTCCAACCCCTCCTATCTGAGAGAACTGGACCTGAGTCACAACAACGACCTGCAGGATTCAGGAGTGAAGCAGCTCTGTGGTTTTCTGGAGAGTCGGCACTGTAGACTGGAGATTCTGAGGTCAGACAAGTCATTTTTTAAACTTATGATATAAAGACTGTGGTGACACAAAGCTCATGTTATAATAATTCTCTTAGATTATATATTAGAGGTGCAAGGTCGGATGACAGAATGCAAAAATAGCTAAAGAAATAATGGTTTCTGGCTGCTTGAAAGATGTGCAAAAACCAAACATCAGTGTATATAAAAAAAAAAAATCTAAATATGAGGAATCACAGAAAAACAGCAAAGGTCAAACCTAAACAGTGCATGGAAGATACAGAGGCCATAACAAAACAACAAAAGGAAAGAAATGAAAAACAATAGAAAAAAAACAAACAAAAGACTGTATGTACACAAAGAAGGCTGAATAAACAAAATGAAATAGATAGGGAATGTGGCATGGAGAAACACCTCTTGACAGCGCCAAATCACAACTACTGTCACCTCAAGGCGCTTTATATTGTAAGCTAGACCCTACAATAATAGATACAGAGAAAAACCTAATAATCATATGACGTCCTGTGAGCAAGCACTTTGGCAACAGTGGGAAGGAAAAACTCCCTTTTAACAGGAAGAAACCTCCGGCAGAATCAGGCTCAGGGACGGGAGGGGCCATCTGCTGTGACCGGTTGGGGAGAGAGAAGGAAGACAGGTTAAAGACATGCTGTGAAAGAGAGACAGAGATTAATAACAGATATGATTCAGTGCAGAGAGGTCTATTAACACATAGTGATTGAAGAAGAGACACCCAGTGAATCATGGGAATCCCCCAGCAGCCTACACCTATTGCAGAGAGGTGACATTGATTTCACTAGAACCAGTTTTGGATTAGATTAAAAACCCCAGGGACTTCACCCCTGACCATTGCCTACTTCATTCTGCAGAGGATCCCCATAGCTCCTCTTGTGATTGGTGGGTCCAAAAGAGGGTGGATCCATGTTGCTCTTTCAGATTGAGCCCAGGGAGGTCCCATGGGCCAAAGCTGGGCCAATTAAAAAAAAATAAAAAAAATAAAAGATATTCATTTAAGTTATTTAAGGTAAAAAACATGTATCTCATAGGAAAATAGCAATAGCCTCAAAAGACATAGAGATACACCTTTCAACACTTTTCAAAGCATTTCTTAAAGAATTTTGGCATGTGCTGTTTGGATTTTTCTTTTTCTGAATTTATATATATTCTCTAAACTTTCTTGTGTGCGGAAGAGATATGAAACACTGAGTAATTTAATTTAGAAACTTTGTCTAATGAATTTATGTTCTTTCTTCAGACTGGATAGCTGCAGTTTGTCCGAAATCAGTTGTGCAGCTCTGGCCTCAGCTCTGAAATCCAACCCCTCACATCTAAAAGAGCTAGACTTAACTGACAATAAACTGAAAGATGCAGACATGAGGCAGCTGTGTGATCTGGTGGAGAAACCAAATTGTGGACTGAAGACTCTGAGGTCAGTGGATGGTTTAAGTGTGCCCATGTTGCTTTACATTTATTACTAAATGTATGTATTTTCTTTTAATATTTTCTGTAAACCTATAGCCTATGAGGCTGATTTTCCCCATGTAATTGTGAGATATTTGTATAGCTTTGTAGATAGCTGGATCAAGTCACAGATTTGTAAGTAATGTTTAATTCCTGCCACCTTAAAGGCTTGTAGCGCATAACCTATTGATACAGATAGCTTAATCATATTTAAGATTGAAACATTAATTAACTGTAGAACTTATTTGAGCAGTCTTGTAGCATTACGTCGATGATGGTTTGGGGAAAGTGACTATTGAAGCCAGAATGATCAATCTGAATAAAAGAGTCTAAAGTGGAGGTCGAGCTGTCATACCTTCAGTCAAGCGAAGGCTAGTTTGACTTTGTCTGCTGATGTCTAAATATCCCCCCTCCACTGAAAAAAATTAAGTCGTTTCCCATGTTCACAAATGTCTATGTATATTTGCAGGTGGAAGCTCTGATAAACTTGTGTATGCTGACAGAGAGTGACCTGTGTCCTGATGATATGGAGAGGCTGAAGAAGCAGTAGCTTGTGTGTACAGATCCTGTGAATGGGAAAGATCACAGATTTTTGAAGATAGAAGACCTCAACAAGCACAAAGAATTAGATGGAAAGGTCATGTAAAATGTTAAAAAAAATAATCTGTTGCACTAATTACCATGAAATCCAACTTTTAACTGTAATGTAATAGGATGATGGTGTGATTCAACTTGTGTTATCGTAATGAAAACAAAAAATAAGGATGAAAAGATAAATGAAGGTTGACATTGGTTATAAGCTGATTAAACCTTTGATCTATAACTGTACAATAGGGAAGTGAAAGCGCTGCGGATATCTTATGTGGAGATGGTCAGTGGAGAGGTGCCATCAACATTATTTGTATTTACATGTTCAATGCAGATGACACAAATATACTGTGTGCAGGTGGGGAATTGCCACAGGTTTTGGAAATGATCACACAGGAATTAACGATATTAAAGAAGTGGTTTGATATAAATAAATTATCATTGAATCTCGATAAAACCAAATTTATGTTGTTTGGAAACCAAAAGAAAAACATCGAAGTAGAAATATGTGTTGACAATGTATATTTAGAAAGAGTAAATGAAATAAAATTTCTTGGGGTGATCATTGACCACAAGCTCTGTTGGAAGCCACACATTACTTATGTTCGGGGGAAATTGGCACGGGGCATTGCCGTCCTGGGAAAAGCAAAGCATATGTTGGATCAGAAAGCACTGCACATTTTATACTGTGCTTTACTACTGCCATATATGAGCTACTGTGTAGAGGTCTGGGGAAACACATACAAAAGTAACACACAAACAATAACTATAATACAGAAAAGGGCCATTAGATTAATAAATAATGTAGGGTACAGGGACCATACAAATGCACTCTTTGTCAAAATGCAAGCTATTAAATTCCAAGACTTGGTGAAGCTTAAAACAGCGCAAATAATGTATAAAGTCAGAAATAAATTGCTTCCCAAAGAAATCTGTAAATTGTTCATAGAAAGAGAAGGTGGGTATAACTTAAGAGGGAAATGGAATTTAAAAATACAAAGTGCTAGAACAACTTTAAGAACTATGTCAATCTCAATTGCAGGAGTTAAATTATGGAACAGTCTAACAGAAGAAATAAAAGACAGTCAAAACATAAAACAGTTTAAAGTAAAATATAAAAACCTAATTTTTCATATGAAAGAAACTATACTGTGGTGGGGCTTGCTAATTTCTTGTTTTTGATTTATGTATGTTATGTTTTGTTTTACTTCATATGTTTATATGTTTCATATGTTGTTTGTTTAATTTAAGACAAAAAAAAATTAAATGAATGAGAGGTAAAACTTGAGGGGGTAGGGACAAATAAGTAAATACTTCAGCCTACTCCTTTTCAAACAAATAATGGAATGATATTTTGTAATGATTGTGAAGGCACATGTTTGAAATGTTTGAAATAAAAATGAACTGAACTGAAAAATTTTATTCTGTTCTTTCTCACAATAAACTTCTGTCTACACCAAAAAGCTGCTGGTGTCCCAGAATTTTAATTTTAACTAACACAGCTTTAGGTCCCTTTAATTGGACCCACAGGCAGATTTGGTTTGCTGCAGGACACTCAGCTATCTTCACGTTTAACAAAATGACACATCTGACAGATTAGCAGAGTATAACAGAGTGGAACGGGAAGCACACTGATCAATGGTAAATTGTTTTCACAGTCACAGTGATGGAAATATGTTGGTCACTGATGCCCCTTCTTCCTTTGGGCCATTCAGACTGCTAACAAACTCACCTCTCCTCACCAATCTGTGCCATGGTCTGAGTGACCCTCATCACTCAGGACACTGACACACTCACACCAAGTCCTTTGCACTACCTCCAAGCACTTTGCTCTCCAGTGTGTGCCTTTGTCTTGTTTTGTATGTGCTCCTGAAGTCTTACTATTTATATTTTATTCCTGCAAAGTTGGTGTGGATGTTTCGCTCTTAATTTTATTGCAATATAGGCGCTCTTTGCAGTGAGCTAATTTTATTTTGAAATTCGTTTTAATTTGAAAAACAGTTTCGGGAAGTGACAGGAAGTCAGCCATGTTTTTAGTTCCTAGCGGATCACATGTGGGGATATTTGACCCAGCGACATCTGCCTTTTGTTTGTGCCATCGACACCACCGTCTGTAAGTTTTCATTTGTATTGAATTGTAGGATTGTATTTTATGTATATTTTGTGGAAACAATTGCTGTAGATGAAAACTTTAGTAGTTGTGTGCTAACGCTAATGGATGTGTATTGGAATCTATTTTTGTCGTGCTAATGATGCTAAGTTAATTTTAGCTATGTTATTTGTATTTCAGTTTCACTCCATGAGGAAATACTTACTAATTAAAAGGAGTTGGACGCTACATCCTGACTTCGCGCGTTATTTCAAGTGGAGTTAGGCTACTGCTGAATTGTGTAGCGTACACACACAAGGAGAGCAGGACAGTAAAAAGACGGTTAGCAGTTGGCAAAACAACTCTATGACAGCAAGCTATGTCAACAAACATGGACGAAGAACACCCCGAAGGTGCAAGACCTAAGGGATTAAAACTAAACAAAAGAATCAAATATTTGATATGATACGACATAGAACAACAAGAGCCATTGCTGCCCTCCAGGTGGACTGAAAGGAACACAATTGGAATGAGGTTTTTGCAAATGAAGATTCAAATAGTGCATATGATGCATTCTTATCAACAGTAATTTCACTCTATGAAAAACATTGTCCTTTAATGAAGATCACTAGAAAGCATCACAGATCAAATAAGCCATGGATCACAAACGGGATACATGGGGCAAAAAAGTATTTAGTCAGCCACCGATTGTGCAAGTTCCCCCACTTAAAATGATGACAGAGGTCAGTAATTTGCACCAGAGGTACACTTCAACTGTGAGAGACAGAATGTGAAAAAAAAAATCCATGAATCCACATGGTAGGATTTGTAAAGAATTTATTTGTAAATCAGGGTGGAAAATAAGTATTTGGTCAATAGCAAAAATACAACTCAATACTTTGTAACATAACCTTTGTTGGCAATAACAGAGGTCAAACGTTTACTATAGGTCTTTACCAGGTTTGCACACACAGTAGCTGGTATTTTGGCCCATTCCTCCATGCAGATCTTCTCGAGAGCAGTGATGTTTTGGGGCTGTCGCCGAGCAACACGGACTTTCAACTCCCACCACAGATTTTCTATGGGGTTGAGGTCTGGAGACTGGCTAGGCCACTCCAGGACTTTCAAATGCTTCTTACGGAGCCACTCCTTTGTTGCCCGGGCGGTGTGTTTTGGATCATTGTCATGTTGGAAGACCCAGCCTCGTTTCATCTTCAAAGTTCTCACTGATGGAAGGAGGTTTTGTGGCTCAAAATCTCACGATACATGGCCCCATTCATTCTGTCCTTAACACGGATCAGTCGTCCTGTCCCCTTGGCAGAAAAACAGCCCCATAGCATGATGTTTCCACCCCCATGCTTCACAGTAGGTATGGTGTTCTTGGGATGCAACTCAGTATTCTTCTTCCTCCAAACACGACGAGTTAAGTTTATACCAGAAAGTTCTACTTTGGTTTCATCTGACCACATGACATTCTCCCAATCCTCTGCTGTATCATCCATGTGCTCTCTGGCAAACTTCAGACGGGCCTGGACATGCACTGGCTTCAGCAGCGGAACACGTCTGACAGTGCGGGATTTGATTCCCTGCCGTTGTAGTGTGTTACTGATGGTGACCTTTGTTACTTTGGTCCCAGCTCTCTGCAGGTCATTCACCAGGTCCCCCCGTGTGGTTCTGGGATCTTTGCTCACCGTTCTCATGATCATTTTGACCCCACGGGATGAGATCTTGCGTGGAGCCCTAGATCGAGGGAGATTATCAGTGGTCTTGTATGTCTTCCATTTTCTGATGATTGCTCCCACAGTTGATTTTTTCACACCAAGCTGCTTGCCTATTGTAGATTCACTCTTCCCAGTCTGGTGCAGGTCTACAATACTTTTCCTGGTGTCCTTCGAAAGCTCTTTGGTCTTGGCCATGGCGGCGTTTGGAGTCTGACTGTTTGAGGCTGTGGACAGGTGTCTTTTATACAGATGATGAGTTCAAACAGGTGCCATTCATACAGGTAACGAGTGGGGGACAGAAAAGCTTCTTACAGAAGACGTTACAAGTCTGTGAGAGCCAGAGATTTTCCTTGTTTGAGGTGACCAAATACTTATTTTCCACCCTAATTTACGAATAAATTCTTTACAAATCCTACCATGTGAATTCATGGATTTTTTTTTCACATTCTGTCTCTCACAGTTGAAGTGTACCTCTGGTGCAAATTACTGACCTCTGTCATCATTTTAAGTGGGGGAACTTCCATAATCGGTGGCTGACTAAATACTTTTTTGCCCCACTGTAGAAGATGCATTTAAAAAGAAAAATAATCTATATAAGAGATTCATAAAACAGAGGACAAAAGATGCTGAAATAAAGTACAAGTTATATAAAAATAGATTAATAAATATTATAAGAACAAGTAAGAAAGAATATTACCACAAATTATTGGAGCAAAGTAGAAGTAACACACAAGAAACATGGAGGATATTAAATAGTATAATCAAAAAGGGCTCAAAAAATAAGAATTATCCAGATTATTTTAAAAAAGATAAAGATATTGTGCTTGATAAAACTAAAGACATTGCAAATGAATTTAATGATTTCTTTGTAAATGTTGGCTTTAATTTAGCAAAAGAAATTCCAGAGTCAAGAAATAATAACGACCTAAATAAACATATTACTCAGAATGTGTTCTCCATGTTTATTGGTGCTGCAACTCATAGAGAAATAATTAACATTGTGAAGACATTTAAAAATAAAAAGTCCACTGACTGTTTTGGTATTGACATGATATTAGTTAAAAGTATTATAGAATATATAGTGCAACCTTTCGCATACATTTGTAATCTGTCCTTTCAAACTGGTGTGTTTCCCTCACAAATGAAAATAGCAAAAGTTATTCCAATCCATAAAAACGGAGAGAGATGTCAGTTTACCAATTATAGGCCAATGTCACTACTCCCACAGTTCTCAAAAATTTTAGAAAAGTTATTTGTTAATAGACTTGATAAATATATTGAGAAGCATAATCTCCTAAGTGATAACCAATATGGCTTTAGAGTGAAAAGGTCCACTTTGATGGCAGTGATGGAACTTGTTGAAGGGATATCTAATGCAATAGATAATAAGGAATATACTGTTGGTGTTTTTATAGACTTAAAAAAGGCGTTTGATACAATTGATCATTCTATATTAATGAATAAACTCGAGAGATATGGCATAAGAGGGATAGCATACAAGTGGATGAAAAGTTACCTGGATGAAAGATATCAATATGTCGAATTCAATAATGTAAAATCTAAGCAGTTGAAGGTAACTTGTGGTGTTCCTCAGGGCTCTGTGCTGGGCCCTAAATTATTTATATTATATATAAATGACATATGTAATGTTTCCAAACTGTTAAAATGTGTATTGTTTGCTGATGATACCACTCTGTACTGCTCAGGTAAAAACCTAGAACAGCTTCTGTCAGGGCTCTGTGTGCGGGCAGGCAGAGATGAGGATCCAAATGCAGGACTCGAACACAGAATTGAAACTCAAAAAACCTCAGCTTTATTGCTGGCAGAAAAACAAACATGGAGTGAGGATGGAACACTGAGACCAAGGACACACAGGCATAATTCTGAGGGTACGACGCGACACTGAGCATGGGAAAACACAGGGCTTATATACACAGGGTAGTAACGGGGGAATCGGCAACAGGAGGGAGACACAGCTGGGAGAGATCAGGGCTAACGAGACGGGGGAGCTAAGCTGCACACACTAACATAAGACAAAGACTTTCACAATAAAACAGGAAACATGAATTACTAAACAAGCATGCAGACTTTACACTGAGAGACAGACAGAATGACACATGGAATCTGAACTAAACTAAACGTGAGATATAACTGAGAACAAATCCTTAAGCACGGATAAACAGAAACAAGAAATAATAATCATCATCATCACTACGAGAAGAAAACAATCCATGAAGCAGAAATAAACCAAAACATAATAAACTCAAAATACTGGGTCCAACGGACCCAGAACCGTGACAGCTTCTGACTACAGCGGAAAAGGAGTTAAATATATTAAAAAACTGGTTTGATGTAAATAAGTTATCATTAAATATAAAGAAAACAAAATTGATTATTTTTGGCACTAGACAAATGAAAAATGTATCTAAAATCAGGGTTAATGGAATTGAAATTGAAAGAGTGTACGAAAATAAATTTCTTGGAGTGATAATTGATGATAAGCTGAGTTGGAAGTCTCATATAAACCATGTGAAAACAAAAATGTGAAAAACCATTGCTATTCTCTATAAAACAAAGCATGTACTGAACAAAAAATCATTATACAGACTTTATTGTTCTCTGTTGCTTCCATATATGACTTACTGTCTGGAGATATGGGGTAATGCATATAAAACGAACACTCTTCCTATTTTCAAGTTACAAAAAAAGAGCTATAAGAATTATAAACCAATCAAACTATATAGAACCAACTAACATTTTGTTTATTAATCTGAATACCCTGAAATTTTATGATTTAGTTGAATATAAAATGGCACAGATAATGTATAAAGCACAAAATAACTTGCTTTGCCCCAGTACTCAGAAGCTGTTCAAAGTCAGAGGGAGTCAATATGACTTAAGGGGAACAGATTTCTTTAAAAAAAACAAGATGAGGACAAATATAAAGCAGAGATGTGTTTCTGTTAGAGGAGTTAACCTGTGGAATAGTTATGACAGTGATTTAAAAAGGTGTAGTTCATTTTCCTTGTTTAAAAATATGTTTAAAAATAGAGTATTAGAAAAATATATAAATCAAGAATGAAAAGAGCAAAAAAAACCAAAACAAAAAAAACCCTCTTGATTCTTTTGCTTTGATGTAGTTACTTATCTAAGGTGGAAAGTTTTTTTTGTTTTTCTTGTTTGTTTGTTTGGTTTTTGCTTTGTTTTATTATTTGCTTCGAGCTGCATGCAAAAAGATATTTTGTGAAAAGGGTTGGCGTAATAAGCAAATGCTTCAGCCAATACCTTTTGATTAGCCTTGTCTCATGCTTTCTTGCTTTGTGGTAGATATTTGTTCTGTTTTTACTGAGATATTTGAATGCTAACCAATAAAAAAACAAAAAAAAACAAAACCAAAACAAAACAAAAAAACAAAACAAACCAAAGCCTCCTCAAGACGGAGCATCAGTTAAAAGCACTGGTTCAGTTTCCAGATATTCAAGTAGATCAAATGTCAGTGCAGCAGCAGCACACGCGAGAGCCAAGGAAGAAGCTGCTCGTGCACATGTTGCCTTCGCACAGAGAGAGATCAGCATTAAAGTCAACAAAGCAAGATTAGAAGCTAATCTCAAAGCCTTAAATCTGGAAAAGGGAGCTGCAGCCACAATTGCACAAGCAGAAGTTTTGGAAGCAGCAGCAGAGATAGAGGTTGAAGCACATCCTAGTTGGAAAAGTCTCCCAGTTATGGTGCAGAGTAGGCCTACACATGAACGTGTAAGCGACTATATGAGAGACCAAACTATGCAGCTTAACCAACGTAATGAACCAGTCAATCTCTCAATATCAGAGCATCCTATCGAGAAGAGCCCTCCACCATCGGCTAAGTACATCATTAAAGATGAGTATATCGTGAAAGACTCATGGCCCACATCTTTCCAGCCACAACCAAGTTCCAAGGTTGTTGTACAACTTGCATAGTTCCCATTTCTGTATAGCTGTGTATCTCATACAGTGGGGCAAAAAAGTATTTAGTCAGCCACCGATTGTGCAAGTTCCCCCACCTAAAATGATGACAGAGGTCAGTAATTTGCACCAGAGGTACACTTCAACTGTGAGAAACAGAATGTGAAAAAAAAATCCATGAATTCACATGGTAGGATTTGTAAAGAATTTATTCGTAAATCAGGGTGGAAAATAAGTATTTGGTCAATAACAAAAATACAACTCAATACTTTGTAACATAACCTTTGTTGGCAATAACAGAGGTCAAACGTTTACTATAGGTCTTTACCAGGTTTGCACACACAGTAGCTGGTATTTTGGCCCATTCCTCCATGCAGATCTTCTCGAGAGCAGTGATGTTTTGGGGCTGTCGCCGAGCAACACGGACTTTCAACTCCCGCCACAGATTTTCTATGGGGTTGAGGTCTGGAGACTGGCTAGGCCACTCCAGGACTTTCAAATGCTTCTTACAGAGCCACTCCTTTGTTGCCCGGGCGGTGTGTTTTGGATCATTGTCATGTTGGAAGACCCAGCCTCGTTTCATCTTCAAAGTTCTCACTGATGGAAGGAGGTTTTGGCTCAAAATCTCACGATACATGGCCCCATTCATTCTGTCCTTAACACGGATCAGTCGTCCGGTCCCCTTGGCAGAAAAACAGCCCCATAGCATGATGTTTCCACCCCCATGCTTCACAGTAGGTATGGTGTTCTTGGGATGCAACTCAGTATTCTTCTTCCTCCAAACACGACGAGTTGAGTTTATACCAGAATGTTCTACTTTGGTTTCATCTGACCACATGACATTCTCCCAATCCTCTGCTGTATCATCCATGTGCTCTCTGGCAAACTTCAGACGGGCCTGGACATGCACTGGCTTCAGCAGCGGAACACGTCTGGCACTGCGGGATTTGATTCCCTGCCGTTGTAGTGTGTTACTGATGGTGACCTTTGTTACTTTGGTCCCAGCTCTCTGCAGGTCATTCACCAGGTCCCCCCGTGTGGTTCTGGGATCTTTGCTCACCGTTCTCATGATCATTTTGACCCCACGGGATGAGATCTTGCGTGGAGCCCCAGATCGAGGGAGATTATCAGTGGTCTTGTATGTCTTCCATTTTCTGATGATTGCTCCCACAGTTGATTTTTTCACACCAAGCTGCTTGCCTATTGTAGATTCACTCTTCCCAGTCTGGTGCAGGTCTACAATACTTTTCCTGGTGTCCTTCGAAAGCTCTTTGGTCTTGGCCATGGCGGCGTTTGGAGTCTGACTGTTTGAGGCTGTGGACAGGTGTCTTTTATACAGATGATGAGTTCAAACAGGTGCCATTCATACAGTTAACGAGTGGGGGACAGAAAAGCGTCTTGCAGAAGACGTTACAGGTCTGTGAGAGCCAGAGATTTTCCATGTTTGAGGTGACCAAATACTTATTTTCCACCCAGATTTACGAATAAATTCTTTACAAATCCTACCATGTGAATTCATGGATTTTTTTTTCACATTCTGTCTCTCACAGTTGAAGTGTACCTCTGGTGCAAATTACTGACCTCTGTCATCATTTTAAGTGGGGGAACTTGCACAATTGGTGGCTGACTAAATACTTTTTTGCCCCACTGTATTTCTGTATAGTTCTTTATTTCATATTCTGTATAGTTTTTTTTCATATTTATATCCTGTTCATAGTCTGTACATAGCTTGTACTCACTACAGCCTGTACATACTTATAGTTATAGCATATTCATAACATACTTCATACCGTGTACATATTACATACCATAATAAACCCATTTCTGTAATATACTTACATATCTATATTATTGCTAATATATATTGTAATATATCTATATCATGGCTAAAGCAATTCTGGAAGGATACAAACTGCAGTTCGTTGCCCTGTACCTGTGACATGTGCAATGACAATAAAGTTGAATTCTATTCTATTCTATTCTATTCTAACGCATGCATACCAAACTGCTCACACCTCTACCCAATCAGCTCAGCCAGACATAAATGGTCACCTCCAAGTTAACAGTGTGGAACTCCTGCAAGAAAAAAAGAGCAATAGGCCCTACCCTAAACCAGAGCTAACTTTTCCTTAGTATCCCAACACTTCTCATACACACCCTCCAGACTCTTCAGTGATGATGGACATGGCGAAGTAACTGGCACGAAAAGAGCTCGTGTGCACTGGCTTAACCCACTTTGACGATCATCCAGAGTCATACAGAGCATGGATATCTGCCTTCTCCAATACCATTAAGATATGAGATGAGATAGCCTTTATTTGTCAGTTGCAGGTCTTTTGCCCAAAACCGAGATGACAGACCTTGCCGACCGTAAATACAATACAAACATCACATTGGGGAGACAGGTCAGGCCAGGTAGCGAGGAAAAAAAAACACTGAAATGTGCAACACAAAAGGATAATACAGGAATGCACAGGTATCAACACACCATAACACAATAAACACAGACAAGCAACATGGGAAAGGGTTCCAGTGTGTACATCTGATCTGGGACTGCTGTAATCTTCGACTGCGCCTCCAGCTGACCCGATGTCCACATCATGGGGGAGGTAAGCGTTGGAGGTGGCGTTGGATAGGGAGGGTGATGTGTCGGTGAGTGCTTATCAGTATCAGTATATGTATACTGCGTGTCCATAGTTCAGCTGAAACAGTCTTCCAGCCAACCCAGGTGGCCTTGTAGGGAATGGGAAGGAACAGACTCAACACAGTCATTTCTGGATTCAGTTTCCACAGAAATTATACCCATCAAAATGTTTCGTTGTTTAAACATGATTTTTATGTATTTTAATCCAACCAGATTTTTTAGAACACTTTTTCTTTTTCTGACATTGTAATTTCAAGATGATTAAAGAGCCCAGAAAGATGAAAACAGCTTAAGGGTTTGGACCTTACTGCAAGTGAACAGCTGGATTTACTTTCAAAGTGGCTTGGGAAGGAATCTTCTGCATATGTCAAGCGCCTAACAGCAGTTCATATTGACAACTCAAAATGGTCTGGGACAGGCTCGATGAATGCTACGGTGCTCCAGAAGTCATCGAAAGTGCTCTCTTTAGGAAGTTGGACAGCTTTCCTAAAATAACAAACAAGGACAATTACAGGTTAAGGGATCCTGGAGATCTATTGATGGAATTACTTTCAGCAAAAGAGGATGGCTACTTGCCCGGCTTAGCTTACCTGGATACCGCCCGTGGCATCAAACCCATCGTGCAACAGTGACAAGCACATCACAGCTCTTCATCCTGGTCCACCACAACTGTCCACCAAGGCCTCAAGTCCCCCAACAGGTGACGGCGGGGAGCCGGAAAAAGAGGACACCATCCCAGAACCAGTTGCAAGCCCTCTGTGGCGATTTCGCCAGGTCAAAATGTTGTTCCAAGATATGTCTTGTTAAGGTTTACCCTGAAGAGTTCCCACAACAAGCCATCAAAATGTATGCTCGATGACCAGAGCAACAAGTCTCTAGCCAGGTCAGAGTTCTTCAACTTATTCGGAATCGAAGTTGGCTCATACCCCTACATCCTGAAAACTTGTGCTGGCTTAGCCGCAACCTCCGGCAGGAGAGCAAATGGCTATCAAATCGAAGCAGTAAAATGGTAAATGGCCTGTATTTATATAGCGCTTTACTAGTTCCTAAGGACCCCAAAGCGCTTTACATATCCAGTCATCCACCCATTCACACACTGGTGATGGCAAGCTACATTGTAGCCACAGCCACCCTGGGGTGCACTGACAGAGGTGAGGCTGCCGGACACTGGCGCCACCAGGCCCTCTGACCACCACCAGTAGGCAATGGGTGAAGTGTCTTGCCCAAGGACACAACGACTGAGACTGTCCAAGCCGGGGCTCGAACCGGCAACCTTCCAATTACAAGGCGAACTCCCAACTCTTGAGCCACAATCGCCCTTGATCGAAGGAGTAAATGGTGAAGTTAGCCTTGCGCTACCAACACTGATCGAATGTGACGACTTACCAGTAAATCGTGATGCAATACCGACACCTGAAGCTGCCCTCCATCACCTGCACCTCAAGAACCTTGCTAGCAAAATCCTGCCTCTTGATAATGATGCCAAGATCCTGCTTTTGCTTGGGAGAGAAATTCTCCAGGTTCACAAGGTGAGGCAGCAGATCAACGGTCCTGGTGATGCACCCTTCGCTCAAAGGCTTGACCTTGGATGGGTCTTAGTAGGTGATCTGTGTTTGGGAAAGGTTCATAAGCCCATTGTCCACTGTTATAAAATGAACATACTGGAAGACGGAAGACCATCATTGTTCAGACCTTGTACGAGCCACATCCATCTCAAGCAAATGGTCAACTCCAGTCAAGTCAAGGGACTCTCACACAGTTGCCGTAGCACTGCAATGGACGATGACTCACTCGGCAACACAGTCTTTGCAAGAACAGCGGATGATGACAAGCGGGCCTTCTCCATAGAGGACGAACAGTTTCTGCAGATAATGGGTGATGAGGTTTTTCAGGACGAGTCAAATAGTTGGGTGGCTCCTCTTCCCTTCAGGCCCCCCAGACCACCTTTGCCCAACAATCGTGAGCAAGCACGACTCAAGCGCACAATGCAATGGCATCTCGCTGAACAACGTGCTACTCAACGGACCAGACTTGAATAACAGTCTAATGGAAGTCCTTATTCGTTTCAGGAGAGAGTGAGTAGCAATCATGGCTGACATCGAACAGATGTTTCATTGTTTTGTCGTGAGAGAAGACCACCAAGACTACTTACGCTTTCTGTGGTATAGAGATAATGATCCCAGCAAAGACATTGTTGAATACAGGATGAGGGTTCATGTATTCGGCAACATACCTTCTCCAGCTGTGGCAATATACTGTCTCAGAAGAGCTGCAAAGGAAGGAGAACAGCAGTACGGGTCAGACACCAGACATTTTGTGGAATGCGAGTTCTATGTAGACGATGGTCTTGTTCCCGCATCCACAGAGGAGGAGGCAATTTCTCTGCTACAGAGAACCCAAGCATCTCTCTCTGAGTCAAACCTGAGACTGCACAAGATCACGTCCAACAGCGTTGACGTCTTGAAAGCCTTCCCTGCAGGAGATCATGCTAAGGGCATTAAAGATCTTTACTTGGATGGAAGCGCAGTACCCACACAGCGAAGCCTTGGATTGAGTTGAGATGTTAAAAGGGACACATTCACCTTCCAAGTGTCAGTCAGTGACAAGCCATTCACATGACGTGGGATTCTCTCCACCATAAACAGTCTTTTTGACCCTCTCGGCTTCGTCACTCCTGTGGCTGTTCAAGGCAAGTCGTTGCTGAGAGAGTTGAGCTTAGATGGAACCAATGCCAGTCGTAGAGAGATATGCATCTTTTCAGACGCTTCAACCAAAGTGATTGGTGCGGTGGCGTACCTCAAGACAACAGATGCAAATGACCAGGTTCATGTGGGTTTGAACCTGGGCGACCGTGGCTCAGGGGGTTGGGAAGTGCATCTGTAACCGGAAGGTTGCCGGTTCGATCCCCAGGCTCTCTGTCCTGGTCGTTGTGTTCTTGGACAAGCCTACTGGTGTTGGCCAGAGGGGCTGATGGTGCAATATGGCAGCCTCGTGTCTGTCAATCTGCCCCAGGTGTGGCTACAACCGTAGCTTTCCTCCACCAGTGTGTGAATGCGAGAGTGAATGAACAGTGCCATTGTAAAGCACTTTGGATGACTTGAAAAGCGCTATATATATCCAATCCATTATTATTATTATTACCATACCAAGACTGGAGCTGTGTGCGACAGTGCTAGCCATAGAAATTGCTGAGTTTATCGTTCAAGAGATCGATATCCAAATTGATGCGATCACCTTCTGCTGTGACAGTAAAGTGGTGCTGGGCTACATTCATAATCAGTCCAAATGTTTCTATGTGTACGTCCACAACAGGGTTCAGAGAATCCACCAGTCCACACAACCGAATCAGTGTAGGTATTGTTGAAATCTCCCAATTCTTTGAATCTTTGGGCTGGAGGAAGGACAATACTCGGTGTATTTATGCTCAATCAACAATCATTTATTTCCATACAATTCAACACTTAAGAGCATGCCCGTCTATCTCTATGTGGCTCCAAATTCCCTCTTTATTTAATTTCACACTCGTCAGGGGACAGGCACACAAAAATTTCAAACCACTGAAACGAGGAATTCAACCTTTTTTTATATTTCTTTACTAATCTAGACTCAACCTTTGTTCGCAAAATGTGTCTTGTTCTAGTCCGGAATAAATGTGAACCCGTGGTTACACGGTCGTTCCAGTGTTTTTCCATAGCTAAGCGGGAGTCCTCGGTTCCCAAGTCGCCACCTCGGCACTTAACCTGCCTGCACGTCTACAGACAGGGGGGTTGCCAAACCATGAACAAAATTAGTTTCCACAGGTACACTAGGCATCAACCTTTGATCCTAAAATGTGTCTTTGCTCTAATGTCCTCCTATTCAAACACATCAACCGTCACTGTCACTGTGTTCACGCTTCACACTCACAAAAAACACACTCAGAGCGTGCCTCACTCACACTCAAAACAACACCTAGAGCAGGCTTTACACACAAGACAGCACCCAGAGCGCGCTTCGCAGCTTCGCACACACTCACTCAGAGCGCGCCTTCACACACACACACACACAACACTTTTCCTCAGCGGGAATTTTACACAGAAACCTCTGAGCTCAACTGTTAGATCTTCTTAAAGCACACTGCACCATAGACCAAAATACCCCTTTCTCTGCACTTATGACCACCACAACGGGGCAAAGTCGCATCATAAAAGTGATGCTTGCATCCCCGAAGTTATACCTGACATCATAAACCAGGTTTTGCTCTATGTACTTCTTGGCAAGTAAAATTTTACTTTGTTTTATGACCGCAGCCCTTAAAACTCGACTGACGCCACAAACCACCGTCAAACCTCTATCCAATGTACTAAAACTAGCACCAACCACTACTGCACTTCACGGCCGCACCACCGGAACACGGCCGTATCATAAACCAAACCTACGGACGTGTTTCGCTCTCGCGTTGCCAGCGTTCAACTGCACCGTGAGCCAGCATCTGCTTTTCCTTAAATCAACTTCTATTTCATAGCCGGCAAGAGCCAGGACGTAACCGACACCATAAACAAACTTCAAACCTCGACTTCAATGTACTGAACTAATGGCCGCGTCTTCAGAAGAAATTCTAATGTATTATTGCTACAGAAGCCAGTATTAGACAAAATTAAATGTGGAAGGTAAAGTGGCTGCAACTAGTCCAACGTAGTATGTTATTAGTATCTCGGTAGAAGCAGTTTACTGCAACTAGTCCAACGTAGTATGCTATTAGTATCTCGGTAGAAGCAGTTTACTGCAACTAGTCCAACGTAGTATGTTATTAGTATCTCGGTAGAAGAAGTT
The DNA here is from genome assembly GCF_057382185.1 of Mchenga conophoros. Lineage (NCBI taxonomy): Eukaryota > Metazoa > Chordata > Actinopteri > Cichliformes > Cichlidae > Mchenga > Mchenga conophoros. Next base: position 36,583,922 of record NC_140534.1, read on the forward strand.
TATTTAACACACTGGAATTCAGCCTCAACTTATGTTGTTAGTATCTTGCGCCAAAAACCAGACACCGATAAATTTACTGTGAAAATACGTGTAACTCAGTGAACAGATTAATTTGGAAAGCCCAATATGCACATTTGGTATTTATAATACAACAGGCTGTGCTTACCTTTCTGTTTTAGGCCGGCCTTCTGTTCACCTTGCCCCACGATCTCACCAAAGGCCAAATCTACACCTCCTCAGCACACCAAGTATCCGGGTCACACTGCACCAAGTTGTTGAAATCTCCCAATTCTTTGAATCTTTGGGCTGGAGGAAGGACAATACTCGGTGTATCAATGCTCAATCAACAATCATTTATTTCCATACAATTCAACACTTAAGAGCATAAGGACCATCATGATGGGGAGACATGCCTGAAGAGGGTCACAGCAAGTCTCAAAATGGTGACGGGTTACACAGCCTTTTATAGCTCCTAGCGGCCCCCATCTAGTCGTAAAAGCCAAAACATCACATTCTTTCTCTGTTACAGCGCCTAAGTTATGACCTCGGCAGTTGTTTCTCTGCTTTCTGTAAGGTGGGGGTATGGAATGTGGTCTGTCTATCTCCCCTGTCTTAGACACAGAGTCTCCTTCTCTTCATGATTCAACAATAGAACATGTCAAGAAAACAGTGTAACACATTCCCAGCAGATCAAGGATACAGAGTGATGCACCTTTATCTAATGAACTAATATGTGAATATGTTCTGTTAACTCAAAAGTATAATGAGAACTAAACTACATACAGATCACACACTCTATGTTAAAGGGTATAATATGATCTACAGCAGTATCATACTTCAACTACTTTGATTACATATATAAGGTAACATATGATAACAGAATAATATCACAGTATGTACCTACGGAGCATAACCCAGCTGACCATGCTTCTAGGTCCATTCAAGCCTCACAGCTCACCACAACCAACTGGTTCACGGGTCCAACATTTCTATACAAATCACAGCCAAGCAGCGAGCAACATGAGACCTTTGAGCTTATCAACCCAGACGCAGATGTTGAGATACGACCACAAGTTACCACCTGTGTTACAAGTCAAAAGGACAAGTCCCTGGGTTGTGAGAGATTCACGAAATTCTCTTTCTGGAAGTCTATACGGAGAGGAGTTGCAACACTCATCCATGTGGTTTGTTCTTTTAAGGCAAGCAGCCAAGGAACCAACGGGTGTAATGGTTGGCATTGGTGCCGTAAACCTCTCACAGCTGACGAGTTGTCCAAGGCAACTACAGTGATTCTTGTTGCTGTGCAACAACTTAACAACTTACTGTGAAATACTTACTAATTAAAAGGAGTTGGACGCTACATCCTGACTTCGCGCGTTATTTCAAGTGGAGTTAGGCTACTGCTGAATTGTGTAGCGTACACACACAAGGAGAGCAGGACAGTGGAGCACCCATATTCAATTAGGTTCTTTTGGATTCTTTAGGGCCAAGAAAGACACGGCTCAAAAGTGGTCCTTTTACTTTAAAAAATGATCTTTATTTTACATATCCAGATATGTAGACCTTAAGACAAAACACACAACCCCAGCACTGAAGCACAAACGAAAGCCTAGTTATTTATATACTTGCTCTCTACGTCATACCACACTTTAAGTTTCGATCAAGGCCTAGTTGGTTTCACTTTCTAGCTGCAAAAGCACGCTTCTGCAAAAGCATGCAGTTTCCTGTCAGCACTTTTTGGCACAGAGTGTACTCAGAGTTAGGCCTTTCATTATATATAGCAATATAATCAGCATATAAACATTTAGGATGATAAATTTAAACCTCAACATTTTGTTGTACACGTACAATGACAAGAAAGGGCTATTCTATTCTATCTCTTAGATAATGTTTATATTTAATAAAGGGGATGCTAAAATGACTTTTACACTCTAGAAATGAACTAAATGCATTTTAAGTTACTTTTTAAATGTGGTTGCAGACAGATCACAGATTCAGAGTAGACCGTAAAAAAAGAAATCCTAAAAAAACAGTAATATTCCGGCAGCTGGGGCGCCAAAATAATACCATAAAATAACTTTCTCATAGAAATACGGTTTGTTGCCCTAATTTTACATGGGATTTTGCCTTTTTCAAGTGCTTTTAAACATTAAATTAGGAACATTTTAATGTGATTAAACAATGAAATTACCTATAAACAAGGTCAATGAATGCGGCAATATGAATAATAATACTTGTACAGAAATATGCAGTTAACAGTTGGTTTAAATAATAATGGTGTCAGGGTTGGCTGAGGAGAACCCAAATGCTAGACTTTTAGAATGGAGAAAGTGAGTTTATTTAACAGAACAGTGCCAACAGTCCACAGTGTGTGCTTTCCCAATTCCCCCTGTACCGTGATTCCTTTCCGTGATGCGTGGTTGTGCTTCGTCCTCCTTGGTGCCAGTGTTCAACTGTTTACTGCTCCCTCCACACGTTTCCGTAATCACCCTGGAAACAAGAGATGCCACAATGAGTACTGCCCCATCCACTGGCCGACTAAACACGTTAACTAGTGATGGCCCGCTTGAAGCTGACGCTCCGGAGCGTGTGTCGAAAAGAACAACACACTGGTTCAGAAGCACTGTGTCGAGGCTTGCTTTGTTTGGCAAAAGTCACGTGACCAGTGACGTCCGAAGCTTCATTACGCACGTAACTGCTTCGGTACCTGATTCAAACGGATATAAGGAAGTGAATTATCCAAGGGATTCGTGGAGTGTGTTGATGGTGACAGATAGCGACGAGGTGATCATTCCACTGACAGATATGGAGCCAGCGAGGAAGAGAGGACGTTCTGGCGTGTGGGAATATTTTGAGTTGATTTTGCTCAATTCATTTTATCTGCCGAAGTGAAAAACTTGAAATGTCCAAAATCATGTTTTCATAATGTAAATATCATTACAGCATATGACTTTAGGAACACTTCCATGTGAATTAAAGCTAATGAAGACTACAAAAATGTATTTGACACTATACGTACATTACATTGCTACAGTTTAGAAAATCATTTTGTTTATTGTTTTTAGGTGATAGTCTGCAGGACCCAGGAATACCTGCATATCTACCAGCTTGCAGTGTGGTTCCTGCACTCCACAGCCTCTTCTGTTCCATGCAAGTGGATTTTCTCCAGGGCAGGAGAAACTATTTCTAAGAAAAGAAACAGACTCAGCCAGCGCACAGTAACACTAATCCTCTTTTTAACTGTAAATAACAAAAGGGCTACCTGACATAGATCATGTTTTTACTTTGCAAGTTCTTGATTAGGGGTGGGTTTTGATTATCGCCTTTCTGATTACAATCCATGCTAAATTGAATAAAGTGATATTGATTCATTAAAATCCCGTGTCGATTTGTAAATTAACGTTATTATGCCTGAAATGCCAGCATCTCAGGTTAAACCTCACAACATGTCGTCAAACACCATGCAGCTAAAACAGTAACTGGGAGCAGGTTTACGAATTCTGCATACAAACGTAAACACAGAGCGCGGACCCGACGCGTCAGAATCAGATTTTGGTGTGTCGTCGGGTCCGCGCTGTGTTTGCCTCTTTTTTTTTCGCTGGCTTCTGCAGCTGCAGGTTTCATAACTCTCTGTTTACATCTCTAATTAAGTCTCACGTGTGTCAGCTTTCTTTTAATAGATACGAAATTATGGATATATACTGTTAAATGATCAGAATTGTAATATTTCTGACTGAGGCAAAACTTTCCAGATTCCAATCAAATTGAATCGGATCCTGTATCGAATCAAAAATGATTCTACAAATCAGTGACGATGCAGCCGTACTCAGCTTCCTAAGCATTTTCCCTTTCCAGTTCACAATCAATCCCACCCCTAGGTCAAAAATATGTATAGGACAATTGGCCTCATCTAATATTTTGTATGAACCTGTCCAGCTGTCCAGTGATTAAATGACAAGTAGATGGAGGCAGGACTTCACAGCAGGGGCATACTCCATAATGTGCTGTGCATTCTCATATGTATATTATATATATTGCTCACTTATTGTATTTACCAACATCAAGGAGTTATGAGCAAAGAAAGGCCACACCATAGTGCATGTTTAAATAGGGAAAGTTTATTGATCAAAATGTATTACGCAAATACGCATTACATTTTTTTCAGCCCCCCAATCGAGAAAACAAAACCAATTACATGTTCAAAGCAACGGAACGGTGGCCCAATATCAGAGAGAACTCCACTCTTGAGTGAGCAGTGATGATTGAGCAGTCCGTTTTATTTTGCAGATTCAAGCTGCTCTTCAAAATTTTCACCACCAGATGTCACCGGAGAGGACTGTGTTGAAAAGCTTCGAGTAATGAACCGTTTTTCAATACAAGCTTCAGTGCTTCGGAAAGCTTCATTTGGCCATCACTAACGTTAACCATTCCAACAAGAAAGTATTGAAAACACGAGCTCCGCACTAACTGTATTTCTAGTTTAACAATCCCACGCCGACTGCTGCTCCACTGCTCTCTTAAGTAGAGCCCCTTGATTAGGCAGATCAGCAACAGGTGAGTTATTATCACAGGTGTGGCTGGCTCCAAGGCAGGGACTCTCCAGACCTGGTGGGGCAGCAAAACTGACACAACAACACACAGGGAAACGAGGAACGAGGAGCAGATCACACCACAACCATAAACGATTAAGAAAGACAAATAAAACTCATAATATTCTCAAAAAAATACTCAAAAAAGAACACATGATCCCTGGGTCACAGAGCCAGGCCCATGACAAATGGATTGCATTCATATAGCGCTTTATGAGACCCTCAAAGCGCTTTAAAATTCCACTTTATAATTCTCCTCTGGCCATCACCAGTAGGTGTTAGGTGAAGTGTCTTGCCCAAGGACACAACGACCGAGAGTGTCCCAGCCGGGGATCGAACCGGCCACCTTCTGATTACAAGGCGAACTGCGAACTCTTGAGCCACGATCACCCTAAATAGCAATAATAATAATTATTATTTGATTTAAAAAAAATTTATAAGCATCATTTTATATATTTTTCCATAGCATTACATTTGAATTTAACAGTTCAATCTTTCAAATAACAGACAAATATTTGTGAAATTATGATGCATTTGTGAATGTATTTTAACATACAAATAATATGCATATGTACAGACAAATACATTTAGAAAAAAAGAAAGTTATGTTTTATTACATTTACAGTGATTTTACGTTAATTTACATTTGAAATTTAAAATCACAGTCTATTTATGTGAATTTGATGATATTCTGGAAGAACAGTACAAAACTGTAAAATACACAGTTAAATACTTTTATATTACAATTTTCTTTTACAGTGTAGTTAAGGCCTGGATCCAACTATTGATATGTGCTAGTTAGAATTATTACGCTCTTGATTTTCTCTGGCTGTCTCTTTTCTGCTCTGTCCTCCTAACACATCATCCTTCGTGGAACATTAAGATTCATATGTGGGTCACAGCCAGGAGGACAGAGGTGATGTAGAGACAAGGTAGAGGACTCTCTTACTTTTGTTAACAATAAATTAACATTTAACTCATTTGTAGGAATGCAATCACATTCAGCTGTTACATGTAGGTGGAACTAGACTCTTTGCATTTAGTTTCACATGGTTGTTTTGGAAATGACCTGATTATGGAGTTTGGTGTCAGAGAGTGTGCAGCAGACTGACAGGAGCAGCTGTGTGTGTGTGTGTGCGCATTCTTCCTTAAATAGACTTCCTTCCTTTTCTCAAGCTTGATGTCCGTCTCTCTGTCAGTGCCAGATAAACAGCCGCTTGTTTATGCCATGATTTTGCCAATAGGCATTGATCCTTCTGCTCTGCGTTGCTGAAACATGTCCAGATGTGAGGTAGGATATCAAAGTGTCTGTAATGGGTTTTTTCTTCAAGTATTGTGTCATTTCTCATTATTACACATAATCTATGGACATCTGTGGTTTGATTTCTTTGCATGTGAGGATTGGATGGGTTGTTACCAACATCAGGTGATAATTTCATGTCAGCAGCACCTTCAGAAATATATTTACTTAGAAAATTGGTGACACGTGCAATGCGATCTTGCCCACTGTGTGTGGATTTTAAATCTGTTTCTAACCTACAGGAGGCAAGAAATGCAACTGACTGGTCCCAGAGACGAGAGTGGACATTTAAGAAACTTCTGAACAGCAGAAAAACATCTGGACAGACACTGGAAAAACAGCTGTCTTCAACCTTGATCACATCTGTTGATCTGAGGCCTGTTAGGAAAAAAAGATACCTGAACATCACATCACAACATCTGTATTGTAGAAATTAATTTGAAACATTAGAACAACACCTAGACAAGAGGTTCTGGCCTCTGAACACAATCACATGTAATATCTGTCCCACAGCAGAGAAACATGTGCTTTCATCACCACACAGCTGGTTGAGTTTTTGAAAACTAATCAGCTGTGTTCTCTGAACTCTGTGAACAAGGAACGTGGGAGATGGGAGGAATAGTGTGTACAGAAGAGATGAAGGAGGAGAAGAGGAGGAGCGAAGGGAGGGAAGACAGTTTGACATCAGCAGACAGAATACGAAGATTCACCGTCAAACAGTTTGGATACAATGTTCTGAGCCTGGCTCGCCGAGGTCTGAAGGTATGACAGCAACACCTGCTTTTAGGTACAAATGGCCACTGCTGCCATCTCTGTGGTTTCAATTAATAATGTACAAGCACACATCCTGGTGTCTACACTTGTACATTCAGAGTTTAGCCCTATGAGATCCAAGATCCAAGTGTTATCTCAGATGCAGGTTGAAGCTCCATCATCAGCCTGCACTGTGATCAACACCTCTTTCATCCTTCTGGGAACGCAGTCAATTATTCAGATATGATCTGATCAGATATGACAGCATCTGGTTCCTCATGCCAGCCTTAATCAATCTTCACTTATTTAAACTCCTTTGTTTGCTTTCCAACTCTTGCTGCCTATGAGCAAGTGCAAATCCACTTAGGATTGTTTTCTTTGAATCACTGCAGAGATTTTAGTTTCAAATATGAAGCGCCTTGAGGTAACTTTTGCTGTGATTTGGCACTATATAAATAAAACTGAATTGAATTGAACTGAATACCACTGGTAACACAGAACCAATTGAAACCTCACCCACTAACTATAGTTTTGAATACTGCGCAACACATGATGAGATCCCTGTTATATACACTCAGGTCAAAAGGTTTAGAAGTTTTTTTTTATTAGAAATTATACATTTTAATATCTCTTTGCACTCTGAACTGAAAGCATAGTACAAACAAGCAGTTGCAGTTAAAAAAGAAATCATGAACTTGTTACACCCCCACCTGGGGGGAACCCAGAGGCAACCAAAAAAAACCCTCAAAACGAATAACAGCCCCACTCCCTGCTCCCAAGGAAAGATCAACGCTGCCAAGGGTTTGTGGTTTTACAACAATCAAATATTTTATTAAAGGTAGCAAGCGTCAGGGTGGTCCCAATATATAGCCATCCCCATTCAGTCTTCAACCAACGGTCGCCTCCACCTTGAGCTTCCATTAGCACAAACAGCAGAGAGATGAGGGTATGGTACCACAGTGTGGTCCAACACTGCTTTTATGCAGACAGAGGGGGCTGTAAGTAATCCAGAACCACCTGTAGGAGTTAGTAGCACCAGCTTTCATCGCCTGATCAACCTCCATTACTGCAGAACAGCTTTAAACTGTTAACCCATGTTGTGTTCCCTGAAAAAGGCCTTTTTTTGGATAATTCTGAAATGCACGTTATTTTTCAGTTTTGGGTAATCTTACCTTTGTTTAACCTCTGAGAGTTCACCACTTACCTTTGTACAATTTCAGCTTTTCATTGGATTGAATGACTTGAACTGGACAAAAGTTCGGCTGTTCTAAAACTTTTGACTGGCAGTGTGTAAACATATTTTAACTGTAGATTTGTTTCATAAGACACTGACCCAAGTTTAAATATTTAACTTCTTTTTAACTTCTTCATCTGTCAAAATGAACACTGGCACATTTGTGAACAAGCATTAGATCAGTGCCAGCGTGACATTTATCAGTGACTTTTCACACAGTAATCACACCATGTGATGAAACGATGGGCATTTTCTCCTCACACAGTACAGCACAGTATGTTTTGGGCTCGTGTTAATAAATACTGATGACTTTAAAACAATGAAAATATGAGCTGGCTTCAACAGGAGAGGACATTTTGTTACGGTATGGAGGAGGACTCAAGCGCAGGACTCCGGTTCTGATGCTCACAAGAAGGGTTTATTTACAAGTCACCAGGTGTATATGCAAGAATGTGCGGGGGGTGTTATATTGTTATATACAGCGGAGTGGGGGGAGAAGGGGTCTCCAGGGAAAGGACGCGTTCTTCAGAATATCCACTCACACGATCACAGGCTCACACTCCGACACTGCCACACGGGAATCACACGGGGGAAAAATCCAGGAAGCTCTGTGGACAGGGAGACAGGGTTAAGAACGACGCACAGAGGGAAACACTCTTAACTAAACTTGCTGTAGCTTGACTTCACTAACGCGTGGTAGAGATCGATCCAGCGACGAACAGCAGTCACCTCCTGGCTTAAATGCTGCTCCCCTTAATGAGACCCAGGTGTCTCATCTCCCGAGGGCGTGAAACCACAGTGAGTTCCGCCCCGGCGAGAGAGAAGAGGAAGAGAGGGAGAGAAACAGAGAGGGCTGATCAGCGTGCAGCTGATTCGCCTGGCCGTGACAGTACCCCCCCCCCGGACGGGAGCCTCCCGGCGACCCCCAGGCTTGTCAGGGTGAGCCGCATGGAACGCCCGCACCATACCCCGATCCAAGAGGGCCGCCCGCGGGATCCAAGAACGCTCCTCCATCCCGTAGCCCTCCCAATCCACGAGATACTGCAGACCGCGCCCCCGGCGCCGGACATCCATGATCCTCGAAACGGTGAAAGCCGGGTGGCCATCAATGACCCGGGCGGGTGGAGGGGATCCGGAAGGAGGGCACAGAGGACTAGAGAGACACGGCTTCACCTGCGACACGTGGAAGGCGTTATGGATCTTCATATTCCGGGGCAGTTTAAGGCGGACAGAGACAGGGTCAATCACAGAGTCGACTTCAAAGGGACCGATGAAAGTGGGAGACAGTTTCTTGGATTCAGACCTGAGTGGGATGAATCTGGTAGACAGCCAAACCTTTTGTCCAGGTGTGTAGGTGGGACCAGGGGTCCGGTGGCGATCCGCCAGGCGCTTATTGCGTTCCACCGTGCGGAGAAGGGAGGCCCGAGTCGCTCTCCAGGCGCGCCGACACCTCCGAAGATGCTGTTGGACAGAGGGAACAAAGTGCTCACCCTCGACGGCTGGGAAGAGTGGCGGTTGATAGCCCAAGGACGCCTCGAAAGGGGACACACTGGTGGCAGAGGAGGTAAGGCTGTTATGAGCATACTCAATCCATGACAGTTGCTCGCTCCAAGTTGACTGGTTAGTGGAGACCAGGCACCGGAGAGCTGCTTCGAGCGCCTGGTTAGCACGCTCCGTTTGGCCATTTGTCTGTGGGTGGAAACCAGAGGAGAGACTGACCTGAGCTCCGAGGGCACTGCAGAACTCCTTCCAGACACGTGACGTGAACTGCGGTCCTCTGTCTGACACAATGTCCGTGGGGATTCCATGGAGGCGAAACACGTGGTCAGCTAGCAGCCGGGCGGTCTCTAGAGCAGTGGGGAGCTTAGGGAGGGCGACAAAATGAGCAGCTTTGGAGAAGCGGTCCACAATGGTGAGAATAACAGAGTTACCTGACGAGACGGGCAGACCAGTGATAAAGTCAACAGCGATGTGCGACCAAGGGCGACTCGGAGTCAGCAGAGGGTGAAGGAGGCCAGAGGGTGGTTGATGGACGCTCTTGTTTTGAGCGCAGGTCGAGCATGCGGAAATGTACTCGCGGACGTCTTTGGCAAGGGAAGGCCACCAGGCGAAATGTTGGAGGAAGGTAATAGTGCGGTGGACCCCCGGGTGGCAGGTGAATCTGGCAGTATGAGCCCAATGTAACACTCGTGACCTTACTGAGGAGGGGACAAAGAGCAACCCTGGAGGTCCCGTTCCAGGGTCTGGTTCTGTCCGCTGAGCCTCTCGAATAGCCGACTCGATCTCCCAGGTCAGGGCCCCGATTACACAGGTGGGCGGTAGAATGGGAGAGTCCCGAGTTGCGTCTTCGGAGGCGGCGAATTGGCGTGAGAGGGCGTCTGGCTTGACATTACGGGAACCGGGTCTGTAAGTGATTGTAAACTGGAATCTAGTAAAAAACAGGGCCCACCTGGCTTGCGTGGCGTTGAGGCGTTTTGCCGATTGAATGTACTCCAGGTTCTTGTGATCGGTCCAGACCACAAATAGCTGGGCAGCGCCCTCTAGCCAATGGCGCCACTCCTCCAGGGCTAGCTTGATGGCTAGTAGCTCTCGATCTCCCACATCATAGTTGCTCTCTGCAGAGGTGAGACGGCGTGAAAAGTAGGCACAGGGATGCAGCTTACCTCCTTGCTGCTGGGAAAGCACCGCCCCCACTCCAGCGTCCGAGGCGTCCACCTCCACAATGAACTGCCGGTCGAGATCGGGTTGGACGAGAATGGGCGCCGAGGCAAAGTGGTCCTTCAGATGGGCAAATGCTCGTTGAGCCAGCTCATCCCAGCAGAAGGGAACCTTGGGAGAAGTAAGACGGGTCAGAGGCAGGGCCAGTTTACTGTAGTTGCGAACGAAGCGCCGATACATGTTCGCGAACCCCAGAAAGCTTTGAAGCTGTCTACGGTTGGAAGGGGTTGGCCAGGCGACAACGGCTTGAACCTTTGCGGGATCAGTCTTGAGGTTACCCCGATCGATGACATGGCCCAAGAAGGAAACAGTTGAGACATGAAACTCACACTTCTCCCCTTTAACAAAGAGACGATTTTCGAGGAGACGCTGAAGGACTTGCTGACATGGCGTTTGTGGTCGGCGACAGATCGGCAGTGTTGGGAAGGTTACTTTTAAAATGTATTCCATTACAGAATACAGAATACATGCCCCAAAATGTATTCTGTAACGTATTCCATTACATTACTCAATGACAGTAACGTATTCTGAATACTTTGGATTACTTAATATATTATCATGCTTTTTACAACAACGTGAATGTACTATTGCTGTGTGATTTATTACTATTACTGAAGGTCCGCGGCTCCGAACTGTAGTAAAGGGACCTCTGACTAATACGGCGGGGTCCCTGTCGGCTCGTAGCCGAAAAATAGCTTTACTTTGTTGTCTGGGTCAACTTTTCTCGCGAGAGACAGAGAGAGGCGTTGAAAGGCTGCTCCAACGGAACTTATTGTTTTCGGAGGAAAACACGAACACGGTGTACAGTCGAGTCTTAATAGCTTACTTACAACTGGGCTCGTCAGGCACTCTTCTTGGCTGCAGTGGTTATTATTATATTTACATGCTTCCAGCTCCCGTTTTTGCTCGGTGACAGCTCGTACTTTTCCACTCCCCTTTTTCTCCCTCCTCGCGCTCACAGACCCATAACGTGTATGGCAGTCCATTCTCCCTGCAACACGGACTACACTGCCCATGAAATTCATAAAATTCCATAAAATCCATAAAATCCATAAAATTCTTTAGAGCTATGCTTGTAGCATTCTGCCTGTTAGCTTAGCACAGCAACAACAACAACAACGAAAAGGCGCTCTCTCACCCAGGAAACACACAGTCGCAGAGAGAGAGAGAGAGCGTCGCCCTGTAACCATGGCAACCGTAACGCTGCCGCCTGGAACAACAGAACGTAGCTGTCAAACAAAACCCAAACAGTCCTGACCCGCGACAATATGAAACAGGAAAGTACCGCAGTGTAATCCATTTAATTCAACAAAGTAACTGTATTCTGAATACCACCTTTTTAAACGGTAACTGTAACGGAATACAGTTACTCATAGTTTGTATTTTAAATACGTAACGGCGGTACATGTATTCCGTTACTCCCCAACACTGCAGATCGGGAGAAGATGAGGATGTCATCCAAGTAAATGAAAACGAAATGGTCGATGAAATCTCGGAGCACATCATTCACGAGAGCCTGAAACACAGCTGGAGCATTGGTGAGACCGAAAGGCATCACAAGATATTCGAAATGGCCCAGGTGAGTATTGAAAGCAGTCTTCCACTCGTCTCCCTCCCTAATCCTCACCAGATGGTAGGCGTTGCGCAGGTCCAACTTTGTGAAGATGGTGGCACCCTGGAGAAGCTTGAACGCGGAACTCAGCAGAGGGAGGGGATACTTGTTTTTAACTGTGATGGCATTGAGGCCGCGATAGTCAATAGAGGGCCGTAAACTTTTATCTTTCTTGGTGACAAAAAAGAAACCAGCGGCAACAGGTGAGGACGAGGGGCGAATGAGACCAGGGGCAAATGACTCATTGATGTAGTTTTCCATGCTTTCCCGCTCCGGTCGAGACAGGCTATACAACCTACTGGTCGGGAGCGGCGCGCCTGGGAGGAAGTCAATCCCACAATCGTACGGCCGGTGAGGGGGAAGGGAGCGTGCCTTATCTTTACCAAACACTTGCGCCAGGTCGTGATAAACAGACGGTATGGAGGACAGATCAGGCGGTTTTGAAATAGTTTTATTGGGTGGTAGGCTCATGGCGGGGGTGGCGGCTTTTAAACAGGACATGTGACACTCCTCCCCCCACCCCGAAATACTTTCTTTCCTCCAATCAATCACAGGGTTATGTTGACATAGCCAGGGATAGCCCAAGACTAGTGGTGTGAATGGGGCTTTAAAGACGTACAACTGTATGGTTTCAACATGATTGCCAGAAAGAGACAGGGAAATCGGTTCTGTGACATGAGTAATGTCTGGAAGACGCTGGCCACTAAGGGCTGTGACTTTGAGTGAATGAGACAGAGGCTCCGTGCTAAAACCTAATTTTAGCGCCAGCGAGGAATCAATAAAATTCTGTTCTGCCCAGGAATCGATCAGAGCGTCGAGAGAATGAGTCTTGAGACGAACCGTTTGCTTAGCCGCAATCATGAGACGAGGAGGAGACTGAGAACAGGTGACCTCGCCCACCCGTACACTCCTCGCTACTGGCGGGCGCTGTCTTTTGGCCGCGCCTGGCAATCCATGGCAATATGGCCCTTGCGGCCACAATAAAAGCACTCACCAGCTCTCCAGCGACGATACCGCTCCTCGGACGACAGTCTGGAGCGGCCCAGTTGCATGGGCTGTTCACTTTCTTCCATGCTGTCCAATGAGTGACTGCCGCTAGGCGTGCCCCCACCTGACGTCTCCATGCGCCCCGGGGGCCTCTGGGAAATGTAGTTTCCGGTTCCCCGACGCGCCCGTAGGTGCTCATCCAGCTTCACACATAGTGTAATCACATCAGACAGGGTCTTAGGAACATCTCTCATCAACAACTCTCTCTTTAACTCATTACAAATATTATTCAAGAGAGTACTTACAGTGGGGCAAAAAAGTATTTAGTCAGCCACCGATTGTGCAAGTTCCCCCACCTAAAATGATGACAGAGGTTAGTAATTTGCACCAGAGGTACACTTCAACTGTGAGAAACAGAATGTGAAAAAAAAAATCCATGAATCCACATGGTAGGATTTGTAAAGAATTTATTCGTAAATCAGGGTGGAAAATAAGTATTTGGTCAATAACAAAAATACAACTCAATACTTTGTAACATAACCTTTGTTGGCAATAACAGAGGTCAAACGTTTACTATAGGTCTTTACCAGGTTTGCACACACAGTAGCTGGTATTTTGGCCCATTCCTCCATGCAGATCTTCTCGAGAGCAGTGATGTTTTGGGGCTGTTGCCGAGCAACACGGACTTTCAACTCCTGCCACAGATTTTCTATGGGGTTGAGGTCTGGAGACTGGCTAGGCCACTCCAGGACTTTCAAATGCTTCTTACGGAGCCACTCCTTTGTTGCCCGGGCGGTGTGTTTTGGATCATTGTCATGTTGGAAGACCCAGCCTCGTTTCATCTTCAAAGTTCTCACTGATGGAAGGAGGTTTTGGCTCAAAATCTCACGATACATGGCCCCATTCATTCTGTCCTTAACACGGATCAGTCGTCCGGTCCCCTTGGCAGAAAAACAGCCCCATAGCATGATGTTTCCACCCCCATGCTTCACAGTAGGTATGGTGTTCTTGGGATGCAACTCAGTATTCTTCTTCCTCCAAACACGACGAGTTGAGTTTATACCAGAATGTTCTTCTTTGGTTTCATCTGACCACATGACATTCTCCCAATCCTCTGCTGTATCATCCATGTGCTCTCTGGCAAACTTCAGACGGGCCTGGACATGCACTGGCTTCAGCAGCGGAACACGTCTGGCACTGCGGGATTTGATTCCCTGCCGTTGTAGTGTGTTACTGATGGTGACCTTTGTTACTTTGGTCCCAGCTCTCTGCAGGTCATTCACCAGGTCCCCCCGTGTGGTTCTGGGATCTTTGCTCACCGTTCTCATGATCATTTTGACCCCACGGGATGAGATCTTGCGTGGAGCCCCAGATCGAGGGAGATTATCAGTGGTCTTGTATGTCTTCCATTTTCTGATGATTGCTCCCACAGTTGATTTTTTCACACCAAGCTGCTTGCCTATTGTAGATTCACTCTTCCCAGTCTGGTGCAGGTCTACAATACTTTTCCTGGTGTCCTTCGAAAGCTCTTTGGTCTTGGCCATGGCGGAGTTTGGAGTCTGACTGTTTGAGGCTGTGGACAGGTGTCTTTTATACAGATGATGAGTTCAAACAGGTGCCATTCATACAGTTAACGAGTGGGGGACAGAAAAGCGTCTTGCAGAAGACGTTACAGGTCTGTGAGAGCCAGAGATTTTCCATGTTTGAGGTGACCAAATACTTATTTTCCACCCAGATTTACGAATAAATTCTTTACAAATCCTACCATGTGAATTCATGGATTTTTTTTTCACATTCTGTCTCTCACAGTTGAAGTGTACCTCTGGTGCAAATTACTGACCTCTGTCATCATTTTAAGTGGGGGAACTTGCACAATTGGTGGCTGACTAAATACTTTTTTGCCCCACTGTATCAATGCCGACTGCCCCCAGCCAGTTTCTTCGGCCAAGGTCCAGAATTCGACCGAAAAATCCGCCATACACCGCCTCTCCTGCTTCAAATTTAACAGTCTGTGGGCAGCCGCCTCCGCTCCGGTGCCTCTTTCAAAAACACTTTTAAATTTGGTGAGGAAGTCCTCGTAAGAAATGTCTGGGGCTGTTCTTACAACAGCTTGCGCCCAGTTTAATGCCGGCCCATGTAACAATTGAACCATAAAGGCGATTTTGGCCCCATCTGTCTCATATGTTCTTCGTAACTGACGGAATTGTAGGGTGATCTGAGTCAAAAATCCACCACATTTATTGAACTCACCCGAGAAAGGCTCCAGCGCTGGTAACGATCTCTCTGGAGGTTCTGTGGAAGCCGGCGTGGGGGAAACAGGCGGAGCGGCTGCAGATGGATTTGGAGCCGATAGCTCAGGAGAAACAGACGGAGGGGGTGAGGGTGGGCTTACCGACGGTAGACGTTGAGCGAGGGCTTGAGTGAGTGCGGCCAGTTGTTGATTTATGTGCCGAAGCATGTGCTCGTGGCGTTCCAGAATTGCCTCCGGGGTGAGGACGGGTTGCTGGGTGGGATTTGAGTCCGCTGAGTCCATGATGGCTGGATCATTATTGTTACGGTTTGGAGGAGGACTCAAGCGCAGGACTCCGGTTCTGATGCTCACAAGAAGGGTTTATTTACAAGTCACCAGGTGTATATACAAGAATGTGCAGGGGGGGGGGTGTTATATACAGCGGAGTGGGGGGAGAAGGGGTCTCCAGGGAAGTCCAAGGGAAAGGACGCGTTCTTCAGAATATCCACTCACACGATCACAGGCTCACACTCCGACACTGCCACACGGGAATCACACGGGGGAAAAATCCAGGAAGCTCTGTGGACAGGGAGACAGGGTTAAGAACGACGCACAGAGGGAAACACTCTTAACTAAACTTGCTGTAGCTTGACTTCACTAACGCGTGGTAGAGATCGATCCAGCGACGAACAGCAGTCACCTCCTGGCTTAAATGCTGCTCCCCTTAATGAGACCCAGGTGTCTCATCTCCCGAGGGCGTGAACCCACAGTGAGTTCCGCCCCGGCGAGAGAGAAGAGGAAGAGAGGGAGAGAAACAGAGAGGGCTGATCAGCGTGCAGCTGATTCGCCTGGCCGTGACACATTTAGGCCATATTATTGGTAACTGGTTGAAATATTAATTATTATTTTAAATGATTAAGCTGTTTTATCGAGCAACATTTAGGAGCATTCAAACATCAGGCTTTCCACATGTCAGCTGCATTTTCTGTCTTTTGTGATGTAAAAAAATTAAATATGTACACTAAAGAACAGTGCTGTGAGAACTTTTCCAGCTGTGTGGTGAATTCTGAGTGGAAAGCAGCAGCTTCCTTTTCTGTTTCACTCTACAGGAGGTTCCAGATGAACTGTGGGAGTTGTTGGAGTTGGACAAGCTGAATTTGTCTCTCAACAGCCTGACTGTTCTTCCTTCTCAGCTGGCTCTGCTGTCTAACCTGGTGGTCCTCAATCTGTGGGGTAACCAGGTAAACACACCTGATACCTGACATTCCTCCTCCACTGAACCATTTTAGTTTTAACATATGACATCGCAGGAGTTTGTCAGGATTCATTCAAAGACTGACTCCCACATGGTTACAGAATAATTCAAACGTTTGATGCTAAAATTTTTATAAACCAGATGTTTATTTTATGGTAGAACATATGAGGATGGAAATGAAAGCAAATACAAAGTTACACAAGAAAACACTCATGTAACACGACACACACATAGATATTTATCCCTCATGTTGATCAACAGTAACCCTTTATTGTACAAAAAAACTAAGGAAACACTCATGAACCCTGTTAAACCGTTTAATGCGGTGATTTTAAAAACAGCTCTTCCATGAAATTATATCATCTTATTAGAGAACAGGTGTTGCAGGGGAGAGGACAGACATACTATTCCACAAACACTAGATCCTACATTTCCCATGATGGACCATGAGAGTCTCTTGCTGAAGCCTGATAAACATCCAAGTCTTTTATTCAGTAATAGGAGGTGTTATCCAGGTGTTTTCACGAGCTCACCAGTGAGAGCATATTGATGTTCATGTGTTTAATTTAAAGTAAAAGTCATGTAATGTACCTATGAGTGAGGTACTGACCTCCTTCAATCCCTCCTTCTGCCTCCTCCTCCTGTGCAGCTGCTCAGTGTCCTGGATAAATAAAAGTTCTAATCCCCACTGAAATCTACCAGGATCCAGTTTCTGCCTCCACCCTCCTTCAACCTTCAGCAGCATAATGAGCCCTGAGTAGTGCCAGCATGCATGGCAGGCTGTTTCTGTCATATGCTGTTAGCCTTGCTTAACCTGTGAGCTAAACCTGTTTGTGAAATGTTTTGTAAACAGGAAATTTTCAGCCCTCAACACTTGATAAAGTCTCTTATTCAGAGTTTTATTTTCCCTGTGTCACGGTCTGCGAGGGCAGACCGTGAGGAGGGTGTTTGGAGGACCCAGGTGCGGACACAGACGAAGGAGGCAAAACGTTTACTGAACTTAAAGTGAGCCTTTATTAGGGCCGGTAAACAGTAAAGCAAAAAGAACCAAACATAAACTATGGCAATGACCTAAACAAAGGGCCTAAACTGGGAAACAACTAAAGACTAAGAAAAACTAAGACTGACTTGGACTGTAACTAAGAGGTACGCACATGACATGAAAAAGCAAAAGACAGTCTTCTGGACTGGTACATGAAAGGCTATGAGAACATGACCAGAAGAGAGACTGAAAAACTATGACTCATGACGTGTAGCTAGAATGACAGGAATGTTAACAGACAACACGACACTGACACGAAGACACACTGGGCTTAAAAACACTGAGGAAGTCATCAAGGAATTAGAGACAGAAGGGGAACACAGCTGGGAGGAATAAGACCTAATGAGACAGGGGGAACAACGCTAGAAACACTGACATAAGACAGGAACATGAACCTTCAGAGTAAAACAGGAAACAAGACACCACTAAACAAAGACGCAGACACGACACTGAGAGACAGACTAGACACTGAACTAAACCTGCAATAAGCATGAGAACACAAAACCTACGGACTAATCCCTAAACAAGAATAACTGAAACATAGAGTCATAATCATCATTATCATCATAATAAGAAAAGAATCCAAAATGCAAAAACACACTAAAACATAACAACTCAAAATACTGGGTCAAACTGACCCAGAACCGTGACACCCTGTGTCTATAATTATTCTATATTTCAATCTGGATTTCAGGGCACTTTGTGAAGAGTTTAATTCTAACATCTTTCACTTTATTTCCTGGAATGGCTTCTCTTATATCTGTTTCCTTATATTTATGGTAAGATGCTTGTTCCTGGTGTTATTTGTGTGTTGTGTGTGTGCAGCTGAGCAATTTGCCACCAGAGATCGGTCAGCTGAGGAAACTCCGAGTTTTATTTGCCTACAGAAACAGACTTAAAGAGGTTCCTGAAGAGCTGGGCGCCTGCACACAGCTGGAGGTACTGCTGAAAATTCTTCAGCTTCTCACTTTAGCGCTACTGACATTGCTACTGTGATCACTGCTCCTGAAAACAGCTCTTTAAAATGTTGTGCAGGTTTTATTTTAGCAGGTAAATATGCTTGACGTTTTCATGCATGCTCATTCATCCAGGTAAATAAATCTCCAAAAGTTGATTCTGTTCATCTGGACGAAGCGTTTTCAGTGGGAGAAACGTTTCGTCACTTGATGCACTTTATGCACTAAGATGCACTAAATAGTTTGGGTTCAGGTGGTGTTTGTGGGGTGTGGTTTCTGTTCAGCAACTGGAGGAAAGGTTGGCCACATTTATAGTGTGGCTGATACAAAAAGCTCCTCATGTTTTGCTCTGGTTGCTACAGTTGTCTGTAGTTTTCTTTGTTGCCTGCAAATACTCAGTAGTGCATAATTTTCAACCAGAAATGGGGAACGTTTGCCTTCAAAATAAAAGTTGTTTGTCAGAACTGCAGCCACTATATTTAAAAAAGGGGTAACTTTTACTTAGAAGGGGACCCTATTTTCCATTTTGTGTCTGTTCCACGATTGGTTGAAGAATACCTGGACAGTATTTGCGGACAAGTCTCTCATTTCCATTTAAATTGTGGGTATTATGCAGATATTTTTGCCAAACATGTGGGGAATACTCATTTTCCCTCACAACAGATGATTGCCATAGAATAGTTTCTAGGTCTGTGTGACTTGGGTCTCATTCACTTGATCCTGGATTGTCACACATCCAAAATGACGGAGAAGCGGTTTGTAGATGCATACACAGGGGACACATCATCAGTGATGTTTCCTGAGGTCATGAAGTGAGGACCCATCCTTTTGATCCAAATCTACCTGCAGGCTCTTTCTGCGGCTTCAGTGGCAGAAGTGATGGCCTACCACTTTGTTTGTTCTCAAGCTGCTCCACTGGCACTGATTTACATGTTCTTGGTACTTTAGAGAGGTCTATAGTGTCTTGCTAGGGTCTTGCTAATGACCTACCAATTTTATTGAGGTGCGTTGCAGCAGGGACACGTGGAAAAGTTTCAGGATACTGGCTCTCGAGGACTGGAGTTCATCCCCTATGGTCAAGAGTTTAACTGAGGCTTCTCTCCAGCCCTAACAAAGGAGATTTTCCTTTGGCTGCAGATCTGCACTGAAAATGCATTTACCACACACTTCAGCAACTGGTCCTGGCATTGGCCGGAGGCAGTGGCCCTCCTAAAAGGCTTTTTAGGATATTCTCCTTTGGGCATAGAAGACATGTTGGTGCTCACTCTTGTCACAGATGTGCAGATTTGCTGGACTGGGTAGCACATCATATGCAGCTTGGCACATGAAATGAATGTGCTGAAGTGCCAGCTATCATCTCAGCTTCTTGCTCTTTCTCATTTTGTCCATGCCACTCTGCTCCTGCATGCTTACCATCCTGCTGGTCCTGAACTCCTCCTGACCTAGATGGTTTCGTCCTTAATAAGGAAGAAAGGAAATTAAAAACAAAACAAACCCAATATGTCCGAAACCATGGCATAAACAGAAACAATGCCACTGAATACAAAAGAATAAAGAGACCTTTAGGAAACAACAGAACAGATGATTGTCAGTTAAAGGTCCTTAACTATCATACACTATACACTATATTTTCCAGCAAGTCTTTTCCCTTAAAATAGCACAAAGTTTGCTTTGCTTTTGGTTTGGAGCTAAACAGTGCAACACAAGATTTTGGATACACCTAAAAATAAGACAACGGTATTTTTGATCCACTTATTCTGAGGTTTACTGGATTTGCAGTGGAAAACAGGAGTAATATATGTGGTTATCTAAACCACCTGTTCTAGGTGCTGAGTTTAGCCAACAACCAGCTGTCATCGCTGCCGGCTTCTCTCTCTAATCTGACCCAATTGAGGAAGCTCAACCTCAGTCACAACCTCATCACTCACATCCCGGGCTGTGTCTACAACATGAAGGCTCTGGTATGTTCATGTGGGGCTAATATCACAAATTCGAAATACTGTGTATGTTTACGTGTGCTAAACTCTGGAATAAGTAGTCTGGTTATTCAGTACAACTACCTGTAGAAGATTCAGAGAGGATTAGCTAATATGTTTAAAATCCCCAGGTGTTCCTTCACTTGGCCTTTAACCGTCTAGAGAACCTGGCAGAGAACATTCAGGCTCTGGTGGAGCTCAGAATTCTCATTGTGGAGGGAAACAGCATCCACTCATTGCCCAAGGCCCTCTGCTGCCTCACCAGGTAACCACATCACCAGGTAACCAAATCCACGTAACTCCGCCCCACTGGAGTGGCGTGTGTGTATCACATTTGTATTTGATTTGATTTCAGGTTGGAGTTACTGAATCTCGACTTTAACGACATCAAGGATGTTCCACAGGTAAACAGCTCCACTGGTGAAGGATGATGATGATGATGACACTAATCATTTTGATAGTAATGGTCATCGATATCTTCAGAGATGATGGTGATTATGATATTGATGACAACTGGTGCCCTGGCATCTCCAGTACAGGGCTCCAATCCAGGCTTCACATTAAAGCTTTGTGATCAGCCTGCCTGTCTTTAAACCTGCTAACAGATGCTAACAGAAATTATCAATGAAAATTAGTTCAACACTTTCACCATTAATTTATTCTAACTCTAGTTTATTTCACCCTGCCCTGTGCGCATTACCCTAGAACTGTATGAAGCATGGCTACGTGAAAGGTGAGCTCACAGGCAGTCTTTCTCAGAAAAAGGAAAAAGACTCTCTGCATGTTGTGTCAACTTTTTGGTCCACTCTACTTCAACAGCAAAAGCTTTCAAGCGTGTCTCTATTAGAGATAGGCCGATCCGATATTACATCGGTATCCGTCCGATATTACGTATTGGTATCGGTCCGATACTGACCTAAATTACTGGATCGGATATTGGAGAGAAACAAAAAATGTAATCTGAACCATTAAATATCAAAAAAGCACCTCACAAAACTTGCGACATGCCGTAACTCAGCTCATAACCATAGCACGTCGGAGCAGTATGCGTAACGTGATAGAGCAGCTGTGGCGTGTGAGACCTGTCAGTGGTCTGGTTGAGTATTTGGAGTCTCGCTACCAAACATGTAAACAAACATGTAAAGCATTCCCACCTTAAGCTTATCAACCGATATATGGAGCGACTGCCTCTCATTCTCTCTCGCTCTCCTGCTGCTACTTCAATCATGAAACTGATCAATGATCAGCTGATCGGCTTTTCTGTCGAGTCCGTCTCTCTTCTTTGTTTTTGGCCCACTTTGCACCAGAAAGAGGAAACCAGCATTTGAACAACAGCAGCACGTTTAAGCTTGATAAGCTGTTGATAGAATTTATTTAATATTACTTTCTCCACCAGGATCTTTTTCTACGTAGATGACAGCTGGTAACTGTGCAGGGGCGGGTCTAGCAAGGTTTAGCCAGATGGATAGGTAGGGCATTAACAGGGAAAGGGGGGCACAAAGACATACTTTCCTTTCTTATTCTCATTTAAAATGTCTAGCTTTTATTAAATAATTATCTGACTCTTACACCCAAAGTTTTAATCTGATGTAAAATGAATAGAAGTCCATTACTGTATATAGTAACTGTTAAGTCTAATATACCCTATTAAGCTATAGTACTTTTTCCTTTGGGAAGGTACCATCTGTGCAGTCTGCAATTCTGTTGAAGAAAGATGTTGAATCTATTTAATTATTGTAGAAAAATAATTGATTTCTGTGCATTTTTTTTTTACACGTGCATTAAATTAAAGTTGATTACATCAATTAAGCATCACGAGGCTGAGGGTGGGGGGTAGTTCCCTATATTTTTTTGCTAGGAGTTTGCAACCCTATTAGTTAGGTTGTTTAATATTTCTGCTAAGTACTCTTTAAAATACCAGAATAGGGAGGATGGTGCAGGTTTAAGTTTATTGAGTTGATCAGTGTTGCTGGACTATGAAATATTTTGGGTGCAGTGTATTTTTTGCATACAGGTATAACAGAATGGCTTTAGTGTTTTGTTTTTTAAACTTGAGTATTGTCAGGGTTTCTGGGTTGTTGACCCAGTATTTTCAGTTCATGCCCACTGTTTATCCTCTGTACGTTCCACTTCCTGTTTTGTGTTACGTTACTCTGTGTGCATTATGTTCTAGTTCTTATTCCATGCATCGTTAGTTCAGTTGTGTTCAGCTGCTCACTCACCTGTCACCTATCAGTCATTGTTCAGCCAGTGTATTTAAGTCCTCAGTTCTCTCCGGGTCGGCGTTGTGTCATTAATGTTGTCACTGCTGTCTATGCACCTTGTTTGCCTTCCAAGTCCAGATCAGTCAGCCGTTCAGCCAGCCAGCCAGCCAGCCATCTCCTGTTTTCGTCATTCCTCCCTCACAATAAACACCCTGCATCTTCACCGTGACTCCTGCATTTGAGTCCTCCTCTCCACATCCACTCAGCAACCCCTAACAAGTATGAACTTATACAAAATGCAGCAAGATATTAAAAAAACAGTTTTATTGATTAAAAAAAACACTATATTGGATTCATATCAGTATCGGAAGATATCCAAATTTATGATATCGGTATCGGACATAAAAAAGTGGTATCATGCCATCTCTAGTCTGTATACATATCCACATTCACACAACAGCATTTCTCACGCTAACGCTTAATTCTCACATGTATTTCAAGTTCAATGCCATGAAAAACGTATTTGCTCCGTTCTTTATTTCCCCACCTTTTTAAGGACACACTGACGTGTTTATTTAAACAAATGTTAATATTAGACAAAGGTAACCTGAATAAATGCAAGATGCAGATTTTTAAATGGACGTATTCATGGCACTGCTAACACTGCGCAGCTATTTCTTTCCAATATTAAACCTGGACCCTAACACCATGTAAAGGGTTAGGTATAATGAAGCATAAGATGTATGTCTATCTGTCTCTCCATAACCTTCAGTCTCTTTCACAATTCTGTGATAATATTACTAATAATGGTGATAGTGGTGCTGGAAGCATGGTGATGACTTCGATGATACTGATGATGATAATGATAATAGTGATGACTTTATTGGTGATAAACACAATGGTTACTTTCAGGAGATGCACCAGCTGTCCCGGCTGGAGAAGCTTGCTTGCCATCCTCTGGATAAAGGACTTCACATTGTCCACAACCCGCTGCTAAAACCAGTGAAGGAGGTGCTGGAGGGCGGGCTCGGTGCACTTTTTAACTACCTGAGAGCAGGGTAGCTTGTAACAACATAAGAAATGGATTTAGAACTTTTTCAATACATTTTAACTACTTAAAGTGTTGAATAGGGAGCAGGAGTTTTTAAACTACATTAGAGCTGCAGAATGGACTTATAGCCACCCCAGTGATTTGTGCGAGGCGGGGCTTTTGTTGTTCTTAAA
The DNA here is from genome assembly GCF_057382185.1 of Mchenga conophoros. Lineage (NCBI taxonomy): Eukaryota > Metazoa > Chordata > Actinopteri > Cichliformes > Cichlidae > Mchenga > Mchenga conophoros. The sequence continues at coordinate 36,608,002 of NC_140534.1, forward strand.
CAACCTGTGGGCTTGGAACAGGGGCAGGTGACTGAGATGACTGAGCATGTGTCCAAATGGATGTATGTAGACTAGTAAAATTTTTCTTAAAGAGAAGTAACTTTGAATCCCTGAAGAGGTTCACACATGACTGCCAGCACTGATAAGTGGACTGGACAGTATGGTCCAGCACCTATTAACCCTCCGACCAGTTTCCCCAGGAAACAGGCTCAGCCCAGTCAGTCCTCATGTTCTGATCTTACATCATCAAACAAGATCCAGATGAATACGATCAGCTAGTGGTTCTTATCCCTGTGCTTAGGACTCATTCACTGACACTTCCTGTCATATTTCTGCTCATCTGAATTTATTGAACTGGATATTTCTTTTAACTGTATTGATTATGCAGAACTTGGCACTGCATTTACCCCTTTTATAGCTCTTCCAAAGACCTTTAGATAATACTGACATCATATGTTAACCCTCTGCTCAGGTTCTAACTAGTCTCCTTACTCAGTGAGATAGAGTTCAACTGTCACAGTTGACCAATATATGGACTGGTTATATTTAAGTAAATCTATACCTGCATAACCACATATGCATGTGACATTTCTACAAGTTCAGAAAAACAAAGTAGAAGATTGTTTTAGTTTCTTGTTATCTCACATTTCTACTATGGAGGACCACAAGAGCCGCGCGCATCGAAATAAAGAATTCTGTGCTTAAATAATGAATTGTAGAACAAAATCTGCATTTGTAAATTCATTTTTGAATTCCAATTTAATAAACTGATTTTTAAAATGCTTTTTAAGTCTTCATTTCAAAAACATTTTCAAATTCCACTTTGATAAACTTCATTTCAAAAATCTTTTTCGAATTGCACTTTAATAAACTGCATTTCAAAATCCATTTCCCTGTTCGCTCAGGGATTAACATGTGGATTAGCAGTTGGATTAACAACTTCATTTTAAAAATCCTGCTGCTATTCAAATTAGCCACACTGTGGGATGTAAGGAACTCTCTGATTGGTTGGACAGATGTTGGCTGCCTGCCAGCCTGGATTTTTCTAGCTCATAGCTTTGCCCTGCTGAGAATCCTGTGTGCTTGTACAAAGGCCGTTCAGCCTCGGGATTTACATTCGGCTCGACACGGATATGTGAAGGATGAAGGGACCCTGCAGCGAAACAGAGAGCCCAACCTCTGACTGAGTGCCTGTTTAGGCAGTCTGACCACCTGTGAAGGTAACGTGCTAACATGGCTAACGCTAGCATCACCGCATGTAGCCCCGTTATTTTAAGGTCATCTTAGCTTATGAAAATTTTACGTCGCAGCTGTACGAGCTAGCTACGTGTTTTGTAAGCTGCTGTGCTCTTCACAAATAAAGCTGGAAGCAGGTCAGGCTATTAGAACCAGCACTGAGCCCTGTTACATTCATACAGTGTTAGAGCAACGGCTGCAGCCTACAGCCTTTAAACTAGGATTAAAATGCTGACAGTAAACTCGTCAGTCCAGATGTTACCACATTATTTTGTGATACTTAAGAGTTAAAACAACTGAGACAGGCTGATTAAAATAACAGCTGTCAGTTCTCTTATTCAATATATCAAGACTGGAGATCACACTACTGATTTCAGTTCATTTAATATGTGAGTGCACAGATTAATTCTCAACTGGACATAAATGATGATCAAAGGTTGAATATATGATGAGTTCATCCAATCCCAGCCTCTAAACACAGTGCGCTGAATCTTAGCTTTGAATGTCCAGTATATTCTAATCAGTGAAATGTAAGCATTCACTGAACCTACAGTATCTCAAATCACTTTTATTGTCACATCACATGTGCAGGTACATTGGTACAGCACATGCGAGTGAAATTCTTGTGTGCGAGCTTCACAAGCAACAGAGTTGTGCAAAATACAATAACATTAACAGGCAACAACACAAACGAGCAAAATACAAGAATGGCCAACCTGAAACTAATAAATATATGTACAATATATAATAGTGTATGCATTTCTGGATGTGTATACTAAATATTTTCCTACGTGTGTGTGTGTGTGTATACACATTTTTACAAATTAAATAGTAAAAAGAAATTAAAATAAATAATAATAATAATAATAATAAAATATATAAAATATACAGAGTTGAATATGTGCAAAACAAGTGGCATTTATATACAGTGTGGAGTGCATAATGTTGAAGTTCCAGTAGTGAAGCTGAGGTGTCTATGACGTGTTCAGCAGTCTGATGGCCTGATGGAAAAAGCTGTCTCTCAGTCTGCTGGTACGGGACCGGATGCTGCAGAACCTCCTTCCTGATGGAAGCAGTCTGAACAGTTTATGGCTGGGGTGACTGGAGTCCTTGATGATCCTCCCCGCTTTCCTCAGGCACCGCTTCCTGTAGATGTCTTGGAGGGAGGGAAGCTCACCTCCAATTATCCGTTCAGAGCACCGCACTACTCGCTGGAGAGCTTTGCGGTTGTAGGCGGTGCTGTTGCCGTACCAGGTGGTGATGCATCCAGTGAGGATGCTCTCAATGGCACAGTGATAGAAGGTCCTGAGGATGCGGGGGTTCATGCCGAATCTTTTCAGTCTCCTGAGAAAGAAGAGGCGCTGCTGCGCCTTCTTCACTGTTTTGTTTGTGTGTACTGACCACGTAAGATCCTCAGCCAGATGTACACCAAGGAACCGGAAGCTGCTCACTCTCTCCACAGCAGCGCCGTTGATGGTGATGGGGGTGTGTACTTCTCTGCACCTCCGGAAGTCCACTATCAACTTCTTTGTCTTTGCGACGTTGAGGGTGAGATGGTTGTCTTGACACCAGTGGGTCAGGGCGCTGACCTCCTCCCTGTAAGCTGTCTCATCACCGTTGGTGATAAGACCCACCACTGTAGTGTCGTCCGCAAACTTCACAATGATGTTGGAGTTGTTAGTGGCTAGTCGTAGGTGTAGAGTGAGTACAGGAGAGGGCTCAGTACACACCCCTGTGGAGCACCAGTGTTCAGTGTGATGGGGGATGAGGTGATGCTGCCCAGTCTGACCACCTGGCGTCTGTCAGACAGGAAGCTAAGGATCCAGCTGCAGAGGGAGCTGCTCAGTCCTAGATCCTGCAGTTTCCTGTCCAGCTTCGAGGGAACGATGGTATTGAATGCTGAGCTGTAATCTACAAACAGCATTCTCACATACGTGTCTCTCTTCTCCAGGTGTGACAGGGCAGTATGTAGTGTCAGGGCTATGGCATCATCAGTGGACCTGTTGTGGCGGTATGCGAACTGTAGAGGGCCCAGTGAGTCGGGTAGTGCAGAGCAGATGAAGTCCCTGACCAGCTTCTCGAAGCATTTGCTTACGATGGGGGTCAGGGCTACAGGTCGCCAGTCGTTCAATGAGGAGATGGTGGAGGATTTGGGTACAGGGACGACGGTGGCCATTTTGAAGCAGGCTGGGACTACAGACAGAGAGAGGGAAAGGTTGAAGATGTGTGTGAACACTCCAGCCAGCTGAGCCTGAGGACTTGAGGATGTGGCCGGGAATCCCGTCCGGACCAGTAGCTTTGCGTGCGTTCGCCTTCCTGAAGCACTTCCGCACATCCTCCTCAGACACAGTGTGCGCACTGACGTCATCCGCGGTGCGCACACTGTCCGGTCTCATGGTGTTCGCTGTGTCGAATCTAGCGTAGAATACGTTTAGATCCTCACACAGAGAGGCCGTGGTCTGCGGTGTGCTGGTTTTCCCTCTAAAGTCTGCGATCGTGTTTAGTCCCTGCCACATACTCCGAGGGTTGTCAAACTGTTGCTCCACCCTGTCCCTGTACTCACGTTTGGCTGCTTTGATCGTCTTCCGGAGTTGGTAATGTGCGTGTTTGTAGTCCGATGTGTGGCACATGTGTGGTAAAGATACAGATAATGAAATTTAATTATTGATGCAATATACATCATGAGAAACAAAAGCTGAAATTGATTCAGTTTAGTACTTTTCTCTGTATGCTCTGTGATTATAAAGGCCTTAAATTCTGTGATATATACTGTAAATGATTTTCACACAGGTCTTAAAGTACTTAAATCACTGCTGATAGTCTGGTTGTTTATATTTTCACGTTTTTGTGTCTGTAGAGCTGTTTGATGACGGTTTGGACTCCTCCACTCTCTTTTTTTTTTTTTTTTTTAATAAATAGGACAGGGGGAATGAATGAGAGAGAGAGGGGGAGAGAAAGAAAGAAAACCCAAGGGGAGAAGAGACGGTGAGAAGGGGGGGGAAGAGAGACAAAAAAAAAAAAAAACTCCTGGGTCACCTGTATGGAGAAAAAACAAACAAACAAACAAACAAACAAACAGAGGAGACAGCAAACAACAAAGAGCAACATAATAATAGAGAAAACAAAGCACCATCACAATAAACTAGCTAGTCATAGATATCAGTATTTACTAAGTAATAAACGATATTGTGCAGCACGCAAGATAGACAGCGCACAGTGTGCTTTGAGGCAGCAGCCAAGAAAGCTTTAGTCCGCGTCTGTGAATACCCATGTGTGCATACCTGTGTGGATCAGCATGCTTGCATTCCAAAGGTTTCTCCATGTAATGATCTGCTAGGGAGTGTGGGGGGGCCACAGCCCCGTCCTCCAGGGTGTGAGGCGGGTATGGAGGAGATCAAAACTCCAGACATCCAGAGGCCCCCAGAACACAAGAGACCATGGAAGACCAACAGAGGGGCAGCCGCGCCACTGTTCCAGTAAGAGCTGAGGAGAGTCCCAGATGAGGGCTCACTCAGCAGCCGCGGAGCAGAAGCCAGGGGGAGTTGCAGTGACGCGCCCGTGAGCTCCGCCGGCCCCCAGCTGCGCCTGAGTGACCGAGCCCTAGGCCGAGAGGCCGGGGGCACCCCACCTCCAAAGGGGCCCGAGCGAGCCCCAGGCCCCAGGCCCCGACAAGCGGCCGCCAAGGAGTGAGCCGGTGTGTACCCGGACGCCCACCCCCAGACACAAAGAACCACCAACACACCGACACCTGAGGGAGTCCGCCACCGGCAGGGGAAGTGGTGGTGGGTGGAGATAGGCCTCCAAACCTTGGAGGGCCTGAGGTGTCCCCAGAGAGGTGGCGTCTGATACCCAACCTGACATATAGACACAGACATACAGGCACACACAGACACAAACATCCATTCCCACCCTCATGCTCTCATATGCACTCACTCCACACTCAACCAACGTGGAGACAGACATAAAGAGACGCTGTACACACGATCACACTCCCCAAGCGTACTCTACAAACCGGGTCTAGGTACCCTTGCCCCTGGAGGGGGGAATTGCACCCAGACCCAGGTGGTGTTACCCTTTTCCCTGCGGTGGGGAGAGGCAGACCACCCCGACTCCGCAGCAGCAGGGAGGCCCCACACCCCAGACCGCAGTCGGACGGCCAACTCCTCCTACTAGCCCCCCCGCTCCAGCAGGCCGCAGAGAATGGGGGTGGGAGAAGACTCCAAACCTCCCTCCACCCGCTCATTGTAGTGTTGATGCATATGTGTTCTAAGGTGCAATTAAAACCCAGGAGGGCATGGAGCTACCTGCCAAGGAGCAGCAGGTAAGCGCATGGTCCCTCCTGCTAGCCCTCAATGACTAAGTGTATTTAAAATTGAGAGGTGGGCAACGACGTCAGGGGTGAGGTATACACCCTGATACACCTCCTCCACTCTCTTGAAGGCTTTCCTTACTTCATGCTCGGAGATGACGAGCACGTTTCCGGTGTTGGCAGTATCTTCCTGTCTGCAGCCGTTAGCGCCGCTAGCACTAGCATCGTTGGAGTCCTTAGCTTCAGCCTCGAAGCGAGCATAGAAAGTGTTCAGCTCGTCTGCCAGAGTCACGGCCGCGTTCGTCATACCGGTTGTTGGTGCTTTATAGTCCGTTATTGTCCTTAGTCCCCGCCACAGGCTCCTAGAGTCACTCTGTTGGAGTTGTGACTCTAGTTTCCTCCCGTAGCGCTGCTTCGCCTCTTTCACCGCCTTCCGCACATCATATGACGCTGTTTTTTTTTTTTTGTTTTTTTTTTTGCCTGTCCCGTTTGGCTCTTTTGCCATCAGAATTGTTGTCTAAAGGCAAAGAAAGATGCCCAACAGATTTACTTTACCAAACTGACCATCCCAGCCTTGCCGTAATGGTCCATTTGATTCACCTTTTATTGTTTATTTTATTTTCACTTACTGAATACGGGACAGACTTGACTGGGGGAAAGAAGGGGAGAAAGAAAGAGGGAAAGAGGGACAGGGGAGAAGGGCAAAAGACAAAAACCATCAGAACGGGCAGAAAAAAAAATGCATATATCAATCACCTGGACCGCCTGCTGAGAAAGAAAAAAGAAAACAAGCAGAAGAGAACAAGAGTAATAGAATAAACAACATCACAATGATATATGGGAATATGACAGTAAATACTAAATGTTAAACATTATTGTGCAGCACATAAGATCAACAGAACACAGTGTGCTTTGAGGTAGGAGCCAAAAAGGGTGTAGTTTGTGGGTGTGATCACCCGTGTGTACACCTGTGAGCATGGACGCGCTTGTTTTTTTTTGTTTTTTTTAAAAGGTTCCTTCATGTAATGATCTGCTAGAGGGTGTGGGGGGGCCATGATGCGGTTTTGTACGGGTCCATGTCCCCCGTCGTGAGTCCCGTGTTGTAAGCAGCGGTGCGGGTTCTCAGAGCGTCGCGGATGGTTTTATCCACCCACGGCTTCTGGTTGGGAAACGTTGTGATAGTCTTTGTCTCCACGGTATCATCCGCTAGTTTCCCGATGAATCCCACAACCGCTTCCGTAAACACGTTGACGTCATCATCGGAGCTGTTCCTGAACATGCCCCAGTCTGCGTCGTCGAGTGCGTCCTGTAACGCGGCAAGCAGGATGCTAGGCAGAGGTGTGCGGTGTGCACGAGTTCTCAGCCTGTTCCTGACGCCGGCTCGTTTCCCTCGCGGCCGCCACTTCGCGTCTTGTCCTTTGTTCTCCCTCAAGATCTCACTCGGCCAGCTCGGATCCAGAGTTAAAAACTTCGAATTGTAAGTACATTGTATACCAATAGAAACAAGAGTGTCACTGTCATACCTAATGTACCCAATGGTGATGATTTTGCCGATTTAAAAACTCTGAAAACTAACTTGAAAAACAAAAACAAAGAAAAGGTGGTCGGAGCAGTCGTGACGGCAGCCGACCTCACCGGCGCCATCTTTTCACAATACAGTCACAAACAAATACAGAAAAACAATTCACATATTTCAGTCACATTTTTCCAAACTCTCAGTCGCACACATATTTAGGAATGGAAGGGAGTGAGATCCTGAGGTAAGTGACGGACAAGGTAAGCGACTCATGTTGTAACTGACGTCAGACGCCGGAGATTTTGGCGGAAAATTAAAGCGAATGGTAGTTTAGAATTGAACAAATTCCTTTAAGCCTCAGTATTACCAAATACACTTATCAATTGTCTTATAACTTACAATACTTGTCTAAATCATCTCCAACACCCTGGAGAACAGCGGGGAGAGTTTAGAGGCTCTCCAAGATGACATCAATCAGTGCTTCCAGGATCTCGTAATGAAGAAGGCTCAGAGTGCATCTTCCCTGGCCAAATCTGAGACGCCGTCGTCGAAAAAATGTCGCCCGGCAGATTCCCCCGGCACAACATCGCCAGCAGACAAAGATATTGCCAACATACTGGAGTAAATCGACAAGCGATTGTCCAGTTTTGATGCAAGCCTGTCCTTGGTGGAAATTCTTCACCAGGAATTTAAATCCTTGTGAGAATCCCTGGAGTTCAGCCAGCAGCAGGTGGAAACCCTCGCTGCTGAAAATGCCACGCTAAGGGAGTCGGTGAAATGTCTCACAGACAATGTTACCCAGCTAAACAGAAAAAATAAATAAATAAAAGAGACAGCTATTGATCTACCAGCTTGTGGCATGCATGATAATCTTGTATTTTCTGGTATTCCAGAAGCCGCTGGAGAAGACACGGAGACCACGGTGAAAAGCTTCATCAAAACCCACCTAAAGCTGCCGGAGGACATGGTGAAGAACATCGCCTTCGATAGGGTACATCGCATCGGCCCCATGCGGGCTGCGACCGGGAGACCACGTCCTATTGTGGCCAAATTCAGCCACTTCAAACAAAAGGAACAGGTGAAAAGTCGTGGCAGGGAATTAAAAGGAACGGACTTCAGCGTAAACAACTAGTTCCCAAAAGAGATCCTGGAGCGACGCAGGGTCCTCTTCCCAATCCGACGCGGCTTCATCCAGAAGGGCTCCCGCGCTGTCATCGCTGTGGACCGGCTGTACGTGGACGGACAGCTCCACCGAGACCCCAACATCACTCCGTGGCTGTATTAACCTCACACCAGATAAGAATCCGCTACACCCTTTCCCTATCCACTCACACTAACTTGCATTAACATCTGTTTAACTTACCAGTATCAAATCGCATCTTAAGTGTGATATCATAGCAGAATTTACACCGTCACTCTAGTCAGACTCGTAGTCAGACTCAGGGAGCATCTCGCCACACATTTTTTTCTCTCTCTCCTTCTCTTTATTTATGAACAAGTGATGTATTCTTTCCACCTGTCTAAGCGACACACAAAGCGTACATCCCTAGTTATACACACACATCTATGGGTGCACTGAGGTTCATTACATGTAATATAAATGGAGCTGGCTCCAGAGAAAAGAGGTTAAAAATATTTAACCAACTCAAAAAACTACAGGCAGATGTTGTCCTTTTACAAGAGACCCACAGACCTCTTAGAGGTTCGAATGAACTTAAAACACCTGAGTTTCCCAATGTGTTCTCAGCTTGTTATAATTCTAGACAAAGGGGAGTAGCAATTTTAATACATAAAAATATTAATTTCATGGTACTCGATACAGTTATAGATCCAGAGGGCAGATTCTTAATCATTAAACTATCTATACTTGATAAAAAAGCTATGTATTGCAAGTGTATATGGTCCAGATGTTGATGGTCCCTCATTCTTTCACGTTTTTTTCAGTGCATTCTCTGAACACTTAGATGGCACACTTGTTCTTGGAGGCGACCTCAACCTTCGACTAATGAAGAAATGGATAGGCTCAATACAGCGGGAACTCAGCGTAATTGGCAGTCCACAAATATAATCAAACAGTATATGAGCGACTTTGGTCTTTGCGATGCATGGCGCTCCCTTCCCCCCCAACAGTAAGGAATATACTTTTTTCTCACATCTGTGCATCTAGCCACCTGGGGGACTCTTCAACTGGTGGGGGAGGCTGTTACATGTTGCAGGAGGTCTCCTCTCTTCGGGAGATATAGGAGAGGTGGAGGAAGATCTCAGCCCGGGCATCTATTGTCCTGTGTAGTCTGGAAGATGAGTGGATGATGGGGTGGGTGCAGTTTTTTCTGTGGTGGGGTCGGGTGGGCTGTCCCGGGCTCTGTGCCCCTCCCTTCCCTCCCCATCTCCAGCTGCCTCCCTCTTCCCGCTCCACCACAATCACCCACACATGCAGGGCCTTGGGGTAAAGGTGTGTCACCAGGGTGCAGGAGAGGCATCCCCCCCTCTGTCCCCTTTTGGCTTTCTCTGCCTCAATTTTATCTCACAACTTAGACATTCACATTACTCACACTCTCATAACACATACATATAGGATCTTGGGGGTGGGCACACTGCAGGGTATCCAAAAGACCATCAGGGTTTACAACCTGACCCCTGGCGTCATTGCCCACCTCTCAATTTTAAATACATGTAGACATCGAGGGCTATCAGGAGGGGCTATGCGCTTACCTGCTGCTCTCTGGCAGGTGGCTCCAAGCCCTCCTGGGTTTTAAATGCACCTTAGAACACACATGCATCAACACTACATTTGAGCGGGCTGAGGGAGGTTTGGAGTCTTCACACACCCCCGTTCTCTGCGGCCTGCTGGAGCGGGGGGCTAGGAGGAGGAGATGGCCGCCCGATCGGGGTCTGCTTCTCTCCACCCCAGGAAAAAGGGTAACACCACCTGGGTCTAGGTGCAGTTCCCCCCCCCGGGGGGCAAGGGTACGTAGACCTGGGGCTTAGAGTACGCTTGCGGAGTGTGATTGTGTGTACAGTGTCTCTTTATGTCTGTCTCCATGTTGGGTGAGTGTTGAGTAATTGCATATGAGAGCATGAGGGTGGGAATGGATGTTTGTATCTGTGTGTGCCTATATGTCTGTGTCTATATGTCAGGTTGGGTATCAGACGCCACCTCTCTGGGGACATCTCAGGCCCTCCAAGTGAGCCCTCATCTGGGACTCTCCTCAGCTCTTTCTGGGATAGTGGCGCGGCTGCCCCTCTGTTGGTCTTCCTTGGTGTCTTGTGTTCTGAGGGTCTGAGGTGTTCTGGATGTCTGGAGTCTTGATCTCCTCCATACCGGCTTCATGCCCTGGAGGACGGGGCTGTGGTGCCCCACACCCCCTAGCAGATCATTACATGAAGGAACCTTTTAAATACAAGCGCATCCATGCTCACAGGTGTACACACGGGGACTCTCACACACAAACTACACCCTTTTTGGCTCCTACCTCAAAGCACACTGTGCGCAATCGATCTTACGTGCTGCACAATAATCTTTAATATTTAATATTTACTGTTACATTCCCAGAGATCATCGTGATGTTGTTTATTATGTTGCTCTTTTTTTTTTCTTCTGCTTGCTTTCTCTTTTTTCTTTCTCAACAGGTGATCCAGGTGATTGATATATGTATTTTATGTCTGCTTATTTTGTTGTTTTTTGTTATTTGCACTTTATCCCCGTCCCTCTTACCTGCTGTTTTTCTTTCCCTTTCTTTCTTCCCTTTCTTTTCACCAGTCAAGTCTGCATTTAACAAGTGAAAATAAAATAAAATAAACAATAAAAGGTGAATCAAATAGACCATTACAGCAAGGCTGGGACGGTCCATTTGGTAAAGTAAATCCGTTGGGCAGCTTTCTTCACCTTTAGACAATAATTCTGATGCAAAAGAGCCAAACGGAACAGGCAAGAAAAAAAAAGACTATATAAATACTTTTTTTTAATACACTTTTGTGGTTTTTCCAACAGTTTCATGGCAGATTTTGAAATACTTACAAAGTATAATGTCTCGATAAGTGTTCTTACACACATGATATATACTTTTTCACATGTTAGGATTTTATAGCTTCAGTTTAATGTTATGTCCTCTAATCTTCATCCCAAACATCTTTCACCAACACTAAAGGACATGTTCTACAGTTGAACCATGAAAATGAACATCTATTCAGCTAGATTATGAAAACAAGTTCAATGTAAATGAACATTTGTCTTTTCAAATGTTAACTGTGACTGTTAGCATAAAACTCTCTGATGACAATGAAAAAAACTCTTCTTTACATACCTGATCTTGATGACTCCTCAACAAGCAACAGGCGCTCTGTTCGACTAACCTGAAGTACAGGAAACTGTAGGAGGCGGAGCTTCATTGATATCCAAGGTTTTTTCACAATCCCACTGTCACATCTGAAAAATTAATCTGAAATTTCATCAGAGCAGAGTTGGCAAAGGTACAGACACTCTGTACAAACTTTTTAATATCTGTAGAAAAGATGGAAAATACAAAGACATATATGTTCTTTCTATTGCCTACTTTGTAGAGGGTGACTGCCTCTAAACAGATGAACAGGTAAAGTATTTTGGATGAACAGTACTGCTGTGTTTGTTGCGTGAAGTGTATATATTTTATAAACGTTGAGGTACGTTTTGTTATGTGTCTCTATCATCTCTGCCCTGCTCGGTGCTGTTTGTTGGAGAGGTTGAGGGAAGATTGGGAATTATGGGAAAAATTACTGCTAAACAGATTTATGGATGAATGGTCACCATTGACAAAAACAATGGTAGTACAGGGCGTGTACATCTTTTTTGTGTACTTTCTATTATTTTTTTTCTTCTTTAATGCCTTTCCATTCTTCTTCTCCTGTGGTGATGGTACTCATGAAACAAATATGCATTCATTATGCAAATGATCACAAATTGTTTATACTAATTTATATAAAGATGAGGTTTAATGTGTTTATTCCCATGTTTTGTACTTTGTTGGTGTTTGGTTATACGAGTGGGTGAATAAAAGTAAGTAAAATAAGTCTGCATTTTATTGATAACCGTCAGCCTTTGAAGGAATGCTCGAGTCTGTCTGTGCCACTAATACAAACACTGCCTGGTTACCTCCGCCTCCTCCTGCTGTTGATGGCCCCTCCCCCATGCTCTAACTGTTTGAACACATGTTTGAATCACTTCCTGGAAATAAAGGGAGCTGCCACATGAGCTTAGAGGACGCAGGTTAGTGTTTTCTCAGCTTTCTTTTTATTTCACTCACTCACACACACCCCGTCGATATCACACCCCTCCTTCGCTCATGTTTAACAGCAGATTTTTATCAGTGATGTCGTCAGCTCCTGGCACCAACATCAAACTTGACTGTGAGTCTCTGTGGATCTGTTCTTCTCCTGTTTTCTGTTCATATCAAACATGTCCAGAGCTTCTAATAAGGAGCTCAGTGTTATACGTAATCAGTAAGAAAACCCAGGATTGCCTGTGAGCTCAAAGATCAGACTGCTTTACAGACTCACAGTCTTTCATATGTTTAGTGTCACGCAGAGGCGACAGACGTATATCGTCAGTGCACTTTGTGTTTAACCCCTCTGTGAGATCAGCCAATTAGAAGAAAGCTTTCTAAAAAAGGGGAGGGGCTAAAACTTGTTTAGTGAAACAGATGACAGTTTCTGTATTCACAAAGATCTCAGTGGGCTGAGGAATCCTGCATCAGTGATTGGACAGGAGACAGGCAGCTGTTGGGTGAAGATAAACAAACCCTGCTCTTTATTCATTGGTTCAGTCACTTCAAGTGGACCAATCACAGAGCCCCACCTGTTAGCATCAGAGACTTTCTGTTTGGCACTCACAGTCGGTTTCCCTCTCAGGCTGACTCAGGGAAGATGAAAAGAAATGATGTGAAGAAAGAGGAGGGACCAGCAGAGTTTCCAGGATGCAGCTATGTTGCAGTGAAGAGTGATTGTTCCAAAGAAGAATCTCCATACTTCAGTGCTGAACCAAAGTAAGTGTTTTTGATACACACACACACACACACACACACACACACACACACACACACACACACACTCTCACCCTCTCTCTCTCTCTCTCTGCGTACACAGTGTTCGGAAGGTTACTTTAAAAATGTATTCCACTACAGATTACAGATTACATGCCCCAAAATGTCTTTTGTAACGTATTCTGAATACTTTGGATTATTTCATATATTATCATGCTTTTTACAACTACATGAATGTCCTATTGCTGTGTGATTTATTACTATTACTGAAGGTTAGTCACCATACCAATACCAACTAGATGTTTAAATCTTAATATAAATGAGTAACAGTAGGGTGGACATTAGGTAAGGCTGCACTTCACAGAAAGTATAGAAAACTATTCCGTGCGTATATAAAACAGGTCCGCAGCTCCGAACCATAGTAAAGGGACCTCTGGCTAATATGTCGGGTTCTTGTCGGGCTCGTAGCTGAAAACTAGCTTTGCTTTGTTGTCTGGGTCAACTTTGCTAGCGAGAGACAGAGAGAGGCGTTGAAAGGCTGCTCCAACAGAGCTTATTGTTTCAGAGGAAAAACAAGATTTTTCTCCCCCTCGCTCACAGACACATAACGGGTATGGCAGTCCATTCTCCCTGCAGCACGGACTACACTGCCCATCAGGCTACATTCTTTAGGACGATGCTTGTAACACTCTGCTATTGCCTTCATATTAAATCATTTTTTGAATAATAATTTAAAAAAATATATTTCTTCACATCATTATGTGGCCGCAATTAGAGGTGACATGGGCTGTTAGATTGAGACACGGGCATTAGAGCCTCTTAATGTGTGTTTTGTTTGGGTTTCCACTGGTGTGGAATTACCAAAACTAGAGAGGGTATAGCCTAACATATGAAACAGGAAAAGACCGCTGTGTAATCCATTTATTTCAACAAAGGAACTGTATTCTGAATAGCACCTTTTAAAATGGTAACTGTAATGGAATACAGTTACTCATATTTTGCATTCTAAATACGTAACGCCGGTTGATGCATTCCGTTACTCCCAAACACTGTGCATACATCATCTTTTGTCGTTTTGTGAAAAAAAAAAAGAAAAAAAAAAGGTTCAATCACTGATTCTGTGGGGTCAAAGGTATTTTCTGGCTGCAGCTGCTATTAGCAGTGATGGAAATTTGAAACCCTTTTTGTCATGGCTGCAGAAGCACTTATGTATTCACACGAGCGTTAGGGTTGCAAACGCCTGTCCTAAGAAAGTAGAATTTAGTCAAACAGAAAAGCAAAGTGGCTTCCAAAAACAGAACATATGAATTTCATACTGTAAATTACAATATGAACATATTAATCAAAATTTAACTGCAGCGAAAAAAGTTCAACCTAAAGCATTTACTTTCTTCTGGCACTGCTTAGAGAAAAGGCATTGATCCTGCTGTTCAAGTCCAAATCAGAAAGTTCAGACTGAATTTGACAAGTGAATTTCATCATAAGCCTCTCTGTATTATCCTGTATTAATTGTCAACATCCTGAACATTTGTAAAAACCCGAGTCTGTCAGGGCTCTGTGTGCGGGCAGGTGGAGATGTGGATCCAAGTGCAGGACTCTCAGACGGAAATATAACTGAAAACCACAGCTTTATTGCTGGCACCAACAAATCAGAAACCAAACATGAAAACACTAACTGGAACACACAGGCAGGATCTGAGGGTACGACGCGACACTGAGCACAGGAAAACACAGGGCTAATATACACAGGGTGGTAATCAGCGAATGGGCAACAGGAGGGAGACACAGTTGGGAGAGATCAGGGTTAACGAGACGGGGGGAACCAAGCTGCACACACTAACATAAGACAAAGACTTTCACAATAAACCAGGAAACATGAATTACTAAACAAGCATGCAGACTTTACACTGAGAGACAGACAGACAGAATGACACATGGAACCTGAACTAAACTAAACGTGAGATATAACTGAGAACAAATCCTTAAGCACGGATAAACAGAAACAAGAAACTAATAATAATCATCATCACTACGAGAATAAGAAAACAATCCATGAAGCAGAATTAAACCGAAATATAATAAACTCAAAATACTGGGTCCAACGGACCCAGAACCGTGACAGAGTCGGTAACTATGGAAAATGTTGAAAATAATATGCAATCAGCAACTAATTACACCCATGCGGTGTGCGTAAACCAGAAAGACTATCATGAGAAAACGTTGTCACTGCTCAGAGACAAAAATACTTAAGAGCCCCTGAAACGAGACCCAGGAAGTGGTTACAGGAAGAGGGTGATAGACTGTCTGAAGCAGTTAGAACAAGACAATCCTATTGATTGATCTCATACCACAGGTTATACGCAGGGGAAGCTACACCAAGTTTGTATGGTTTACCGACGATACATATATATCTACATAAATACATATACCTTTAAGCCCGATTGTCTGTATGATCAACTTAGTCACCTATAACATCTCTAAGAGGAAACAATGGCTTTCTGGCTTCGATCCTCAACCCGTGGGTGGGCAGCTCTGAGCACCACATCCAGAACACTTTGGATTTTGTTGAGAAGGTGAGAGATGTCATGGAGGCACATGAAACCATGGTCTCGTACGACGTTACATCTCTCTTCACTTCCGCGTTGGAGGGAGTTAGTAAGAGATTACTGGATGACCCCAATCTCAGCAACAGGACCACTCTCAGCATCGACCAAGTGTGTTTGCTTTTGGAACTGTGTCTTAATTCCACATATTCCATATACAAGGGCATAACGTTGGGGCCAACTTGTACATGGAAGAAGTGGAAAAGAGGGCTTTGCTATCCCACCCTGGAACACCACCAAGCCATTGGTTCAGATTTGTGGATGACACCTGGCTGAAAATCAAATCTCAGGACGTACCACATTTCAGGGTTGACCGACACATCAAATTCACCAGGGAGGATATGAAAAGTGTCAGGTTAGCCTTCTTAGACTGTGAGATTTCCATCAGTAATGGGGGACATCTAAAAGCTGATATGTACCGTAAACCTACACATACGGATCAGTATTTAAGTTTGTTTTTTTTAACTTTCTATTTATTTATTTACAGTATGAGAATACAGTCATTTATAATTATTCCGTACAAAGGGTATACACAATCCATTTTTCCCAGAGCTTCTTGAATTTCTCCAGCTCCAGTCTAAGGACAAACGTAAGCCTCTCCATTCCAAAAATTTCTTTCACTATCCCATGCCACTGGGCCAGAGTTGGAAGATTGGCCTTTAGCCATCTTCGGGTTATGGCCTTTCTGCTGCTAGCCAAAAGTATTTTCAATAAATAATTATCTTTATGTGGAAGTGTCTTAGGTATCTTGCCAAGATACAAGGTAACAAATGAATAGTCCATTTTTATCCTGATTATTTTGTTTATCTCAATGGCCACCTCCCCCCAATATGGCTGGATTCTTGGGCAGGCCCAGAAGACATGGAAATGGTTTGCCATGGGCGAGCCACAGCCTCTCCAACATAGGCATTTAATGAAGCCATCTCTTGCTAGTACCCTAAATAGATATTCCCAACCCACCAAGTCAAAAGCCTTTTCGGCATCTAAGCTAATCAACATTGCACTAATATTTCCTATGTTATGTGGTTCATCACTTGTAATGTTCTCCTTAAGTTATCTTGAGTCTGTCTATTTGAAACAAAGCCTGTCTGATCTAAGTCTATCAGCTCCGGAATAATTGATTCCAGTCTCTTAGATAATATTGAAGCAAATAATTTATAGTCCACATTAAGGACGGATATTGGCCTATATCATGGCTATTCAACTACGAAGTTAGTTGGGCCAGATTTTCAAACCGAGGAATTTATCTGGGCCAGATATTTTTTTTTGAAGCCAGTAAGCAGCAGATCATGATCAATTTCAAACCCACACAACTGTACTGAAAAACAAGTAATTTTTTTATTCTTTTTCCCCTGTAAATCACAAATGCACACCAAAAGGTCCATTTAAAAAAAAGGGAGCTATAACTGAACTATTTTTTGCACATTTGAAATAATAATAATAATAACAAAAAAACATTTTGATAATTCCCTTTCAAATTAAAATAAATATTTCGCTGACCACTCACTTTTCCTGCCATGGATGAAGCCTCCTCCGTCACAAGTATACAGACACGCTTCATATCCAGACCATTTTCCTCAAAAAGTGCTGAAATCTTCTCAAACATTATTTCGCCAGCTGTGTGTCCCTCTAACGGTAGTAAGCCGAGCAATTTCCCATCCAAAAAATGGAGATATACGCACAAATTCCTGTTGGATTTGTGTTAGTACTGATTTCTCATTCAAAATACTGGTGTTGAGTCTCCAAAGTGTATTTTTCCGTTGTTTAGTCCGAGTACGGTGCAGGGTTAGGTACACACGTGAATGATCAGATAAATCTCTGACCACTATTTTACAATCTTCAACCTTATGCCAGTATGATTTATACATAAAAAAGTAGTCAATTCTTTTTTTTTTTTTTCTTTTTTTTTTTGCCTGTCCCGTTTGGCTCTTTTGCCATCAGAATTGTTGTCTAAAGGTAAAGAAAGATGCCCAACGGATTTACTTTACCAAATTGACCATCCCAGCCTTGCCGTAATGGTCCATTTGATTCACCTTTTATTGTTTATTTTATTTTCACTTACTGAATACGGGACAGACTTGACTGGGGGAAAGAAGGGGAGAAAGAAAGAGGGAAAGAGAAACAGCTGAGAAGAGGGACGGGGGAGAAGGGCAAAAAACAAAAACCAACAGAACGGGCAGAAAAAAAAAAGAAAAAAAAAATGCATCTATCAATCACCTGGATCACCTGCTGAGAAAGAAAAAAGAAAACAAGCAGAAGAGAACAAGAGTAATAGAATAAACAACATCACAATGATATATGGGAATATGACAGTAAATACTAAATATTAAACATTATTGTGCAGCACATAAGATCAACAGAACACAGTGTGCTTTGAGGTAGGAGCCAAAAAGGGTGTAGTTTGTGGGTGTGATCACCCGTGTGTACACCTGTGAGCATGGACGCGCTTGTTTTTAAAAGGTTCCTTCATGTAATAATCTGCTAGAGGGTGTGGGGGGGCCACAGCCCCGTCCTCCAGGGCATGAAGCAGGTATGGAGGAGATCAAAACTCCAGACATCCAGAGGCCCCCAGAACACAAGAGACCAAGGAAGACCAACAGAGGGGCAGCCGCGCCACTGTCCCAGAAAGAGCTGAGGAGAGTCCCAGATGAGGGGTCACTCAGCAGCCGCGGAGCAGAAGCCAGGGGGGGTTGCAGTGACGGGCCCGTGAGCTCCGCCGGCAGCCAGCCGTGCCTGAGTGACCGAGCGCCAGGCCGAGAGGCCGGGGGCACCCCACCTCCGAAGTGGCCCGAGCGAGCCCCAGGCTCCAGGCCCCGATAAGCGGCCGCCAAGGAGTGAGCCGGTGTGTACCCGGACGCCCATCCCCGGACACAAAGAACCACCAACGCACCGATGTCTGAGGGAGTCCGCCACTGGCAGGGGAAGTGGTGGTAGGGGGAGATAGGCCTCCAAACCTTGGAGGGCCTGAGATGTCCCCAGAGAGGTAAAAGTAGTCAATTCGAGTATATACAGAACAGTGAGCAAAATAATAGGTACCGTATTTCCCGGACTACAAAGCGCACCTGAATATTAGCCGCACAAGCTAAAATCAGGGGAAAATCCTGTTTTGTACATACATTAGCCGCACCTGACTAAAAGCCGCAGGTGTTTCAATGTTGACTTATCATATGTAAGAGAATATGCACAAAGGGAATTGTCAGGAAAGAGATGGCTGTTTGGAGACACACCCCTTTTATTAATATTTTGAAAAACAAGTTATGGGTACATATTTGCACAACTTTTTAGGTATATGTAAAAGTAGCGGTAATTACAAGTACGAAACATGTACTGTGCTTCATAAATGAGTAACAAATGTACATAACAATAACCTACAGCACACCGGAAAAATAGATTCGGACTACCTTTTAGGCTCAAGAAAAGTCAGTCATTCACCACCATCTTCCTGCGCACTAAAACCACCAAAGTCCTCTTCTCCAGTGTCGGATACGAACAGGCTCAGGATGGCTTCGTCATCCACTCTCAGCTTCTTTCCTTCGTTGTCACTTTCAAAACCAAACAAATCCTCGTTGTCAGTGTCAGAGTCGAACACCCTCAGAAGGGCCGTGGCGGTGTCCTCTCCATCATGCAGCAGTCCAGCCCTTCGAAATCCGTTGGTGATCATGAATGTTTTCACACTTTTCCACGCTGTCAGATTCCACCGGTGGAGTTGAGCATAACTTGCTTTTCGCAAGTTTATTGCCGCTCGTCATCCACGCCTCCCGCTGAACGCGTGGCGCTACTTTGAAGTTTGTTTTTCGCGCTACTTGTACGGCACTATGTTGCCTGGCGGATGGACATGTGACCAACATACCACTCTTGAACCCCGATACTGTGTGTCTGATCACATGCCCTTCCGCCAGGCAACGTAGTGCCGTACAACAGCGGAACAAACAAAACAAATCGTCTTACGATATGACAAAAATCATGGATAATCCATAGAAAAGCCGCACCTGACTAAAAGCCGCAGGGTTCAAAGCTTGTGCAAAAAGTAGCGGCTTATAGCCCGACAATTACGGTAAATTGTTTTTCACCTGGATGAGAGGCTCTCCACAAATCAATCAAACCCAGTTCTGTAAGCATGTTGGACCCTAATGGCATTCGAACTTTTCTTTTGCCGGTGGTTGGATGCATCCAGTTTTGGTTGGAGTTGAACATTAAGGTCGCCACCAAAAATAAGAACTCCTCGTGTTTTCAAGACCACTAAATCGAATAACTTCTCATAAAAAGATTTGGAGCTTCCTGGCGGGGCATATACATTGAATAATGTTACTTCCTCCTCTTCTAATTTACCCTTTTCCAAAATGAACCTCCCTTCTTTGTCCTTTACCTCTAAATAGAATTCAAAGTTAACAGCATTGGGGATCAGTATGGCTACTCCTCTTTTGTGGCCTGATTTATGAGACAAGTAATAGGTAGTTTGGAAACCAAATTTTTTAATTTTTCATGTTCTAAAGAAGATAGATGTGTCTCCTGCCAAAAGATTACCTGCAGCTTCTCACGTTTCATTTTAGCTATTATTTTACTCCTTTTAATCGGATTATGTAGCCCTTTTACATTTAGCGTCATTATTTTATTTTCCTGATGATGCATATAACTTTTTCAGTCTGTGTACCTTTGTGCAACATCACCCAGTCGAGGGCCTCTCATCAGTGTCAGGGAAAATACCCAGCACCAGTATCCTTCTTTGAAGCCAGGGTTACCCAACCGGTATAAAGTTCCTTCTTTAACAAGCTCAGGGAGTAATTGCAAAAAGACTCTTCACAGAATACATGGAGAGCAGAGGAACACATGTCATTTGAGAAGTAAAAAGCCTAAGTGTATTCCTTCTCAGGTAAAAATAAAAGTAAAATAATCACTTTAGGCAGGCTCATAATTGGAGTGCTTGATGAACTGGTTGAAATAGTAACAATAAAATATTTAATTCTTAAATATAGAATTCAGCTTATACAATCCTGAGCAAAACAGTTTTCAAATTCTTGGTAGATTTACTAAGGAGTAATATGAAGTCCTCCTCTCTGCATGAGAGCAGGATGCCTCACTTTAAAGCTCCAGTGGAGACGTAATGACCCTCTTGATTTCAGTCACAAGAGTTGGATGCTCCCCGGTGGGGCCCGATGGAAGCTCCGTAGCTTCTCTCTTATCCGCCGCTGGTCCACTCCCTGTCTGCGGCGATCTGCGCCGGCCCTCTCCCACATTGCTAGTCTCTGCTGTTTTGGCGCCGTGGAGCCTGGTTCCTTGATATCATCCAGGCAGAATCCTCCGGCCCTGTCTGCTCCAGGAGAAACTAAACAGGATGCAGGTGGACCCCATCATCTGAGATGACCAGGAAGAGGAGTACAGGAGCCTGGTGAGGAACTTTGTCACATGGAGTCACACAAACCACCTGCAACTCAACACTTCAAAGACCAAGGAACTGGTTGTGGATTTCGGGAGGTCCAGACCAGGTCCACTTTGGGCTGCTCAATTAATCGAATTTTAATCACGATTACGATCTGGGCTTTCAACGATCATTAAAAATGACTGAGCCGATTATTAGCCCCTCCCTCATGCTTTACTCTCGCGCTGCTCCGTGTGGCAAATCAAGCGCACTGCTCTGCATTTCGAACACGCGTCACAACAATTAAGAGGACCCGAGGGAAGCTCGGAAAGCTAAGCAGAAGTTATTTGGAGAGGAGTGGACTGCCGTTGGTTGAAAAGAGAGGTAAAAAAAAAAAAAAAACTTCAGTGGTGTGGAAACATTATGGGTTCGTGGAGTCAGACGTGGATCAAGTAGACACAGTGTGTAAACTTTGCTATGGTGTCGTAGCTGCACCACAGAACAACACTGCAAAGTTTACATTTTTCATTTCAGAATCATCAGAATCAGAATCAGAATCAGAATACTTTATTGATCCCTGGGGGAAATTATTTTTTGTTACAGTGCTCCATTTTAAACCAACATTAAGACAAGACAGACAATACGCTAACTAAGAATAGTACAATATTTATTTATTTATTTATTTCTTTTATTGCAAACATTTGCACTGTTATCAGTATTTGCACACTATTTTATATTATTTTTTAAAGTAATTATTCAATACATTGTTATTGTTAACCCTTTAAAGCCGGTCAGAGCAGCATGCTCGTTTTGTATAACTATTTTTAAATCCCTGTAGAACCTGAACCGCTAAGCTAGCACAATAAATTTTTTTCCATATGAAACCAGAGGAGTTGTACTTACATCTTATGCCATCAGCTTATCCTAGGTCACGGTTTCCTTCCACATATAGCTTTGCAAAAATTGCATAAAAAGCGCTTGCAGGAACAAAAACATAATATTCCAGAAACACGCTTTGCCGATCCGATCAGCTGTTCTTAACACTTCCCACATTGAAAAAGACGTCAACGCGAACTATCGCAAGTGACGTCATTTTCGCGGAAAATGTAGTTTTTTACTTGTAGGCCTTAGAACTCGAATTGCACTGCTGGAAATAGTTTATTTTGATGCACATGCACATTCTTTGCAAATTTGCATCATAGGATTGTTTTTTTGTTTTTCCTGCAGTGTATATAAAAATTGCTGTATCTCCAAAAATAAAACTATGAAGACACTCAAAATAAATTTCCTGTTGTTGTAAACTATTTTTTGCAACTTTTTTGTATTTAAAGTTTTGAGGGATAAGCCTCTTAAATTTCTCCAAGTAGAAATATATGTAAAAAAAACAAAAACGATTTTCAATTTTTTTGTAGTTTATTGCACTTTTTTGCAATTAATGTAGTTACTATGGACTTAATACATACACATTTTTAAAATATGGGCTATAACAGTTGTATTGATGTATAGCAACTTGAAATGCTCCCACAAATGGCACTACAGCATGTAAAAAAAAATATTAAAAGCTGTGGCGGACTTGGTTCTATGGTAGATCTTAAAGGGTTAAATAAATATCGTCAAATAATCGTGATCTCAATTTCAGTGAAAATAATCGTGATTATCATTTTTGCCATAATCGAGCAGCCCTAGGTCCACTGCCAGTTCAGATAGAGGGAGAGGAGGTGGAGGTGGTCAACACATACAAGTACCTCGGGCTGTGGGTGGACAACAAACTGGACTGGTCATGCAACACGCAGCACCTGTATAAAAAAGGCCAAAGCCAACTGTACTTCCTCAGGAGGCCGAGGTCTTTCAACATCTGCAGGAAGCTCCTGAGGATGTTTTACCAGTCAGTGGTTGCTGGAGTACTTTTCTATGCTGTGGTGTGCTGGGGGAGCAGCACAGCAAAGAAGGACTCATGCAGGCTGGAGAGACTGATCAGGAAGGCTGGCTCTGTGGTCGGCATGAAGCTGGACACTCTGGTGACAGTGGCAGAGAAGAGGACCTTAAAGAAACTGATGGACATTAATCAAATCAAATCAAATCAAATCACTTTTATTGTCACATCACATGTGCAGGCACACTGGCACAGCACATGCGAGTGAAATTCTTGTGTGCGAGCCCCACAAGCAACAGAGATGTGCAAACACAACAACACAAACGAGCAAAATACAAGAATGGCCAACCTGAAACTAATAAATATATGTACAATATATAATAGTGTATGCATTTCTGGATGTGTATACTAAATATTTTCCTACGTGTGTGTGTGTGTGTATACACATTTTTACAAATTAAATAGTAAAAAGAAATTAAAATAAATAATAATAATAATAATAATAAAATATATAAAATATACAGAGTTGAATATGTGCAAAACAAGTGGCATTTATATACAGTGTGGAGTGCATAATGTTGAAGTTCCAGTAGTGAAGCTGAGGTGTCTATGACGTGTTCAGCAGTCTGATGGCCTGATGGAAAAAGCTGTCTCTCAGTCTGCTGGTACGGGACCGGATGCTGCAGAACCTCCTTCCTGATGGAAGCAGTCTGAACAGTTTATGGCTGGGGTGACTGGAGTCCTTGATAATCCTCCCCGCTTTCCTCAGGCACCGCTTCCTGTAGATTTCTTGGAGGGAGGGAAGCTCACCTCCAATTATCCGTTCAGAGCACCGCACTACTCGCTGGAGAGCTTTGCAGTTGTAGGCGGTGCTGTTGCCATACCAGGTGGTGATGCATCCAGTGAGGATGCTCTCAATGGCACAGTGATAGAAGGTCCTGAGGATGCGGGGGCTCATGCCGAATCTTTTCAGTCTCCTGAGAAAGAAGAGGCGCTGCTGCGCCTTCTTCACTGTTTTGTTTGTGTGTACTGACCACGTAAGATCCTCAGCCAGATGTACACCAAGGAACCGGAAGCTGCTCACTCTCTCCACAGCAGCGCCGTTGATGGTGATGGGGGTGTGTACTTCTCTGCACCTCCGGAAGTCCACTATCAACTCCTTTGTCTTTGCGACGTTGAGGGTGAGATGGTTGTCTTGACACCAGTGGGTCAGGGCGCTGACCTCCTCCCTGTAAGCCGTCTCATCACCGTTGGTGATAAGACCCACCACTGTAGTGTCGTCCGCAAACTTCACAATGATGTTGGAGCTGTTAGTGGCTGTGCAGTCGTAGGTGTAGAGTGAGTACAGGAGAGGGCTCAGTACACACCCCTGTGGAGCACCAGTGTTCAGTGTGATGGGGGATGAGGTGATGCTGCCCAGTCTGACCACCTGGCGTCTGTCAGACAGGAAGCTAAGGATCCAGCTGCAGAGGGAGCTGCTCAGTCCTAGATCCTGCAGTTTCCTGTCCAGCTTCGAGGGAACGATGGTATTGAATGCTGAGCTGTAATCTACAAACAGCATCATCACATACGTGTCTCTCTTCTCCAGGTGTGACAGGGCAGTGTGTAGTGTCAGGGCTATGGCATCATCAGTGGACCTGTTGTGGCGGTATGCAAACTGTAGAGGGTCCAGTGAGTCGGGTAGTGCAGAGCAGATGAAGTCCCTGACCAGCTTCTCGAAGCATTTGCTTACGATGGGGGTCAGGGCTACAGGTCGCCAGTCGTTCAATGAGGAGATGGTGGAGGATTTGGGTACAGGGACGATGGTGGCCATTTTGAAGCAGGCTGGGACTACAGACAGAGAGAGGGAAAGGTTGAAGATGTGCGTGAACACTCCAGCCAGCTGAGCCGCGCATGACCTGAAGACGCGGCCGGGAATCCCGTCCGGACCAGTAGCTTTGCGTGCGTTCGCCTTCCTGAAGCACTTCCGCACATCCTCCTCAGACACAGTGTGCGCACTGACGTCATCCGCGGTGCGCACACTGTCCGGTCTCATGGTGTTCGCTGTGTCGAATCTAGCGTAGAATACGTTTAGATCCTCACACAGAGAGGCCGTGGTCTGCGGTGTGCTGGTTTTCCCTCTAAAGTCTGTGATCGTGTTTAGTCCCTGCCACATACTCCGAGGGTTGTCAAACTGTTGCTCCACCCTGTCCCTGTACTCACGTTTGGCTGCTTTGATCGTCTTCCGGAGTTGGTAATGTGCGTGTTTGTAGTCCGATGTGTTCGCGGAGGCAAAGGCGGTGTTCCGTGCCGCGCGAACATCTCCGTTAATCCAGGGTTTTTGATTTGGGAAGGATTTGACATTATGAACAATGCCGGGCATCCTCTGCACACGGTCGTAAACAATCAGAGGAGCCTATTCAGCGACAGGCTGCTTCTCCCAAAGTCAAAAACCAACAGACTTAAAAACTCCTTTGTCCCACACGCCATCAGACTGTTTAACTCCTCACTGGAGGGGAGAGGGAGGGGAGACAGGGGGACAAGGGAGGGCGGGAACAACTGAGCTGTAGGTGCTTCTCTACACTGTGCAATATTTGCAATATTTGTTTTTTGTTTTTGTTTTGTCTTTTTTCTTATATTTGACTGTCCAATAATCACTGTGCAATATACTCACTCAAATGAGCAATCCTATTTATCCATATTGTATATTCTGTATCTATATATGTTTATATGTGTATATATGGTGTATTTATACTTATATCCTTACTCTCATTCCCCTTAATGTATCTGTAACATGCAACTTCTTTCGGTGCTTTGCTACTGGAAACTGAATTTCCCGGAGGAACCCACCCGAGGGACTAATAAAGTTTCATCTAATCTAATCTAATCTAATCTAATCTAATAATCCACATTTCACTGTTTTACTCTTTGGTTCAGATGTGGATACTGTATTGTTCTTTCTTTGTGATTTTGTTTTTTTCATGTTCAATCAAATGGTGGGTTTAATAAATTTGTCCATATTTCTAGAAATGAGAGCTGCTCCATCCAAAGTGGGATGGATGCCGTCTCTCCTAACAAGACCAGGTTTCATCCAGAAGGTTTGCCAATTATCTATGGAGCCCACATCCAGGTGTCATTACTGCCGCCGTGAATCATAATTTTACTGAATTTACGTTTACCCTTAGCCAGCAGTTTTAAATTTTCCTCAATGTTGCCTGCTCTGGCCCCTGGAAGACAATTGTCTATGGTTGCTGGTGTCTCTAGCTTCACATGTCTGAGAACAGAATCGGCAATTACAAGAGTTTGACCCCAGTGGGTGGAACAGGAAGTGACACTCTACTGCAGAGAGCGAACCCCAAGTGACAGTGCCACCAAGAGCTTCCAGTCAGCCCTGGACTGATTGAAGAATAGTAACTATTGTAAGAATCACTTAAATACATCAGAGCTTATGTGTGCTATCTTAGATTAAATAAAAGTGCATTATTACATTTGGCAATACTATATAAAACATACTGATGCATGCTCATCATCCAGGTAAGCCAATCCCTAAAATTTGATTCTGTTCATCTGGACATAGTTTTTATTTTTCCTGAATTTTCACAGAGACAATAACAGGAGTCCTGATGGTGGGGGTCAGCAGCTGCCTATGTGTGCTTTGTGTCAGGATGTCCTGAAACATCCCGTTTCTACTAGCTGTGGACACACAGAAGATGACTCCTGTCCCCATAATGGAGAAAGATCGAGCAATGGACTGCAGTCAACTGGACAGAGGAGCTGTATACATAGTAAGATTGAACATCTGTCTACTAATAGATTTTTCAAACATTGAAGTTTTCTTCCTTTTTGGTCTTAAATATTATCATGTCTTTCAGCAGATGTTGATCTGCAGGAGGCTTTAGATGAACATAAGATCAGTCTGAGGAGGAGATGTGAACGTGTGACTGAAGGAAGTGATGCAACAGGAAGTAGAACCCTCCTCAACAGGATCTACACTGAGCTTTACATCACAGAGGGACAGACTGAAGAGGTTCATACCCAACATGAGGTGAGGCAGCTGGAGACAGCTTCCAAGATGGACGCCCTCCATGACGCTCCAATCAGGTGCCAGGACATCTTTAAAGCCTTACCTGACCAACAGAGACCCATCAGAGTGGTTCTGACCAACGGCGTGGCTGGTGTTGGAAAAACCTTTGCAGTGCAGAAGTTCACTCTGGACTGGGCAAAGGGCTTGGAGAACCAACATGTCAGTGTGGTGGTTCTGCTTTCATTCATGGAGCTGAACCTGATCAGAGATGAGCAGTACAGTCTTCTGGAGCTGCTCCATGTTTTCCATCCAACATTACAGAAGGTCACAGCAGAGAAGCTGGCTGTCTCTCAGCTTCTGTTCATCTTTGACGGCCTGGATGAAAGCAGACTTTCATTGGATTTCACCAACAGGAAGCTGCTGTCTGATGTCACACAGAAGTCATCAGTCAGCCAGCTGCTGACAAACCTCATCCAGGGGAATCTGCTTCCCTCGGCTCTCGTCTGGATAACTTCCCGACCTGCAGCAGCCAATCAGATCCCTCCTACATGTGTTGACAGGCTAACAGAAGTACGAGGCTTCACTGACGCCCAGAAGGAGGAGTACTTCAGGAGGAGATTCAGTGATGAAGAGCTGTCCAGCAGAATCATCTCCCACATGAAGACATCCAGGAGCCTCCACATCATGTGTAGAATCCCAGTCTTCTGCTGGATCACTGCTACAGTTCTGGAGCACATGTTGACTACAGAGCAGAGAGGAGAGCTGCCCAAGACCCTGACTGACATGTACTCACACTTCCTGCTGGTTCAGACAAAGAGGAAGAAGAACAAGTACCCCGAGGGACATGAGACGAGTCCACAGGAGCTGACGGAGGCTGACAGGGAAGTTCTTCTGAAGCTGGGGAGGCTGGCGTTTGAACATCTGGAGAAAGGAAACATCATGTTCTACCAAGAAGACCTGGAGCAGTGTGGTCTGGATGTGACAGAGGCCTCGGTGTACTCAGGAGTTTGTACAGAGATCTTCAAAAGAGAGTGTGTGATCTTCCAGAAACCAGTCTACTGCTTTGTTCATCTGAGCATTCAGGAGTTTCTGGCTGCTGTCTACATGTTCCACTGTTTCACTAACAGGAAGACGGAGGTGCTGGAGGACTTCCTGGAAGATGAAATGAATGAAGAGGAGGAAGATGATGATGAGGATTATGATGAAGACTTGTATTACACATCTGTAGCTGACTTTTTGCACATGGGCCTAAACAAATCTCTTCAGAGTAAAAATGGCCACCTGGACCTGTTTGTCCGCTTCCTGTATGGCCTATGTCTGGAGTCCAACCAAATAATATTATGTGGTCTGCTGGGTCAGACAGAGAACAGTCCAGAAGTTATTGAGAGAATCATTAACAACTTGAAGGAGATGAAAGCTAAGTTTATTTCTCCTGACAGAATCATCAACATCTTCCACTGTCTGATGGAGATGAATGACCTCTCAGTACATCAGGAAATCTTGGATTTCCTAAAGTCAGAGAACAGATCAGAGAAGAAACTCTCTGAGATCCACTGCTCAGCTCTGGCCTACATGCTACAGATGACAGAGGAGGTTCTGGATGAGTTTAACCTGGATGAATACAACACATCATGGGAGGGTAGACTAAGGCTTATTCCGGCTGTGAGAAACTGCAGGAAGGCTCGGTGAGTCCAGATGTTAATATCATCCTAAAAACTGTAAAGATGCCATCAGCTGTCTGATATATACTCTAAGGTCTAGAAGTATGTGAATGGTGACACAACTTTATAGTTTGTTCTCTTCACACTAAATTTATTTAAAATGAAAATAGTGTGATAATTTCAGATTCTGAGCTTTAATTTGAAGTTTCATCAAAAACGTTGAAAAGGTTTTTTTTGGTCATTTTCATACAAAATCTTCTTTTCTTAATGGTAAATAAGGAATTTTGTTAAAGCTCTTTGGAATAATTGAAATCTGAACCTGTGGAGTATAGAATGGATTTCCTCCTGCCTTTGGTTTGCTCTTCAGCCGTGACATGCAGCTGCATAGGCTTCACATAAACGGGTTTTATATTCCTCCTGGGTCTGTTGAGTTTACACAATATTTTAGATCACTGTCTATGTGTCTTGTGAAGCTTTGGTACATGTTAGTGACTGGGAGAGTAATATCTTCCTGTACATCTGACAGTAGGGCTGGGCCATATTGTACCGTTCACGGTAATACCGATACAATGTTAGGCAACGATAAGAAAATGAAATATCGCGATAGAATATGGGTAAAACGCGCCTTTGTTTTCATACGCACATGGCCGATTGAGTGAAACGGATGAACCAGAATTGGTTTGTAAAAATGGTGAAACTTCAGTGATGTGGAAGTGATTTGGTGTTTGTCCATCAGATACCCACCAAAGCACATTTTTCTTTGTAGAACACGCAAGCGGGCCGTCGTTATTGCCGTATTTGTCGGACTAAGGTGCTCGTAAATCTGGGAGTGATCTGGGTCCTAAACTCCTTTCCCTTCAGGTTCCAAAGTCAAACGAACACTGCAGCATCACTGAGAGTTAAAATCAGAATCAGAATACTTTATTCATCCCGAGGGAAATTAGGGGTTACAGCAGGCAGCACGCTAATGGCGCATGCGCACTCACAAAGGAACCTTCTGACCAACTTTACACAAACATCACATTGGGGAGACATGTCAGAAAGGTAGGCTGATAGGAAAAAACAACGAAAATACACTACATGAGGTAAGAGGAGAAGAAAAAAAAACTCCACTCAGACTGAGCTCCTGGTGGGAGAACAGTTTGATAACAGAAAAAACACCTCAGCACAAAAGCACATGACTATCAATACACCATAGAAACACGAGACAAGCAACAGGGGCGGGTAAAGGGTAAGAGAGAGCCGGCGTAGACAGCGGATCCGGTCCTGCAGCATCTGCGCTGGTCCAGTTGACTGCTATCTTCCCCGGTAGGGCACAAGCATCGAAGGCGTTGGAAAGGGAGGGGGATGAGTGAGTGCTTGTCAGTGTAAGTGTGTGTGTGTGTGTGTCCAGAGTTCAGCGGAGACAGTGTCCTTCGCACTATCAGGCTAAGTAAACAGTCTGCCAGCCAACCCAGGTGGCCTTCATGGGACGGGAAGAATAGTCATCACACAGTCGTTATCAGGGAGTTGTTTTGGTGGGCTCCAGCCTTGGGCCTGCAGCTGGCGCCGTGGTGTCCGAATGTTGAATGTTGTTGATTTCTGTTTTGTGAGCAGCTCGAATTTTAGCACTCTGAGACTGGTCCCTCAACTTCGCGTTGGAGAGCCGCGAGCCTCCCCATGATGGTATCAAACTTCAGTTCCAAGGTGTTGTCAGTCTTTTGATTCTGAGACTTCACAACTGCAGTGATCCGTTCTGCGATGTTTTCCAACTGTCGCTCAAGGGTGTCATTTTGAGCAGGCCTCTCTCTGATGTTTCCCCTCATACGCTCAATGGTGTTGTTTTGAGCCTTCACAGCAGCAGTAAGCGTCTCCAAGGTGTTGACCATATTACGTTCGTTGTGAGAGGTCGCACCTCGTCCCGGTGCTTCGAATCCAGCGGGCAGCCATGTGGGGGTTTGAACAGCCGGTTCCGCTCTCTTATTTCTCTGATAAAGCAGGGCTAGGCCAACGCCGATCAGCATGAACCCTGTTATCATGGTTCCGAATAGGTACATATCTTCAGCGTCCTCGATCGACAGTCCCGCCAGGCACACAGTCCTCCAGTTCTGCCACCCGTCCATCGTGTAACCGGCAGGGAAAGTCCCTCCAGGGCACTCAGGCTCTCCCGAGCCCCGACTTCTCGTTGAGAAAAGGGTGTCAATAGCACTCAGAGACCAGTTGATCAAATCCATAATTGTCTTTTAGGTTTAGAGAACGACAGTGAGAGACTGTTCCAGGGAAAGTAATGCACGCAAGACAAGACGAGGACATAGAGGCAAGCAGGGAAGATAAGGGTGAGGAGGAGAGGAGAAGTGCGACCGCCTTCGCTGAGAGCTGAGAGAGCTAAAAACTGTCTAAATTCTTTCGTCTTTAATAAAACGATCAGCATTGCTGCTTTACCAGGTGTAACTATGAAGTTTGACATCCAGGTAGAGCTGGGCGATATGAGATTTTTTCATATCACGATATGTTTTTTTCATTTCAGTCGATAACGATATCTATCACGATATAAGCCAAATAACTATATTTGTAAGATTTAAATGTGCCGTTGCTCACAAGTAAAATGTGAAATAATCAGCAGCTTGTTTTGATTTAAATATTTATTTCTCATAATAAGTTCAACAGGGTAGATGTACTTAAGGAACATGAGACTTTTTCAGATAAATAAAGGCAAATATTGCAAACTACACAAAAGGCAGCTGCTAAAGCGTTTAAGTTTCAAAATAGAACAAACGAAACAGACTAAATTGTCAAATCCACTTAGAAACAAAATATTAATTCTAAAAATAAATCTTAGTTTGTTTTACAGAAGAACAGACAAAACTGACTAACTTTTGTCAATATCAAATAAACTGAGAACTAAAAGGAAATTCTCAATCTCTCCTTGTTGTATAGCTTATCTTTTCAAACAGTTTTAACAGTTACTTTAGTCTGACAAAAGCCGAATGACGAATCAGCGCTTCCAGTCAGAGACTGAGGCTACGTCCACACGTACACGGGTATTTTTGAAAACTGAGATTTTCCGTTTTCGTTTTAAAAAATAATCCCGTCCACACATAAAGGCAGAAATGAAGGAAAACGCTGCTATGAACATGCCAAAGCAGCAGGTGGCGCTAGATTCCTAACCGTGCAGAAATGTTGGCCAATCAGAAGTCTAGAAGCCTCGGTGGGAAAAAGTAAACAAAGCTGGGGCATAGAAGCAGAACCGAGTCGTATGTGTGGAGGGACAGTAACTGTGTATATATGTAAGCATTTAAAACACTGCAGAGTAGAATTAACAGTAACAGTATTGTAGAAATTCATTTCACCGAAACAATAACGTGGCGCACAGTGTGACGCATGCACCAGTTTATTGTATTTCCAGACTTGTTTTCGGCACAATTTACAGTGCACGCTACTCTATTTTTTGTCAGACTTGAAATAGCCAAAATACCTTCACACTACGGAGCTTCTATGGCTCTTCCGTTCGACAATCTCTCCGGCATTGGAACCATCATCTGTTTTCTCTTAAGGTCACGCTCGGTTGATTTTTCTAGTCGGCACACTCATTTCCTCCATTACGCGCTGGCTCCATTACCCGCTGGCTGCTTCCCAAACAAACACACGTGCGGCTTGGCACTTGTGCTGTACGTAACAAGTCACGCGACGTGACGCTGCGGCTGTGATTGGTTCGGCTCTGCGCTACTTAATTTGGATTGGCTGACCTTTTTTTTTTTTAAGAGGACAAGCGCGGCGAGGTCTATCGCGATAGCTTAATTTCTCTATCGAGTAAAAGTTATATCGCGATACATATTGTTATCGTTCTATCGCCCAGCTCTACATCCAGGCATCCATGAAAAAAGAATTTATTACATTTAACGAAGTTAGAAGTTAGCAGGAAGCTAGCGGAAGTTAGCTCGCTAGTTTCGCTAGTTACCTAAGCATGATAAAGCATGTTCTGACTGAGAGATTTCTGAAAAAATTCAAACGTACTGCTCTGCTATCACTTCCAACATACATGAAGACAGGAAACTAAACAGCAGTGACGTTTGTAGGGTTACTGAAGTTGGGCTAGCTGGTATATAATGATGTGCTACGTGATCGCTAGCGACACAGCTATGTTAGCAGCTATGTTAGCATAACATAAACAGTGAAGCTGGAGGAATCAACGCTAACACTTTTCCCCTCGATAAAAGTTAACGTGAGGGTTCCTGGTGGTTAGGGACAAATGCAATTGCACGGCAGGATGCTGTAAACGGACCAAACTTCAGTCAGGAGAACAACTGAGATAATCCATCCACATTACGAAGTTAGCCATTAATATACTGCAACATGGGAATAGAGCAGCTGTGATAGAATACAGCATTAATGAATCAATAGTACAGAAGTGGAGGAAGCAAGAAGAATGAGTTCAATAAAGTTTGATTTATCTGACTGCTTTGTTTCGCTTAATGTGTCTTATAATTCCGTGCACCCTATGGTCCGAAAAATACATATTTGACCTTTTTTATTTGGCACACTGCAGTTTAATGTAGCAAAGCACCTCTTTTTAACTTCAGTGGACATTATATATGGTTATGCTCAGGATATGTCAGCCCATTTCTACTGGAAATGCCTTTTGGTTAAACTTTCAGCAAGGAATATGCATTTTCACTGTTAAATTTTTATATAGCTTTAATGCACATAAAAAAAACAGCTGCTTGTTTAAGTGAAAATAAATGGATGGGGTTTTTTTTGCGCTAGTAAAGTTGTGGAGTTGTATTTTGTCTCGCATCAATTATATTGTCAGTTATATCATTATCGCAAATTGTCAAATATATATCGTGATAAATATTTTTGGCCATATCGCCCTGCTC
Organism: Mchenga conophoros; assembly: GCF_057382185.1. NCBI lineage: Eukaryota > Metazoa > Chordata > Actinopteri > Cichliformes > Cichlidae > Mchenga > Mchenga conophoros. The sequence continues at coordinate 36,641,429 of NC_140534.1, forward strand.
TATCTGACAGTTCTGTTGTGGTGTCATTTTTGACATTTAGAGGTGTCCGCTCCATCTTTTGTTCTTCCATCCATTATCTTGGAGGTTGATCTGACTTTCATGTGTTCAAAGAATGTTGTTTTAGAATTGATCAGCCTTTCCATTAATTTGTTTTTGTAAATTACTTGTTATGTTTTTTGTTTTTGTCTTGAGGCTAACGAGTAGTTGAATGTTGTGCTTTGCTCTGTGAAGTTTTCTTTAGTAGTGTTGTTTACAGTCCGAATGGGCCAGGGGAAGAAGCTGTTTGTGAGTCTGGAAGCGCTGACCAAAGGCCAGTGGGTCAAACAGGTGATGGGCGGGATGTAAGGGGACATATGTGATGGCCCTGGTTTTCCTGAGACAGGACGATCTGGCGATGGGTTCCAGTCTAACTATATCCCTGAAGGAGTTTCTCAGTGTTGTTCTCTAAAATCTAAATAATTATGGATTTGATCAACTGGTCCCGTAACAGAATTGACACTCTCCTGGGCTTGGGAGAGTCCGATTGTCCTGCAGACACGTTTGCTGCCGGATACTCAATGGTCGGTTGCGTCGTGTGTCTGGTGACACTTTCGATGGAGGACATCTACCAATGCGGAACCACAATAACAGATTTCTGGCTGACTGGAGCTGGCTCGGACCTGGCTTATTGAAGAACAAGAAGCGGCTACAGCTGTTCAAAATCCCATAAGGCTGGCCAACATGATAGACGATTGGCAGGGCTGTGAGTACTCAGACTGTGTTTTGAATGCAATATGGATAAGATCTTGGAGAAGAACAATGGGAATTGAGAGAATTGGGGACCAGTGATGGACATTAGACCAACTGTAAAAAATTGGATGCAGTTGTTCGCACTAAACCCAAACATTCACCATCTTCGCTCATGCAACTATCCCAGTGGCGCCAGCTGAAGGCTTGCCATGGTCGAAGCTGACTAGAACAACAAAATTCTCCATGATAACAGGATTGTTGTCAGAACTCTTTGTACCTCCTTCAAGGCCACCTGGGTCCACTGGAGACTGTTGACCTTCGCTTAACCGGGCGTGGTGACACTTTCTCTCAGCTGAGCATGGGATACACGCACACGCACAAAACATGTACACTGATACTGATACACCCTCACTATCACCCCCACTCCCCCGAATCTAACGCCTCCTCCCATGCTTTGGTTCCCTCCCGGGGCAGATGGCGGGTCAACTGGACCAGTGCAGACATGCTGCAGGACCGGATGCACTGTCTACACTGGCTGTCTCTTACCCTTACCCACTCCTGTTGCCCGTCTTGTGTTTCTATGGTGTATTGACAGTTAGGTGCTTTTTGTGCTGGGGTGTTTTTTTTCTGTTCTCTTTTTTTTTTTTTTTTTTTTTTGTGTCCCGTTTGGATCTTTAGCCATCAGAATTGTTGTCTTAAGGCCAAGAAAGATGCCAAGCGGATTTATTTTACCAAGTGGATCATCATGGCCTTGCCATATTGGTCCATTTGATTGACCTTTATTATAATTATGAATTTATTTTATTTTCAGTTGCTACAAACGGGACAGACATGACTGTGGGATAGGACAGGGGGAAAGAATGAAAGAAAGAGAGGGAGAGAAAGAAAACCAAAGGGGAGAAGAGACGGTGAGAAGGGGGGGAAGAAAGAAAAAACAAAACAAAAAACAAACAAACAAAGAAAACAAAACACCTGGGTCACCTGTATGGAGAAAAAAAACAGAAGAGAAAGCAAACAACAAAGAGCAACATACTAAAAAAAAATGGCAGCATCACAATAAACTAGCTAGCAGTAGATATCAGTAGATACTAAATAATAAACGATATTGTGCAGCACGCAAGATAGACAGCGCACAATGTGCTTTGAGGCAGCAGCCAAGAAAGCTGTAGTCCGCGTCTGTGAATACCCGTTGGTACACCTGTGTGCATACCTGTGTGGATCAGCATGCTTGCATTCCAAAGGTTTCTCCATGTAACGATCTGCTAGGGAGTGTGGGGAGCCACAGCCCCGTCCTCCAGGGTATGAAGCAGGTATGGAGGAGATCAAAACTCCAGACATCCAGAGGCCCCCAGAACACAAGAGACCAAGGAAGACCAACAGAGGGGCAGCCGCGCCACTGTCCCAGTAAGAGCTGAGGAGGGTCCCAGATGAGGGCTCACTCAGCAGCCGCGGAGCAGAAGCCAGGGGGAGTTGCAGTGACGCGCCCGTGAGCTCCGCCGGCAGCCAGCTGTGCCTGAGTGACCGAGCCCCAGGCCGAGAGGCCGGGGGCACCCCACCTCCGAAGTGGCCCGAGCGAGCCCCAGGCTCCAGGCCCCGATAAGCGGCCGCCAAGGAGTGAGCCGGTGTGTACCCGGACGCCCACCCCCAGACACAAAGAACCACCAACGCACCGTTTCTGTTCTCAAACTGTTCTCCCATTAGGAGCTCAGTCTTAGTGGAGTTTTTTTTTTCTTCTCTTCTGACCTCATGTTATGTATTTTTGTTGTTTTTTCCTATTAGCCTACCTCTCTGACATGTCTTCCCAATGTGATGTTTGAGTAAAGCTTGGTCAGAAGGTTCCTTTGTAAGTGTGCATGCGCCATTAGCGAGCTGCCTGCTGTAACCTTTAAAATCCTTTGGGATAAATAAAGTATTCTTTTTCTGATTCTGATTAAGAAAAATAATTAAATAAAGCAGTGGGGACTAGAGCATATGTATCCAGTAAGGGTCCCCAGGCTAGGCCCCTCTAATTCCCATGCCTATCTCGGATATGTGTGAGATATATATAACTGAAGCCAGGCTTGGATATTGTCTGGGTTAACAAGTTACATGTCAGGTGTCCTGGTGTCCTGGCTACTGGAACAAGTAAGCATAAAGGGGTCAAGGAATGAGAATAGGAAGATATAACATGAAGAGTATGTGGGACCCATGGAATCTTTAACACCTGGCAAGGGGGAGCCAGGATGTCAAGTAAGCGGGGCGATGTCATTATCCCCACCCTCTGAGATTGGGTACCAAGTCCCAAGAACATCTGGGCATTGAAGGTGTTGAGTGTGAGAGCAGGATTATAACTAAGCTGGAAACCTGGGCCCTCCATGGCTGATTACCAAGACTGTAGGAAGTGTCCTTTGAAGGTCTACTAAAAAATCCTACAGCGACCATCACCAAAACCAACCAGTTAATCTACACCACGGCAGCAGTGATCACTGAGATGCTTGGCTACAAGATCAACAGCCACAACGAGCGGTACCCTCCATGGAGTAAGAGACTAGAGGCCAAGATAAAGGCAACACAAAGGGAAGTTAGCCAACTACTAGTGCTGCAGAAAGGTGTGATGAAGACAGGGATGCCTAAGAAGTATAGCAAGCTTCCCATACCTGAGGCCTTAGTCTTTACTTGGTCTTTGAAGTCTTTGCTTGGCAAGTTCTGAGTTCAAAATGGGATACATCCCCAAAGGTGGTTGAGAATGACGACCAGAGATCCTGTGGCTAACCAGCTGGACATGGTGTCTGTCTGTGTGAATAGTTAGATTGCTTTATTTTCACTGAAAGGGACAGCATATAATACTTATTGTATTTTTAGCATATGACAGTAAAAAGATTCTCTCAGCCTCATGTGTCCCAAGACAAATCCTTCACAATGTCTGCTTTCCTTTGACTGATTTTTAACAAACTTCGTTATTTCATAACTTATTTACTCTTCTTTGTTTTTCATCACGATTTCATAGTTGCTGTGCATGCTATTAATTGCACATAAATGCACTGAAATTTCGTTCTAACCTGCAGTAACCGGTGTATGCACTAAATGATAATAAGTTGGCTATTCTATTCTATTCTATTCTATTGTAGTATAAGGCCCTTACCAGCCACTTGTGGCACTGTACCTTTAATTGCTGTTCATTGTGGGATAACGTATTTATTCTTCTATAGCTCAATTACCTTTATGATGTTCCATCCATTCATTCTCTTCCACTTATCCTTTATAATGTGTATTTTTTATTATTAATGTACTAACAAACATGACCGTGAGAGGCCACAGTGGGTAGGTAGGTGTCCGTTGACATCCACTCACTTTGGTCTTCCATGAGATAAATATGACTCAACAGCTATGAGTGCTCCACAGTGCACTTTTTTAACTTTCCATTTACAGTGATTGCCATTTTTGTTTTCTGTCCTTAGTATTTAGGATAAATCCCTGACTTCCATTGTTTCTTCAATCTCAGACTTTCTGAATGTTGGCTGTCAGAGACTCACTACAAAGTTGTGGCCTCTGCCCTGAAGTCTGACCCCTCCCACCTGACGGAGCTTGACCTGACAGGAAGTAAACTGCAGGATTCAAGACTGAAGCAGCTGTCTACTGGACTGGAGAGTCCAAACTGTCGACTTAAAACACTGGTGTTAGTTTAATTTTTGCCTTTTGAACCTCATAAATCACAACTTTTAGTCACAAATAACTTTTTAGTGGTGATTTGGGGCTGTGTGGAAACCTGTGTTTACGACTTTCAAGTTTAAAACATAGTGTATCCAGAAAGTATTCACAGTGCTTCACTTGCACATTTTGTCATCTTACATTCCAAAAGTGATTAAATTCATTTTTTCACCTCAAAATTCTATATACTTTGTTGAAGCACCTTTGGCAGCAATTACAGCCTCAGGCCCTCTTGGGTATAATGTTACAAGCTTGGGGTAGCAGATTTCAAATGGTTGACTGCGTTGTGACGACAGACACAGACTGGCTGGAAACTGGATTTATTTCTAAAAGACAAAGTGCAGCAGCAAAATCAGTGTCACTCAGCAACAGCAGGCCTCTCCTCATCCCAGTGTGGAGTCCATGCAGCTCTGCTTACAATATATAAAAGAAAATACAATCTATCAAAACAACGGTGTGGATTCTCCCAACAGCCACTTTAAAATCAAATGTTATAGTGGGGTAAAACAGAGACAAATATGAAGCCACTAATAATAACTTGTAATATTTAAATCCCCACTAAGATGGATCAATTACACAATACATATTCAAACAACTTTAACTTTTCTCAACATGGCTGAAAATACTATTCAGTGTGCAGCCTCAGGTCATGAACTCATTATACACATAAAACAAAACCTATACATTTACTATACAAGACAAAGTGCAGCAGCAAAATCAGTGTCACACAGCAACAGCAGGCCTCTCCTCATCCCTGTTTAGCACAAGTAAGGACCACATAAACGGATGGTGTAACAGATAAAATGAAGTTCCAATTACTATTTGTCTCGTTCAAAGCAATCAAAAACACTTTGGGAGCTTTTAGCCATAAGAAGTAATACTTAGCAAAGAAAAATACAACAAATTTAAATGTACAATTTAGTACAGGGAGAGGAGCTACAGAAAGTGTGCCTCACCAGTGTGGAGTCCATGCAGCTCTGGCTGGGAAACCCCACACATGCAACATGTTTACAAGTGGCATCACACTGATTAATGCCCCACTTCAACAGTGACACATGGAACCTTAGTTTTACAAAAATTTAATTTACACAATAAAAAATAAATAAACTGTATACAGTTTATTTATTTTTTATTGTGTAAATTAAATAAAATAAAATAAATAAACTGTATACAGGGCAGCACGGTGGCACGGTGGTTAGCACTGTTGCCGCACAGCAAGAAGGTCCTGAGTTCAATTCCACCATCAGGCCGGGGTCTTTCTGTGTGGAGTTTGCATGTTCTCCCCGTGTTTGCGTGGGTTCTCTCCGGGTACTCCGGCTTCCTCCCACCGTCCAAAGACATGCAGCTTGTGGGGATAGGTTAATTGATTATAATCCAGCAGCAATGTAGCCATTGCTGCAGAAAAACCACAGAAATTTCGAAAACATGATGTTTCCACAACCGGCACGTTGTTGTTGCTGTCATTGCTGCTGCTGCTCGTCTCCTCCCACACTCTACTTCTGAGTCTTGGCGTGCTGCTTAAACAGGGAAGGCATGATTGAACAATGGTTACTAGCTCTTGACCTCCCTTGATCATCCTTGCTCAGTACACTTACTCAAAGGATATCCTCGGTGTCACAGGGAAGCTGAGAGCTGCTACCTGGGCCCACTCCCACCGGCAAGGGCAACGGCTGCAGCAACCACTGTGTGGGTGGCTGCCAGGTGATGTTGCCACCACCAGCACATTGTTGCTGTCATTGCTGCTGCTGGTTCTCTCCTCCAACTCTCCACTCATTTGAGTCCCGACGTACTGCTTAAATAGGGCAGGCATGATTAAACCAAGGTTACCAGCTGTCTACCATCCTCTCCTGGCAATTCCCCCAAAACCGACTGCACTGCTGGAAAAAGTAAAGCCCTGTGAATATTTTCTGGATGCACTTCAAATTACTTTTAATAGTTTCTAGTTTTGGTTTGAAAGTACATTACTTTTTGTGCTGTGAGTAGTATTCTTCTTGAAATTGTGCAGGCAAATATACAAAAAAAGTCCTCAATTTATTTGTTGTACATTTGTTACAATATATAGATCAACTTCTATTACTGATCAGTGAAGCATATTTGAGTAATTTTACATGATAATAATGTTAACCTTTTCTGCTTGGTATTATTCTGTAACAACAGACTTGCTAACTGTGGACTAACAGAGATCAGTTGTGATTCTCTGGTCTCAGCGCTGAAGTCTAACCCCTCCCACCTGAGAGAACTGGACCTGAGCAGAAACAACCTGCATGATGTAGGAGTGGCAGGACTTTCTGCTGGATTACAGAGTCCTGACTGGAGACTAGAGACTTTGAGGTCTGAAACAATATTTAGATATTTTTTTAATGATATGCATGAAATAATTTTATTTGATTTCTAAAATGGTAACTAAGAGGTACTGTATACCCAAAACCAAAAGCCTGGAATTTGATGCACATGCTGGCAAAAGTTTGTGTCTTTTTGGAAGACTCTATCATATGAATGTATTAGTTGACAATAGCTGGCTGGCTTTAAAATGTAAAGTATTATTCACAGTTTCTTCAAATTGCCCAAAAGCATCAAACAAGAAGAAAGGCGGAAAAAAGCAAGATTTAACCTTAACATAAATAAATAAACAAACAAATAATAATAAACACATGCAATTCAATTCAATGCACTTTTATTTACACAGCACCAAATCAAAACAAGAGTTTTATATTGTAAGCTAGAAGCTACAATAATACATGCAGAGGGGAAAAAACCCCAACGATCATATAACCCCCTAAACAAACACGTTGGTGACAGTATAAACGAAAAAGTCCCTTTCAACAGCAAAAGAATCATCTTCTGCAACTGGTTGGGGAAAGGGAAGAAAGACTTTACAGACATGCTGTGGAAGAGAGACAGAAATTTATAAAAACTAATTATTCAATGCCGATAGGTCTATTAACACATATTGGGAGAGAGAAGGGTGAGTCCAGAAGAAACACCCAGTGCAGCATGGAAATCCTCCAACAGCCTACACCTATTGCAGCATAACTAATGGAGGATTCAGGGTCACCTGATCCAGCTCTAACTATATGCTTTAGCAAAAGGAAAACAAAGGAAATTTTGAAGCCTAATCTTAAAAGTAGAGATAGTGTCTGTCTCCTGAATCCAAACTGGAAGCTGGTTCCACAGAAGAGGGGCCTGAAAACTGAAGGCTCTGCCTCCCATTCTACTTTTAAATACTCTATGAACAACAAGTAAGCCTGCAGTGTGAGAGCGGAGTGCTCTAATAGGTTGATATGGTAATATAAGGTCATTAAGATAAAATAAGGGGCCTGTTAAGAAAGCAGTCCTAAATATTTGTTTAGTATGTGCGTTGAAGGACATATCCTGGTCAAAAATGAATCCAAGGTTCCTCATAGCATTACTGGAGGCACAGGTAATGCCATCCAGAGTAAGACTCTAGTTAGATACCATATTTCTAAGATTTTCAGTTTTGGTATCTTTTCATGTGTGAATTGGATGCGTTGTTATCGATATCTGGTGAGATTTAATGTCAAAAGAACCTTTTTGAAAAATATTTACTTAGAAAAATTTGTTGTTGTGTTTTTGATATTTTTTCCTTTTTTTTCTTTTATAAACTCAGACTAAGGTCCTGCAGTTTGTCAGAGATCAGCTGTGTTCATTTAGGTTCAGCTCTGAAGTACAATTTGTGCTATCTGAAAGAGTTGGACCTGAGTCAAAACGAGCTACAGGAATCAGGAGTGGAGCAGCTTTCAGCTGGACTAAAAAGTCCAAAATGTAGACTGGAAACCTTGAGGTCTGTGTTTGACAGTGTCACATATCTATAATCTCATCCAAAGTAATCTAGGTTTACTATAAAGGTCTCCTTTATAGTAACCTTTATTCAATAATTCTAAATGTAAAGAATTAATAATAATTCTTCAAATTGTTCTGTAGTGACTTGTCTATTCTCAGACTCACCAGACAATTAAAAAAGTCAGGACTACTGCCAGTAACATTACATGACGAGCAAAATTTTGTGACTGAATTGTAAATAAATGTACTGTAATTTCAGACTTACTCACTGTGAACTACCAGGAAGCTGCTGTACATTTCTGGGCTCAGTTCTGAAGTCAGTCTCTTCCTGTCTGACAGAGCTAGACTTGAGCCACAACAAATTGCATGACTCCGGAGTAAAACTTCTGTCTGCTGGGCTGGAGAATCGAAATTGTAGCCTGACGACTTTAAGGTAAAAAATCAAATTTCTCCTTTTGCAGAGTCTGAATCCCAGGAATAATTATTTTGCATATATATATACATATATATGCATACATACACACACACATATACACACACACACACACTCACACACACACACACACACACACACACACACACATACATATATATATATATATATATAAAACTTTAGACTTAAGACTCTAAGGTATAATATCTATTTTCCCTATGTGGAGACTATAAAAAACAGCAGTCACTGTTAAATAAAAATCTTTCCTTCTACAGGATAAAGGACTGTCAGATTACAGATAAAGGCTGCGATTATCTGTCCTTAGCTCTTAACTCGACCCAATGTCCCCTAAGAGTGCTTGACCTGAGTTTTAACAAGTTAAAGAAAACTGATGAAGAACTGAAGCTGATGTTTTGGTCTCTGAAGGCACTTCATTAAAGACTCTGGTCAGGTCAGTAAAGTAATAGACTTGCCTATTTTGGACAGATTTCAAAACTAGCCACCAACAGAAAGTCGTTTGTCAAATGTTTATTTTGAATAATTTCTGAGTTGACCCAAAAGTAATTTGTTGTTTTGATCCATGCAGGTTTACATGAACCTGGAGTATGGAGGAGGAGACATCCTTCATTAAGCTGCCTATCACCACCCTGAGTTCATATTCAAACATCCTAGAATTACTTATTATTTTATTTTGTCTTCCTTCCCTTAGATAGATAGATAAAGGCTTTCATTTGATTCAGTGAACTACAGTCGTAAGGTCTATAAGAAGATGTGAATGCACCATTATGGGAAATCCCTACCGTGACCAACTACACCCTACACCTTGTTGGCAGGGATCACTACTATGCTTGGCTACAAGATAAAAAGCAGTACTTTTAATGGAGAATGAAACTAGAGGCCAAGATCAATGTAGCATGGAGGGCAGTTAGCCAACTATCAGAGCTGCACAAAGATGTGATGTAAAAAGGAATGCTAGGTACAGCAAGCTGCCAATACCTGAGGCCTTAGAAACTGCCAAGCAAAGACTCATTCACTTGAAATGGTAAACCAGAGAGATAGAAGCCATTATAACAAACAAGATGTTCTCCACTGAACCATCCAAGGTGTACTCTCAGTGTCAGATGAACAATATGAGAAAAGCCCCACCAAGGCTGGAGACAGAACAATACTGGAAGACCTAATGGGAGAAGGATGCAACCTGTGGCTAGCAGAGCTGGGAGAAGATTACAGCAAGGTCCCTGAACAGGATCCAGTAACATCACAGTTGTAGACATCCAACACAGAGTAGCTGCTAATGGTTAAACGCAACCATAAAAGCTAATCGAACAGTGGGCAGTCCTGATCCCCAAGGGTCCTCAGAAGGGATCTGTCCAATCCAACTACCAGCCAATAACCTGCCTCAGATTTTCAGTACCACGTGGAAGCTCCTGTCGGGCATCATAGTGGCTAAGATGAACAGGCATATGGCTCAATAAAGGCAGAGATAGAAATTAGCAGAAACACCAGAGTGGAAAACTCAACACCATGCAGATCGATAGTGGAATGCGTAGAACTATACAACATCAACAGGACCCTAAGAGCTTTCATCAGGAATTCAGTGGTAATGTTGTTAACAACAATGCAGAACAACTTCAAGCCGATTACACAGGTCACCATCAAGTGCATGATTTACCAAGGCAATTTAAATGTTATCTGGAAATTACTAGACAAGAGAGGGTTTTCAAGAAAAATTCTTAAATGTTCATTTTCTATGCCATATGTTAAAACAAGATCTGGAATGTGTCATTTTTAGCATCTACATGGATGTTAAAAGTATTCGGCCACCTTGAACTTTTCCACATTTTGTCACATTACAGCCACAAAGATGAATCAATTTTATTGGAATTCAATGTGAAAGACCAATACAAAGTGGTGTACAGGTGAGAAGTGGAATGAAAATCATACATGATTCCAAACATGTTTTATAAATAAATAACTACAAAGTGGGGTGTGCGTAATTATTCAGCCCCCTGAGTCAATACTTTGTAGAACCACCTTTAGGTCCAACATTTAGAAAAAAGGAATTGAATTCGTTTACTACTTCAGTCTTGTCTTCGACAACTTGATTATTCTTAATAAAATAATTAGGCCGATCTAAGGGTGTGTTCTTGTTACCCAATACCTCCTTAAAAATATTCCAAATGCCCTTAATATTATTCTTGTTTTCCTGAAAAAGTTTATTATAGTAGTCTTTCTTGGCTTTCCTCAATATTAATACCAACTTATTTTTATAAACTTTATATTTCATTTCCGCATTCTTAGTTCTCTGTGTTATATAATTCCTATATAAATTATTTTTCTTTTTACATGCATTTGCAAGACCCTTAGTTATCCAAGGTTTCATATTCTTATTCTTTTTCTTATACTTAAATGATACCAATGGACAATGTTTATCATACAAGGCCAAATATGTATTTAAAAATGCACCCAGGTGTCATCCACATGCCTGAACCAATGGCTTGGTGTTGTTTCAGGGTAGGATAACAAAGCCCTCTTTCCCACTTCTTCCATGTACAAATTGGCCACAATGGGTGAAACTAGGGAGCCCATGGCACACCCATGTTTCTGCCTGTAGTACTGACCCTTGTATGTGAAGTAGGTGGAATGAAGACACAGTTCCAAAAGCAAACACACCTGGTCGATGCTGAGAGTGGTCCTGTTGCTCTCATGAGAATTTGCATAATTCTGATGAAGGAACTGACCTCCCAGCCCATTGTTCCTTCACTGGGCTGGTTTCAGTCATTATGCAAATGTACTGTTTATAAGATTGGTTAAGCTTGCAGTCAGCTGAGACTGAAGAGGTCACTTGGATGAGTGACAAAATGTTTCTCCCACTGAAAACGCTACATCCAGATAAGCAGAATCAACCTTTGGAGATTTACTTACCTGGATGCTTGAGGATGAATTGTCAGTGGGTACTGTGTGGGTGAGGAAAGGAGGACCCAAACGCTGGACTCACAGGTAGGTGAAGGCTGGTGTTTATTATCATGAGCAGCTGAACCGAACATAGGATGACTGGCTGAACTGAAATGACTGGCTGAACCGAACACAAGTACAGAGTAGACCACATTAACATTAACATCAACTTCAATTCAATTCAATTTTATTTATATAGCGCCAAATCACAACATAAGTTGCCTCAAGGCGCTTCATAGATACAGAGAAAAACCCAACAATCATATGACCCCCTATGAGCAGTGTTGGGAAGGTTACTTTTAAAATGTATTCCATTACAGAATACAGAATACATGCCCCAAAATGTATTCTGTAACCTATTCCGTTACGTTACTCAATGACAGTAACGTATTCTGAATACTTTGGATTACTTAATATATTGTGGCGAGTTCAGACAAGGAGGAGACGGAGGTATCGTTTGGTCTTGCTTCCCGTGAGCTAGCCAGGGAGCACAGCCGTTTATTACATTTGCAGAAGAACACACTGCCACTAGCTAACTGCTCAGCGCGGCAACCACAACACACATAGGGCGCCCTCTGACCCCGGAAGGACACACCGTCGCAGCGAGAGGGCGTCACCCGTCACCATGGCAACATACACAAAACATAACTGTACAGCCCTGACCCGCTACAATATTATCATGCTTTTTACAACAACGTGAATGTACTGTTGCTGTGTGATTTATTACTATTACTGAAGGTCCGCGACTCCGAACTGTAGTAAAGGGACCTCTGACTAATGCTGGGCTCACACTGTGCGATTTTTGGCCCATTTTGAGCCGATTTTTGAGTCGTGCGATCGTTTTGGCGATCGGCCCGATTTTGGCCTTCATCGTGCATCGTGTAGTATACGTGGGGTAACGAGAAGCGATTGACACCTCACGACCAGCTCCCGATCATCAATCGCTTGGTCGTGAGGGTGTCACCGCAGTTTGCCACACTGCGCACGCGCAAACACAAATGTCAGCGAAAAAGACGGCGTAGCACGGCAGTGCAGCGTGTGATCTGGACACAAGCGATGGAGGCACAACCTGTAGAACCATCCGAGCCCTTTCAATGTGGCCTCACAAAATTATCACGACCACAACAACCGTGAAAATAGTTGGATCGACACTGCTGCTCAATCACAGCTGCCTGACCAATGTTTTTCATTAGCAATTTAGCAAAGTTGATGGTGGTGGTGTGTCTGTGTGAGTGAAAGACGGAGAGGGAGAGCGAGCGACAGAATTTCTGTTATAACCTTCATTTTTATGGACGCACAGTGTGAGCACTCAGGTCGCATCAGAGCATCAGGCCGTATAGTGTGAGACCCTGCATCGTGACCTATGAACTTCTAACCCCTGCGAGTCAATCGTACAGTTTGAGCAGGAGCTGAATCGCGTGACTGAAAAAATCGCACAGTGTAAGCCCAGCATAATACGGCGGGGTCCCTGTCGGCTGGTAGCCGAAAAATAGCTCTACTTTGTTGTGTGGGTCAACTTTTCTTGTGACAGACAGAGAGAGAAGTTGAAAGGCTGCTCCAACGGAACTTGTTGTTTTCGGAGGAAAACACGAACACAGTGTACAGTCGAGTCTTAATAGCTTACTTACAACTGGGCTCGTCAGGCACTCTTCTTGGCTGCAGTGGTTATTATTATATTTACATGCTCGATGACTGCTCGTTCCTTTCCACTCCCCTTTTTCTCCCTCCTAGCGCTCACAGACACATAACGTGTATGGCAGTCCATTCTCCCAGCAGCACGGACTACACTGAACATGATGCTACATTCTTTAGAGCTATGCTTGTAGCATTCTGCCTGTTAGCTTAGCACAACAACAACAACAACGAAAAGGCGCTCTCTCACCCAGGAAACACAGTCGCAGAGAGAGAGAGCGTCGCCCTGTAACCATGGCAACCGTAACGCTGCCGCCTGGAACAAAAGAACGTAGCTGTCAAACAAAACCCAAACAGTCCTGACCCGCGACAAAATGAAACAGGAAAGTACCCCAGTGTATTCCATTTATTTCAACAAAGTAACTGTATTCTGAATACCACCTTTTTAAACGGTAACTGTAACGGAATACAGTTACTCATATTTTGTATTCTAAATACGTAACGGCGGTACATGTATTCCGTTACTCCCCAACACTGCCTATGAGCAAGCACTTTGGCAACAGTGGGAAGGAAAAACTCCCTTTTAACAGGAAGAAACCTCCGGCAGAACCAGGCTTAGGGAGGGGCGGCCATCTGCTGCGACCGGTTGGGGTGAGAGAAGGAAGACAGGATAAAAGACATGCTGTGGAAGAGAGACAGAGGTTAATAACAGATATGATTCAATGCAGAGAGGTCTGTTAATACATAGTGAGTGAGAAAGGTGACTGGAAAGGAAAAACTCAATGCATCATGGGAATCCCCCGGCAGCCTATGTCTATTGCAGCATAACTAAGGGAGGATTCAGGGTCACCTGGTCCAGCCCTAACTATATGCTTTAGCAAAAAGGAAAGTTTTAAGCCTAATCTTAAAAGTAGAGATAGTGTCTGTCTCCTGAATCCAAACTGGAAGCTGGTTCCACAGAAGAGGGGCCTGAAAACTGAAGGCTCTCCCTCCCATTCTACTTTTAAATACTCTAGGAACAACAAGTAGGCCTGCAGAGCGAGAGCGAAGTGCTCTAATAGGGTGATATGGTACTACAAGGTCATTAAGATAAGATGGGGCCTGATTATTTAAGACCTTGTATGTGAGGAGCAGGATTTTGAATTCAATTCTGGATTTAACAGGAAGCCAATGATGGGAAGCCAAAACAGGAGAAATATGCTCTCTCTTTCTAGTCCCTGTCAGTACTCTTGCTGCAGCATTTTGGATTAGCTGAAGGCTTTTCAGTGAGTTTTTTGGACATCCTGATAATAATGAATTACAGTAGTCCAGCCTGGAAGTAATAAATGCATGAACTAGTTTTTCAGCGTCACTCTGAGACAGGATATTTCTAACTTTAGAGATGTTGCGCAAATGGAAGAACGCAGTCTTACATATTTGTTTAATATGTGCATTGAAGGACATGTCCTGGTCAAAAATGACTCCAAGGTTCCTCACAGCGTTACTGGAGGCCAAGGTAATGCCATCCAGAGTAAGAATCTGGTTAGATACCATATTTCTAGGCTTTTCAGGGCCGAGTACAATAACCTCAGTTTTATCTGAATTAAGAAGCAGAAAGTTAGCGGCCATCCAGGTCTTTATGTCTTTAAGACATTCCTGCAGTTTAACTCATTGGTGTGTGTTATCTGGCTTCATGGACAGATAGAGCTGGGTGTCATCTGCATAGCAGTGAAAATGTATGCTATGTCTTCTAATGATGCTGCCTAAGGGAAGCATGTATAATGTAAACAGAATTGGTCCTAGCACTGAACCTTGTGGAACTCCATAATTAACCTCAGTGTGTGAAGAGGACTCTCCATTTACATGAACAAATTGGAGTCTATTAGATAGATATGATACAAACCACTGCAGTGCAGTACCTGTAATACCTACAGCATGTTCGAATCGCTCTAATAGGATATTATGGTCGACAGTATCGAATGCTGCACTAAGGTCTAGCAGGACAAGCACAGAGATGAGTCCACTGTCAGAGGCCATAAGAAGATCATTTGTAACCTTCACTAAAGCTGTTTCTGTGCTGTGATGAGCTCTGAAACCTGACTGAAACTCTTCAAATAAACCATTCCTCTGCAGATGATCTGTTAGCTGTTTGACAACTACTCTTTCAAGGATTTTTGATATGAAAGGAAGGTTGGAGATTGGCCTATAATTAGCTAAGACTGCTGGGTCTAGACATGGCTTTTTGAGTAAAGGTTTAACTACAGCTAGCTTGAAGGCCTGTGGTACATAGCCGATCATTAGAGATAGGTTGATCATATTTAAGATCGAAGAATTAATTAATGGCAGGACTTCTTTGAGCAGTTTTGTAGGAATGGGGTCTAAAAGACACGTTGATGGTTTGGAGGAAGTAATTATTGAAGCTAACTCAGAAAGATCAATTGGAGAAAAAGAGTCTAACTTAACATCGATGGTACTAAGAGTAGCTGTAGATAATATTACATCTGTGGGATGATTATTGGTAATTTTTTCTCTAATGATAAAAATTTTATTTGTGAAGAAGTTCATGAAGTCATTACTAGTTAACGTTAAAGGGATTGTTGGCTCAAAAGAGCTCTGACTTTTTGTCAGCCTGGCTACAGTGCTCAAGAGAAACCTGGGGTTGTTCTTATTTTTTTTATTTTTTTTATTTATTTTTTTTGCCTGTCCCGTTTGGCTCTTTTGCCCTCAGAATTGTTGTCTAAAGGCAAAGAAAGATGCCCAACGGATTTACTTTACCAAACTGACCATCCCAGCCTTGCCGTAATGGTCCATTTGATTCACCTTTTATTGTTTATTTTATTTTCACTTACTGAATACGGGACAGACTTGACTGGGGGAAAGAAGGGGAGAAAGAAAGAGGGAAAGAGAAACAGCTGAGAAGAGGGACGGGGGAGAAGGGCAAAAGACAAAAACCAACAGAACGGGCAGAGAAAAAAAATGCATATATCAATCACCTGGGTCACCTGCTGAGAAAGAAAAAAGAAAGCAAGCAGAAGAGAACAAGAGTAATAGAATAAACAACATCACAATGATATATGGGAATATGACAGTAAATACTAAATGTTAAACATTATTGTGCAGCACATAAGATCAACAGAACATAGTGTGCTTTGAGGTAGGAGCCAAAAAGGGTGTAGTTTGTGGGTGTGATCACCCATGTGTACACCTGTGAGCATGGACGCGCTTGTTTTTTGTTTTTTAAAAGGTTCCTTCATGTAATAATCTGCTAGAGGGTGTGGGGGGGCCACAGCCCCATCCTCCAGGGCATGAAGCAGGTGTGGAGGAGATCAAAACTCCAGACATCCAGAGGCCCCCAGAACACAAGAGACCAAGGAAGACCAACAGAGGGGCAGCTGCGCCACTGTCCCGGAAAGAGCTGAGGAGAGTCCCAGATGAGGGCTCACTCAGCAGCCGCGGAGCAGAAGCCAGGGGGAGTTGCAGTGACGCGCCCGTGAGCTCCGCCGGCAGCCAGCTGCGCCTGAGTGACCGAGCCCCAGGCCGAGAGGCCGGGGGCACCCCACCTCCGAAGTGGCCCGAGTGAGCCCCAGGCTCCAGGCCCCGATAAGCGGCCGCCAAGGAGTGAGCCGGTGTGTACCTGGACGCCCACCCCCGGACACAAAGAACCACCAACGCACCGATGTCTGAGGGGGTCCGCCACTGGCAGGGGAAGTGGTGGTAGGGGGAGATAGGCCTCCAAACCTTGGAGGTCCTGAGATGTCCCCAGAGAGGTGGCGCCTGACACCCAACCTGACATATAGACACAGACATACAGGCACACACAGATACAAACATCCATTCCCACCCTCATGCTCTCATATGCACTTACTCCACACTCAACCAACGTGGAGACAGACATAAAGAGACGTTGTACACACGATCACACTCCCCAAGCGTACTCTACAAACCGGGTCTAGGTGCCCCCGCCCCTGGAGGGGTGAACTGCACCCAGACCCAGGTGGTGTTTCCCTTTTCCCTGCGGTGGGGGGAGGCAGACCGCCCCGACTCCGCAGCAGCAGGAAGGCTCCACACTCCAGACCGCAGTCGGACGGCCAACTCCTCCTCCTAACCCCCCTGCTCCAGCAGGTCGCAGAGAATGGGGGTGAGAGAAGACTCCAAACCTCCCTCCAGCCGCTCATTGTAGTGTTGATGCATGTGTGTTTTAAGGTGCATTTAAAACCCAGGAGGGCTTGGAGCTACCTGCCAGAGAGCAGCAGGTAAGCGCATGGTCCCTCCTGCTAGCCCTCAATGTCTATGTGTATTTGCATAGCGGCTGATCCCATGCACCCAATGCAAAGCTTCTTCAAGCTGCTGCCGTCAGGGAGGAGACTGCGGAGTCTCCAGGCCAGGACCAGCAGACTGAAGGACAGCTTCATCCATCAGGCTGTCAGGAAGCTAAACTCCCTCCCGATTCTGCCCCCCTCTCCCCTCTTCTCCACCACGGTCTCACTGAACTCTGTCACACACACACACACACTCACTCTCTGACGCACTCACTGGCCTGCTCCAGTCACTTTGTGGAGCATTGGACTGCCATTACCTCATAAGACTTTGCTGTTACACTATCTCTTACCGTACACTACTAAATCTCCATTTGCACTATTTGCCTATTTTGCACCACTATGCCTTCTTACTTGAATATTGTATATTGTATATTGCATAGCTTTTTTTTGTTATACGTAAAATTGTATTGTATTTATTTAAATTTTTACTTTTTAATTATTTTATTTGCATTTTTCTAATCACTAGGGTTTGAGAGTAACGCAATTTCTATTCTGTGTATGTCCTGTACATGTGGCAGAATTGACAAATAAAGTTGACTTGACTTGACTTGACTTGTATTTAAAATTGAGAGGTGGGCAACGATGCCAGGGGTGGGTGTACACCCTGATGGTACTTTGGACTCCGTGTATCGTGCCCACCCCCAAGATTCTATATGTATGTGTAATGAGAGTGTGAGTAATGTGAATGTCTAAGTTGTGGGATAAAATTGAGGCGGCACCCTGCTCCAGGGCTGGGCCCCCATGCACCCACCCGCCCACAACCCCGGCAACACACCAACCAGGATCCAAGCCCCCGAGGCCCGGTCCGGGTCCCAGCCCAGAGACGGAGCGCCCCCAGAACCTCACGCCCATCCCGGACCCACCCAGGGGCAGCCAGGCTACCAGGTCAGTAACCCACGTCCGTCAGCACAGACCCTCCCCTAGCCCCACTGCACGCAGCCGTGAGGAAACAGTCACCTGAGAGCCAACAGAGCTCCTAACCGGACATGAACGCTACCCCGGGTTGAGCCCCCCAAGGAAGATGCCTCCGGGGAACCCCCCGACGCCCTAAGCCTGTCCCTACCCCCACACCAATCACAACAGTGAAGGCGGGACCAAACTATGACCCCCCACCCCCACTAGGTGATGGAGCTGATCAAAGGAGCCCAGAGCAATTGATCTGATGTGGTGGCAGAGGCTGTATCAAGACTAATGTAATCTAATAGATAATTTCTATATTGGTTAGAATTAAGATTATTTTTATTTTTCCAGTTCATGAGGACTGTTTTCTTGGCTATGCATAGGGCAGTGAAAACCATATGGGCTATATTCTTTTCTGAAGTGACATTATCTAAGCTGCCCAACAAACACACTAAGGGGGAAGTTGGAATGTTACATTTCAGACACTTCGATAAGTCTTCACATATCTCGCGCCAAAACTTCTGAACTGGTGGACAGAACCAAAGAGCGTGGATATAATTGTCCGGTGAATTGGTTTGGCAGTGTGAGCAGTTGTTGGTAGACGTAAAGCCCATCTTGAACATCCGATGACCTGTATAGTGCACTCTATGTAATATTTTGTATTGAATTAATTGAAGACTGGGATTTCTAATTAGATGAAAGGTTTTTAAGCAAATCTGAGACCAGAAGTTTAGGTCTAAGTTAACTGATAAATCCGCTTCCCATTTTGCAATAGGAAGTGATATTGATTCATCTGTTTTAGAAAGTATTCTGTATATTTTGGATAGTAATTTGGGTGGTTTAAGAGTAAGAAATTGAACCACACTTGGTGGTGTTTGTAGTTCAACTTGACCCGGTTTAAATTTCTTTTTTACTATGGATTTAATTTGTTGATATTCTAAAAATCTTTTCTTGTTGATCCCATATTGTGAAACTAGTCCGTCAAATGAAATAAATTCTGTTCCTTCTAGTATATGTTCTAAATATTTGATTCCTTTATCACTCCAATCTGAAAAGTTTATCATATTATTGTTTTGTAATATGTCAGGGTTGTTCCAGATAGGTGTACGTTTGCATGGGATTAATGAAGACGCCGTCAATTTTAGAAACTCCCACCATGCTGTCAGAGAAGAGCTGATGTTGATGCTTTTAAAGCATTCATGTCGTTGGATGTTTGAGCTGATAAATGGTAGGTCTGAGATCTCTAGATTATTGCAGAGTGCTTGTTCTACATCTAGCCAAGGTTCATCTAAGAGGGTGTGTTTTAGCCATCCTGAGATAAACTGAAGCCTGTTGGCTAAGAAGTAGTGCTGAAAGTTAGGCAGTTCTAGTCCTCCTTTATCCTTGGTCTTTTGTAGTGTTTTTAAGCTTATACGTGGGGGTTTATTTTTCCAAAGGAATTTGGACATACATGAATCTAGAGATCTGAACCAATCTTGTGGCGGTTTAGTTGGGATCATTGAGAATAAATAATTTATTTTTGGTAAGACCATCATTTTTATAGCGGCAACCCTTCCCATGAGTGATATGGGTAGAGATTTCCATCTAGCCAGATCATCTTCTACCTTCTTTAAAAGTGGGATATGGTTTAATTTAGTTAGATCTGCAAGCTTGGGAGAAACATTAATACCTAAATATTTTATATTTCCCGATTGCAGTGGTGTAGAAGAGGAATTATGGAAGGAGCAATTAATCGGTAGGACTGTAGATTTTGACCAGTTAATTGAGTAATCTGATATTCTTGCAAAAGAGTTTATCAATTCAATCACCCCAGAGATATTGGTTTGTGAATTTTGGAGAAAGAGTAACACATCATCCGCACAAAGGCTGATTTTATGTTCCACGTTCTTGCATTTTATGCCCTTAATTACTGAATTCTGTCTAATTGCTGCTGCTAGTGGTTCAATAAAAATTGCAAATAGTGAAGGGGAGAGTGGGCATCCCTGCCTGGTGCCCCTCAAGAGACAGAAGCTGGAGGATGTCTGGTCATTTGTTCTAACACAAGCTGTTGGGGAATTATATAATATTTTTAACCAGTTTATGAAAGAGGATCCAAAACCAAATTTGTGTAAAGTTGCAAATAGAAATTTCCAGTTAACTCTGTCAAATGCTTTTTCTGCATCTAAAGAGAATATTGTAGTTTCTAGGTTTTTACTGTATGAGTAGTCTATCAAATTAAGTAATCTACGTGTATTTGTTGATGAGTGCCTACCTTTTATGAAACCAGTTTGGTCAGGATGAATTAAGAGGGGGGTTATTTTCTCCAGTCTCTTTGAGAGAGCTTTGCAGATTATTTTAAGGTCTACATTTATAAGGGATATTGGACGATAGCTTGAGGGATATACAGGGTCTTTGCCTGGTTTTAGCAGGAGATTAATGTTTGCAGAATTCATATTTGATGGAAGTCTGCCCTTTTCTTTGATTTCCAACAACGTTCTGTAGAAAACTGGTGCTAGAATCGACCAGAATTCTTTGTAGAATTCTGCAGGAAAGCCATCTGGACTTGGAGCCTTATTATTGTGCATACTTATCAGGGCTTCCTGGAGTTCACCTGGTGTCAGTGGTGAATCCAGTGCCATTGCTTGAGTGTCCAATAATTTTGGAAGAGTTATGTTGTCCAAAAACTGATCAATTTCTTTTTTAGATGGGTTTATTTGTGGTGAATACAGCGTTTTATAGAAATCCCTGAAAATGTTGTTTATTTGTATCGGTTCATATAATGTGTTCCCAGATGAATCTTGAACAGCACATATAGTTGTTTTTTCTTTATTTATTTTTTAGCTGGTTTGCTAGAAATTGACCGGATTTATTACCATGTTTGTAATTTTGTAGGCGTAGTCTTTGTACTAAGAATTTAGTTTTTTTATCAATTATCTCATTTAATTCTAGTTTTGTTTTGCGTATTCTCCATTTACATGAACAAATTGGAGTCTATTAGATAGATATGATACAAACCACTGCAGTGCAGTACCTGTAATACCTACAGCATGTTCTAATCGCTCTAATAGGATATTATGGTCGACAGTATCGAATGCTGCACTAAGGTCTAGCAGGACAAGCACAGAGATGAGTCCACTGTCAGAGGCCATAAGAAGATCATTTGTAACCTTCACTAAAGCTGTTTCTGTGCTGTGATGAGCTCTGAAACCTGACTGAAACTCTTCAAATAAACCTCTGCAGATGATCTGTTAGCTGTTTGACAACTACTCTTTCAAGGATTTTTGATATGAAAGGAAGGTTGGAGATTGGCCTATAATTAGCTAAGACTGCTGGGTCTAGACATGGCTTTTTGAGTAAAGGTTTAACTACAGCTAGCTTGAAGGCCTGTGGTACATAGCCGATCATTAGAGATAGGTTGATCATATTTAAGATCGAAGAATTAATTAATGGCAGGACTTCTTTGAGCAGTTTTGTAGGAATGGGGTCTAAAAGACACGTTGATGGTTTGGAGGAAGTAATTATTGAAGCTAACTCAGAAAGATCAATTGGAGAAAAAGAGTCTAACTTAACATCGATGGTACTAAGAGTAGCTGTAGATAATATTACATCTGTGGGATGATTACTGGTAATTTTTTTCTCTAATGATAAAAATTTTATTTGTGAAGAAGTTCATGAAGTCATTACTAGTTAACGTTAAAGGGATGGTTGGCTCAAAAGAGCTCTGACTTTTTGTCAGCCTGGCTACAGTGCTCAAGAGAAACCTGGGGTTGTTCTTATTTTCTTCAATCAGTGATGAATAGTAAGATGTTCTGGCTTTGCGGAGGGCTTTCTTATAAAGCAGCAAACTATTTCTCCAGGCTAAATGATGATCCTCTAGATTTGTAACATGCCATTTCCTCTCCAGATTACGAGTCATCTGCTTTAGGGTACGTGTTTGAGAATTATACCACGGAGTCAGGTACTTTTGATTAGAGACCTTAGTTTTCACAGGAGCTACAGTATCCAGAGTCGTACGTAGTGAGGAGGTGAAATTATTAACAAGATAATCGACCTCTGTTGGAGTAGCGTTCAGATAGCTGCTCTGCTCTATGTTGGTACAGGGCATTGAAGATGATAACAGTGGGTGGATTATATTCTTAAACTTAGTTACAGCGCTTTCAGAAAGACATCTACTTTGATAAAGTCTACTCTCCACCGCTGTGTAATCAATTATTGTAAGTGTAAATGTTATCAGGAAATGATCAGACAGGAGAGGGTTTTCAGGAAACACTGTTAAATGTTCAGTTTCTATGTCATATGTTAAAACAAGATCTAGAGTGTGATTAAAGTGGTGGGTGGGTTCTTTTACATTTTGAGAGAAACCAATTGAGTCTAATAACAGATTAAATGCCATGTTGAGGCTGTCATTTTTAGCATCTACATGGATGTTAAAATCACCCACAATAATTATTTTATCTGAGCTCAGAACTAAATTAGATATAAAGTCTGAGAAATCAGACAGAAACTCTGTGTAAGGCCCAGGTGGACGATAGATGATAACAAGTAAGACTGGTTTCTGAGTTTTACAGCTGGGGTGGACGAGGCTAAGCATCAGGCTTTCAAATGAATTAAAAGTCTGTCTGGGTCTTTCATTAATTAATAGGCTGGTGTGAAAAATTGCTGCCACACCGCCCCCTCGGCCTGTTCTTCGAGATTTCTGGTAGTTAGAATGACTCGGGGGTGTTGATTCATTTAAACTAACATAATCATCCTGCTGCAACCAGGTTTCTGTAAGGCAGAGTAAATCAATTTGTTGATCAATTATTAAGTCATGTACTAACAGAGACTTGGAGGAGAGAGACCTAATATTTAATAATCCATATTTCACTGTTTTACTCTTTGGTTCAGATGTGGATACTTTATTGTTCTTTCTTTGTAATTGTTTATGTTTAAGTTGTTTGTTGCTGGTTTTTAGTTTGTTTTTTGTCTGTTTGGGAGCTGACACAGTCTCTATGGAGATGGGTTTTTGGGGGGGTAGCAGGAGGAGAGAAGCTGCAGAGAGGCGTGTAACATCAATGACATGACGCTGAACAGAGAGAAACCGACGGTTTAAATACACTGGCTAATGATGATGATTAGGGAACAGTGAGAACAAAGCTGAACATAACTGAACTAATAACACACAGGAAGCAAACATGAAAACAGGAAATGTGAATAGGTGAATAAACTGAACATGAAACTGAAAACCCTGGGTGAACACCCAGGACTGGGACAGAGACTGGACTGACTGGAGGACAGGAGACTGGACAGGAGAAGACTGGGTGACAGACTGGATTACAGGAGACTGGACAGGAGGAGACTGAACCACAGGCGAGAACGGGAAACTGAGCTACAGGGGACTGGACTGACTGGACTGGAAGCTGAACAGCAGGTGACTGAATTGACTGGACTGTGGCTGAGGCTAATGGCTGAGCAGAGGTTGGTGAGGCTAATGGCTGAGCTGAAGACTGGGTTAATGAAGGGGACAAAGCTACAGCCTGGGCTAGAAAACCTGGTGCTTGAGCTGGAACTAGGTCGGCTAGCCTAACTAAAGATTATGCTAGGGCGTGGAAAGGTGGATGAGGGAGTGGATAAGATGGTGAACTGGAGGGTGGACAGGCTAGCTCTTCCGAGCCTTCAGAGCGTGAGGCCAGCGGCTGGAGAGCCTCAGCTGAGCCTCTAGGGAGGTCAGGCTGAATTCTGGCTGCCCTCATCCTGGGTGCTGGGACAGGCAAGGGAGGTGGCTGGACACCAGTCATCCCCACCCGAGAAACAAGAACGGGTGTGGGGTTAGACTGGGTCCCAGCTGCCCTCATCCTGGAAGCTGGAAAAGGCACCGACAATGGCTGGGGAGCTTCCGTCCCCACCCGAGGAGCTGGTACGGGTGCATGTACTGACAGTGCCTCAGCCAGCCTGGGAGCCCGAATAGGGACCAGCTGAACCTCAGCTTTCCCCACCCGAGGAACTGAAACGAGTGCGGAGAAAAGCCGGGCCTGAGCTGCCCTTGGAGCAGGAACACCGGGCAATGAAAGAGCAGGCTCAGATAAAACAGTCTTGGAATGAGCAGACCTAGGGTTTACATACACAGGAACCGTAATAACAGATTTAAAGGAAATTGTTTTGGCCCTTCTGCCGCAGTCTTTAACTTAACAGTCTTTGGAGGTGTTGAAGTACAGTGATTGTTCTTCATAAATCCCAGCTCAGAAGGAGCTGAACAGAAACAGTTTTCCCAGTCTATGTCATCGTCCAGTAGAGAAGAACCGAAGGGATCGGCGGTGAGTGTATTGTTTTTAATGTTCAGCGAAGCGGGAGAAAAACAGTCTTCACTCACCATGGGGATTTGGTCAGCAGAGTCCAGTTTATGGCGGTGTCAGCGCCGCTTTCTCTGGGAAGAAGAAGCGGGCGGGGTAAACAGCTGAGCCTCTGGCACGGGAGCCTCCGTTGAGCCGAGGGGGGAGGCAGAGTTGCTGTGCAATGGCGGAGAGGCTGGGGAGTGAAGCGGATGGCGGGCAAGCGAGGAGCGAAGAGGCGAGAGAGTGAGCGGCCGAAGATTGGCCAGTGACGCCCACTCTCCGCGGCGAATGCTCCGATGCAGGAGAGGCAGCGGGCGGAAGAATGCGGCGTCCCCGAGGCCCGCCCAGAGCCAGACGAGTCCCTGCGAAGACGGGCTCACAAAGAGCTGCTGTTTTGCCCTAAGCTCCTTTGTCCAGCAAAGGAGCGCTGCCTCCTGCCGCTCAAAATGTTCCGAGTCCGCTGGGTCCACAACACGGGGTCAGTGGTTGCTATGTGGGTGAGAAAAGGAGGACGCAAATGCTGGACTCACAGGTAGGTGAAGGCTGGTGTTTATTATCATGAGCAGGTGAACCGAACATAGGATGACTGGCTGAATCGAACACAAGTAGACCACATTAATATCAACATCAATGACACGACGCTGAACAGAGAGAAACCGACGGTTTAAATACACTGGCAAATTATGATGATTAGGGACCGGTGAGAAGAAAGCTGAAAATAACTGAACTAATAACACACAGGAAGCAAACATGAAAACAGGAAATGTGAACAGGTGAATATGAAACTGAAAACCCTGGGTGAACACCCAGGAACCCTGACATGCATCAAGATGTGCTGTGTGTAGCTGCTGCATCGTGGTCCAATTCCTCAATGAATATAATACAATGCCTTTTATTTTCACGTTTTATTGATGCCAAGGAACCAGAAAGTGGACCCTCTCCACACTCCCCGTTGATGTAAAGGGGGGCTATGTCAGTGCTGTGCCTCCTGAAGTCAACAATGACCGCTTTTGTTTTCCGCTTTGCGGGCCCACATTACACCGGTTTTAGAATCGCTGCATTGGCTCCCCGTGTGTTTCAGGATCAATTTTAAAGTTCTTTTATTGGTTTTTAAATGTCTTAATGGTCTTGGGCCTTCTTATCTCTCAGATCTGCTTTTACCATATGAACCCTCGCGGACCTAGAGGTCCTCTGGTACTGGCCTTTTGATTGTCCCTAAAGTCAGGACACATACTCACGGAGAGGCAGCGTTTCAGTGGTATGGTCCTCGTCTGTGGAACAGCCTGCCGGAGGACCTCAGGGCCGCAGAGAACGTACATGTTTTTAAGAACAGGCTCAAGACCCACCTTTTTAATTTAGCTTTTACTTAGTGTTTATTTATTTTATGCTTATTTATTCTATCCTGTTATTCTATTATTAATTTAGGCTTTACCTAATATTTATTGATTTTATTCTTATTCATTTTTTAATCTTCTTACTCTATTTATATTTATATTTATATTGTATCCCGTTCTTATTTATTTTATCATTTTACCCTGTATATATCCTATTGTGGCATATCTCCAGTGTTTCCTCGTAGGGCGCTCTCTGCACCGGGGCTGTGATCGACCGTGGCTGCTGGGTCTCTGGGGGTCCTCTCAGCTTGGCTGGGGGGCTCCTTTGCCTCCCTCCTGCTGTGTGCCCAGCCTGGAGGCTGCGGTCTGTGACCGGCTCCTGGTGCAGATGGCTCCCTGTTATAGTGTTTCCTCACTTGGCTCATGCGAACCCAGCCCAATTTTTACTCTTTAAGTGTGCGCGTGTGTGTGTGTGTGTGTGTGGGGGGGGGGGGGGGGGGATATGTGTGTATTCACATCATTTATGTTAATGAGAGTGTGGAGAGTGAGTTGGAGGGTGGGGTGGGCTGCTTTTAACTATGTAAAGCACTTTGTGCTACATTTTTTGTATGAAAAGTGCTTTATTAATAAAGACTGATTGATTGATTGATTGATTGATTGATTGATTGATTGATTAAACAACGTTATCACTCAATTAACAAGTATGTGGTGCAATATTACTTCCTTCTAAATAACAATGGAGCGTGGTGTCCACTAACTGCAGGAGGACCTAAATTAATTGAGAAGGTTTACGCTGTACGCCAGCTTACAGAAGCTTAGAAGTACTAAATCAAGACTTGGAATATGACTTCGATTGAGACTCAAAATATAGTTTACTCAAAAGTATTTTTGCACAAAATACAAAATGCATGTTAGCTTGAAAAGTTAACAAATTGACAACAGCTTAAAGAAAATAATTATCAACTGTAATAAAGAAGTAAAACTTTTAATAAAAACCTTTTTTCGCACGCACGAGATTGGCACGTGCGTGCTTTTTTACTTTTTCACTTTTTTAACATTCATCATGACGTAGGTCCTCTAATGATACTGAGCAAAGGTTTTCTCTAAGGTGCAATAAAATCTTTTCTTTACCAAACACCACTATGTTAAAATTCTAATAATGATTCAATTTAGTATTCAGTGCTTGAAACTTACATCAGTTCCTGACCAGATTAGAGCACTATTTGTTTTTAAGAATGATTTCTTAGTTTGCTACACAAAGAAATCTGTCTAGAAACTTTTTCAGTACAAGTTTATTATTAACAGTCAGAGCTGAAGCCGCTCCTCTTACTGGAAGGCAATAAATTCTGTTTACTCCCCTTGCTGTTAACTTATTGGTGCTGTTTTTTCTCAGAGATCCTACATCTGTTTGCTGTGATGAGGAGCTGAACAGTCCTGTTCACTGCATATATGCATAACATATGGCATAGAAACTGAACATTTAACAGTGTTTCCTGAAAACCCTCTCCTGTCTGATCATTTCCTGATAACATTTACATTTACAATAATTGATTACACAGCGGTGAAGAGTAGACTTTATCAAAGTAGATGTCTTTCTGAAAGCGCTGTAATCCACCCACTGTTATCATCTTCAATGCCCTGTACCAACATAGAGCAGAGCAGCTATCTGAACGCTGCTCCAACAGCGGTCGATTATCTTGTTAATAATTTCACCTCCTCACTACGTACGACTCTGGATACTGTAGCTCCTGTGAAAACTAAGGTCTCTAATCAGAAGTACCTGACTCCGTGGTATAATTCTCAAACACGTACCCTAAAGCAGATGACTCGTAATCTGGAGAGGAAATGGCGTGTCACAAATTTAGAGGATCATCATTTAGCCTGGAGAAATAGTTTGCTGCTTTATAAGAAAGCCCTCCGCAACTTAACGTTAACTAGTAATGACTTCATGAACTTCTTCACAAATAAAATTTTTATCATTAGAGAAAAAATTACCAGTAATCATCCCACAGATGTAATATTATCTACAGGTACTCTTAGTACCATTGATGTTAAGTTAGACTCTTTTTCTCCAATTGATCTTTCTGAGTTAACTTCAATAATTACTTCCTCCAAACCATCAACGTGTCTTTTAGACCCCATTCCTACAAAACTGCTCAAAGAAGTCCTGCCATTAATTAATTCTTCGATCTTAAATATGATCAACCTATCTCTAATGATCGGCTATGTACCACAGGCCTTCAAGCTAGCTGTAGTTAAACTTTTACTCAAAAAGCCATCTCTAGACCCAGCAGTCTTAGCTAATTATAGGCCAATCTCCAACCTTCCTTTCATATCAAAAATCCTTGAAAGAGTAGTTGTCAAACAGCTAACAGATCATCTGCAGAGGTTTATTTGAAGAGTTTCAGTCAGGTTTCAGAGCTCATCACAGCACAGAAACAGCTTTAGTGAAGGTTACAAATGATCTTCTTATGGCCTCTGACAGTGGACTCATCTCTGTGCTTGTCCTGCTAGACCTTAGCGCAGCATTCGATACTGTTGACCATAATATCCTATTAGAGCGATTAGAACATGCTGTAGGTATTACAGGTACTGCACTGCAGTGGTTTGTATCATATCTATCTAATAGACTCCACTTTGTTCATGTAAATGGACAGTCCTCT
The DNA here is from genome assembly GCF_057382185.1 of Mchenga conophoros. Classification (NCBI taxonomy): domain Eukaryota; kingdom Metazoa; phylum Chordata; class Actinopteri; order Cichliformes; family Cichlidae; genus Mchenga; species Mchenga conophoros. The sequence continues at coordinate 36,670,151 of NC_140534.1, forward strand.
TCACACACTGAGGTTAATTATGGAGTTCCACAGGGTTCAGTGCTAGGACCAATTCTGTTTACATTATACATGCTTCCCTTAGGCAATATCATTAGAAGACATAGCATACATTTTCACTGCTATGCTGATGACACCCAGCTCTATCTGTCCATGAAGCCAGATAACACTCACCAATTAGTTAAACTGCAGGAATGTCTTAAAGACATAAAGACCTGGATGGCCGCTAACTTTCTGCTTCTTAATTCAGATAAAACTGAGGTTATTGTACTCGGCCCTGAAAAGCCTAGAAATATGGTATCTAACCAGATTCTTACTCTGGATGGCATTACCTTGGCCTCCAGTAACGCTGTGAGGAACCTTGGAGTCATTTTTGACCAGGACATGTCTTCAATGCACATATTAAACAAATATGTAAGACTGCGTTCTTCCATTTGCGCAACATCTCTAAAATTAGAAATATCCTGTCTCAGAGTGACGCTGGAAAAATAGTTCATGCATTTATTATTTCCAGGCTGGACTACTGTAATTCATTATTATCAGGATGTCCAAAAAACTCACTGAAAAGCCTTCAGCTAATCCAAAATGCTGCAGCAAGAGTACTGACAGGGACTAGAAAGAGAGAGCATATTTCTCCTGTTTTGGCTTCCCTTCATTGGCTTCCTGTTAAATCCAGAATTGAATTCAAAATCCTGCTCCTCACATATAAGGTCTTAAATAATCAGGCCCCATCTTATCTTAATAACCTTGTAGTACCATATCACCCTATTAGAGCACTTCGCTCTCGCTCTGCAGGCCTACTTGTTGTTCCTAGAGTATTTAAAAGTAGAATGGGAGGGAGAGCCTTCAGTTTTCAGGCCCCTCTTCTGTGGAACCAGCTTCCAGTTTGGATTCAGGAGACAGACACTATCTCTACTTTCAAGATTAGGCTTGAAACTTTCCTTTTTGCTAAAGCATATAGTTAGGGCTGGACCAGTTGACCCTGAATCCTCCCTTAGTTATGCTGCAATAGATGTAGGCTGCCGGGGGATTCCCATGATGCATTGAGTTTTTCCTTTCTAGTCACCTTTCTCGCTCACTATGTATTAACAGACCTCTCTGCATTGAATCATATCTGTTATTAACCTCTGTCTCTCTTCCACAGCATGTCTTTTATCCGGTCTTCCTTCTCTCACCCCAACCGGTCGCAGCAGATGGCCGCCCCTCCCTGAGCCTGGTTCTGCCGGAGGTTTCTTCCTGTTAAAAGGGAGTTTTTCCTTCCCACTGTTGCCAAAGTGCTTGCTCATAGGGGGTCATATGATTGTTGGTTTTTTCTCTGTATCTATGAAGCGCCTTGAGGCAACTTATGTTGTGATTTGGTGCTATATAAATAAAATTGCATTGAATTGAATTGAATATCTAAACCAGAGCACAGGGAACAGACTCACATTTTGTCTGCTGTAAAAAGGAGAAAATAACTGAGCGAGGACTTCAGCTTGACAAGGAGAGGTTTTCCTGTTCAATCTGTTTGGATCTACTGAACAAACCAGTGACTACACAGTTTCTGTAAGAGCTGTATTTGGAGCCACTGGGATGCAGAGGATCAGAAGGAATCCTACACTTGTCCTCAGTGCAGACAAGCCTTCATGTTGAGGCCAGTCTTGGGGAAGAACACCATGTTAGCAGAGTTAGTGGAGGAGCTGAAGAAAGATGTACTCCAAGCTGCTCCTCATCCTCAGCATTATGCTGAACCTGTAGATGTGGCCTGTGACGTGTGCACAGAAAGAAAGCTTAAAGCCTCCAAATCCTTTCTGCAGTGCATGGCCTCTTACTGTGAGTTTCACCTTCAGCCTCACTATGAATCATCAAATTTTCAGAGACACAGGCTGGTGGAAGCCTTCGCAAAGCTCCAGGAGAACGTGTGCTCTGTTCACAGTAAAGTGAACGAGATCTTCTGTTGCAGCGATCGGCAGTGCATCTGCTCCGCCTGTGATGTGGAGGAACATAGTGGCCACGACACAGTATCAGCAATAGCAGAGAGGGCAAAGAGGCAGAAAGAGCTCGGGCCGAGATGGCAAAAAAATCCAGCAAAGAATCCAGGGCAGAGAAAAACACATGAAGCTCCTTCAGCAGCAGATGGAGGCCATCGATAGCTCTGCTGATAAGGCCATGAGGGACACCCAGATCATGTTCAACCAATTGCACCGATTAGTGGAGAAAAGAAGCTCTGACGTGCAGCAGCAGATCAGATTCCAGCAACAAACTGAACTGAGCTGGGCCAAAGAGCTTCAGAAAAAGCTCCAGCAGGAGGTAACTGACCTCCGAAGGAGAGATGCTGAACTGGAGCAGCTCTCACGAACAGAGGATCATGGCCAGTTTCTCCTCAGCTACGCCTTACTTTCAGGACTCAGTGAATCCACACATTCAGCCAGCATCAACATCCATCCTCAGAGCTACTTCCAAGAGGTGACAGCAGCTGTGTCAGATCTTGTAAATAAACTGCAGCGCATCCTGAGTCAGGACTGGTCTGAGGTCTTACTGACTGAAGGGGAGACTTTGCTGAGACCAGAACAGCACAAGACTTTAGTCAAGCAACAAATGCACTTGGTGCCACCACCACCACCATCCCTCCAGCCTCCAACAAAGTCCAGAACCTTAGTGAAACAGCAACCATGTTTGCCACCACCACAATCTTTTCTGTCACCAGTAGAGCCCACAACCAGAGCTGAGTTCCTCCAGTATTCAAAGAGAATCACCATGGACCCAAACACAGCACACAGAGAGCTGTTATTATCTGAGGGGCACAGGAGAGTAACATTTGGGTATATCATACTGTCATATTCAGATAATCCAGAGAGATTTAGAGAGTGCGCTCAGATTCTGAGCAGAGAGATTCTGACTGGTTGTTGTTACTGGGAGGTGAAATGGAAAAGATTTGTTTCAATAGCTGTCGCATACAAGTGTATTAGCAGAACAGGAAGTGATAGTGAATTTGGATACAATGACAAATCCTGGTCATTAGAGTGTGACTGCAATAGTTATAAGTTCCGGCACAACAACATTGTTACTTTCCTCTCAGTTCCTCAGTGCTCCAGAGTTGGGGTGTACCTCGATCACAGTGATGGTATTCTGTGCTTCTACAGTGTCTCTGAAACCATGACTCTCATTCACAGAGTCCAGACCACCTTCACTCAGCCCCTACATGCTGGACTCTGGGTAGATATTTCTGGATCTGCTGAGTTTGTTGAGCTTCAGTATACATGTGGTGTCACTATTTATGTCAAGATAAATTTCAGAGTTCCTCTGTCACTAACTGCTGAGCTGTTTCTGCACTTCCTGAGCTTTGAATCGCACCATAAAAATCTTTATCTACAATAACCCATAAACACTGAAGCTGAAGCAGCTAAGTCACAGTAAAAGCTTTTTATTTGATCTTTTCATTTGATGATCTGATTGTGTAAAATAAATCAGAGTTTATTGTGGAACCTTGAACCCTGGTCTTAGATGACAGAATGATCCGTGGCACAGCATATACAGTAAATGGGAAACTGAACGACATGTTTGAAATGTGTTCCTGTTAGCTAGTTTAAAGCTGTTTCTGCTGCAGTCCTGGACACAGAAAGAGGTGTTTGTGTTTAAACTCTGTCTCCCTCTGCTGTTGTAAACCCACCAAATACCGTCTGCATTATTCAAATGCAACAAACCAACATACAGAATATATTTTACACAAATGTCATTTCTATTTTTGATCTACATTTAAAAATAGAAAATAAAATAAACATGAAGCAGATGCAGGTGTGTATTAAACATTTAGCGATTTTAATGATCGATTAAAATCTTTATTAAAACATAATTAGAAAAATACTTGAAAACTTCTCAGACTATTTTCTTTCTTTTTGGTTGAACTCTGATAATGCAAACTTAACAAGCTAAATCCAATCGATCCAAATATTTTACTCAACAGTGTAGCATTGTCTAAGGTTTCCATTCACATGCACAAACCCAAACACCAATCCAGGTCTAGGAATCTGCTGCTGTGATTCTGATCGAGCCATGTCCTGGGAACAGATCAAGCAGGCTCAGAGACCTGATAGGAGTAATTTACTCACGCTGAGTAACTACTGTACCCAGTTCTAAAGTTCAGTACTGGGATTGCTGACTGTCTAAAATAGACTGAGCTCACATAAAGATTCAGACCAGCACATGGAGATCTACTGATTCAGAAGATTCAAACTACCTAAAAAATGCTAAAAATGAGTTTTTGTATTACTTTTTTTTTTTTAGTAATCATCAGTATAAAAGACATAAGATATAAAAATTAGAATATAAAGATATACAACAAAAACACGGAAGAAACAAGAGCATTCAATAGCAGAACTCCCCTGAATGGCGGGGGCAATACTAAAACTTTTATCCAGGTCATCATAGTCTAAAGAGCTTGGAAAGAAAAGTGTCTGGACTTCTTTAAGTTGCTTGAAGACAGGTGTTTAGAACTGAAGAAGCTTCTCGGATGAGAGGTGAAACATCTTCAAGCAACTTAAAGAAGTCCAGATGCTTTTCTTTCCAAGCTCCTTAGACTAGCTAATATAAAGTTTTTATTGATTTTGACAGATATATGTGGACAGTAGGTGTTATTCTGAGAAGGAAAACCCTTCAAAAAACAGACTGATGTAAATATCAACACTTCACCGAGTTCTCTTGATTCCTCAGAGGCATCTGATGGAAGACAACACACTGCCCAGTAGACCATTTAACATTTTATTACTTCTAGAATCGAGATGACACGCTGCCACAGATCTCCAAATGGTGGTGTGCCCTAACAGTTTTATTACAGAAGCTCTCTCATTCTAGTCTAAACAACAGTGTCTCAGTAACTTTCCAGTAGAGATGGTCCCCTCTCATTTGCATTTTCCCAGGCAAGTGTAAAAGAGAGTCTGCAACTTTCTACTCCCCAAGGGCACATGGTCTCATGCCTTTATCTTTCAGGGCTGTGTCCACTTAATACTACACTATATAACTTTATAACACATATTAATAAAAAAGCATAGCATTATTGAAGCACTGAAAATTTATTTATTCCCAACACTGAGCAGTGCGGGAGCCAAGGCAATAGGAAAATATAACAGTTAAGGTTATTATATATATGTATCACAGTTACTCATATTTTGTACATAACAACGGTACAACTTCCAGTTGCGCCGTAAGTTAGCCGCACCGACGAGAGCTCCAAGTCATCACAGCAAAAATTTCCTTATTTTGTTTTATTTTTTTAAATTATTTTTAATTATTATTATTTATTTTGTACTGCTTGCTATTTCTGTGTGCACAGCTCTGTCATATACTCGGTATGACAGACAAACCCTTTTGGAGCTACATTCGTCAGCCAGTTCGGACTTTACAGCAGGTTTTGACACCGGGGACGCTCTGCTGCCTGGGATCCTTTGTTTACTTGTGCGACGCAGAGGGAAAGCAAAGAGGGGCAAACATGCTGGACTTTTGAGCCGAACCCGACAGACAAACAACAAGCCACCTCTGCCCAACATCCTGCTGGCGAATCTTAAGTCTCTGGAGAACAAACTTGATGAGCTGTGTGCACGGATTAAACATTAAAAAGACATCAGAAACTGCTGTGTTCTGGCCTTCACAGAAGGCTGCGCCATCACGCCAGATGGATTTTCTGTTTATCAGGGAGACCGAACGAAGGACTCAGGCAAGAAAGGGGGAGGAGGGGTGTGCTTTATGGTTAACTTTTTGTGGGCTAGAGATGTGTGTATCTTAAAAACGTACTGTTCTCAGAGCCTCAAGCTGCTGACCATTAAAGTCAGGCCTTTTTACCTCCCGAGGGAGTTCAGTTCAGTTCAGTTCTCAGGTCTTCAGGTCCTGCAGGACTGCTTTGACACAACTGACTGGCAGATATTTGTGGATGCAGCTGATGGCAACATCAATGAACTCACAGACTCTGTCATTGGATATATTGGAAAGTACATGGATGATACCATCACTAAAACCACCGTCCACATATATTCAAATCAGAAACCCTGGGTAAATAAAGACATTCGTGCCAAGCTAAAAGTGCGGACCTCTGCCTTTAACTCCGGGGATGCTGATGCATATAAAGCAGCATCTCTCGCAGATAAGCTCAACAACTTCTATGCTCGTTTTGATGCAGACAACAGAGAGCAAATCCTCTACCCTCAGGAGGACAGTGAGGCTGTAACTCTAACTCTGAAAACAGAAGCTGTGAGATGGACCTTTAAAAAGGTCAATCCTCACAAAGCTCTGGGATCAGACGGCATCCCAGGCCGGCTTCTCAGAGCGTGTGCCGACCAGCTGGCAGAGGTGTTCACCAACATCTTCAACCTCTCCCTAAGGCAGTCAGTGGTCCCCACGTCCCTCAAAGCATCCACCATCATTCCTGTTCCCAAAATCAATGGTCTCTTGTCTGAATGACTACCACCCTGTTGCACTGAAGTGCCTGGAGCGGCTGGTCAAAGGTCACATCTGCTCCTCCCTCCCTGACACACTGGACCCTCTTCAGTTTGCCTATCGGACAAACAGAGCCACAGAGGATGCCATCGCCCTGGCAACGCACACCACCCTCACTCACCTGGAAAAAGGGAATACATATGCAAGGATGCTCTTCATCGACTACAGCTCCGCATTTAACACCATCATCCCCTCGAAACTTGCCACGAAGCTCGTCGACCTTGGGCTGGAAACACCGATCTGCAGATGGATTCTAAACTTCCTCACAAACAGGCCCCAGGTGGTGAGAGTTGGTAAGCACACCTCCTCATCACTCATCCTAAACACAGATACGCCACACGGTTGTGTGCTTAGCCCCCTCCTTTATTCCCTGTTCACACACGACTGTGTTGTTAAACACGAGTCCAACATCATCATCAAGTTTGCAGATAACACAACCATCATAGGCCTCATCACAGACAACGATGAGACAGCCTATAGAGAGGAGGTGATGGCGCCGTACGAGTGGTGTCTGGAAAATAACCTGACTCTCAACATCAGCAAAACTAGAGAGATGATAGTGGACTACCGGAAACGACCAGTCAGGGAGCACCAGCCCATCCACATCAACGGTGTCAAGGTCGAAAGGGTCAGCAGCTTCAAATTCCTTGGCGTCAATATCACCGAGGATCTCTCCTGGACCCTTCACACAGACACTGCTATCAGGAAAGCTCGCCAGCGACTCTACTTCCTGAGGAGGCTGAGGAAGTTTGGCATGAACGCAAACATCACCTCAAATTTCTACAGGTGTGCAATCGAGAGCTTGCTGATGAGCTGCATTACATTTTGGTAGGGAAGTTGCTCTGCCAGCAGCCGTAAATCACTACAGAGGGTGGTGAAGGCAGCAGAGCACATCTCTGGCACGAGGCTTCCTGCCATTCAGGACATTTATCTCCAGCGATGCCTCTGTAAAGCACACAGCATCATCAAGGACCACAGCCACCCAGCACATCAGCTCTTCTCCTTGTTTCCATCTGGCAGACGTTACAGGAGTCTGTCTGCTCGGACTACAAGACTTAAAAACAGTTTCTACCATCAAGCCATACGACACCTCAACCACTACAATTAAACACACACAACCCACTCCACAGGATGCACTCAGAAGCTACCCTGCAGCTTCACAGGTACACTGTACACTGCGCTGGACACTTCACTCTTATTAATATTTAAACAAATAAAAACCTTACTCCGTGCAATACTGTACTAACTGCCACTCAAAATTTTGTATTGTTCGGTTTGTACTGCTGCTCACTCCTGCCATTTTATCTCATGTGCAATATCCCATTTAAATAACAGGCTATACATGTATAATAATAATGGATTGCATTTATATAGCGCTTTTCGAGACCCTCAAAGCGCTTTACAATTCCACTATTTATTCACTCTCAAATTCACACACTGGCAGCTACATACATACATATATATATATATATATATATATATATATATATATATATACCAGCTGTTCTCCACGGAACCAGCCAAGGTGTACTGTCAGTGGCAGGGGAACAATATGACCAAGGCACCACCAAGGCTGGAGACGGAGCAATACTGGAAGAGCATATGGGTGAAGGACGCAACCCATAACAGCAATGCTCAGTGGCTAGTGGATCTGAGGGCAGACCACAGCGACCTCCCCGAACAGGGTCCAGTAACCATCACAGTGGCAGATATCCAAGAAAGGGTCTCCAGTATTAAGAGTTGGACAGCACCAGACCCTGACATGGTTCACGCCTACTGGCTGAAGAAGCTGACTGCACTCCACAAGCGCTTGGCAGCACAAATGAACCAGCTGCTAGTTGACGAGAGACACCCGGAATGGCTAACCGAAGACCGGACGATCCTGATCCTCAAGGACCCCCAGAAGGGACCGGTCCCCTCCAACTACCGACCAATAACCTGCCTCAGTACTACATGGAAGCTCCTGTCAGGCATCATAGCGGCTAACATGAACAGGCACATGGGTCAATACATGAGCACCACAGTCCAGGATGAGACAGCGAACATCCAAGAATACATTGGGAAGATGGCCCCAACTGACCGAGTGCTCAGTGAATGCCTCAGGCAGCAGAAACCCAAGAAAGAGGAGGGAGACAAGAAACCATCATGGAAGGACAGGCCCCTGCATGGTATGTACCACCGGCAGATTGAGGAGGTGGCTGATATCCAGAAATCCTACGAGTGGCTGGACAAAGCTGGACTGAAAGACAGCACAGAGGCACTAATCATGGCAGCACAAGAACAAGCTCTGAGTACAAGATCCATAGAGGCTGGGGTCTATCACACCAGGCAAGACCCCAGGTGCAGGCTGTGTAAAGATGCCCCAGAGACAATCCAGCACATAACAGCAGGGTGCAAGATGCTAGCAGGCAAGGCATACATGGAACGCCATAACCAAGTGGCCGGCATAGTGTACAGGAACATCTGTGCCGAGTATAACCTGGAAGTCTCGAGGTCAAAATGGGAGATGCCCCCAAGTGTGGTGGAGAATGACCGAGCTAAGATCCTGTGGGACTTCCAGATACAGACGGACAAAATGGTGGTGGCTAACCAACCGGACATAGTGGTGGTAGACAAACAGAAGAAGACGGCCGTAGTGATAGATGTAGCGGTTCCGAATGACAGCAATATCAGGAAGAAGGAACACGAGAAGCTGGAGAAATACCAAGGGCTCAGAGAAGAGCTCGAGAGGATGTGGAAGGTGAAGGTAACGGTGGTCCTCGTGGTAATCGGAGCACTAGGTGCGGTGACTCCCAAGCTAGGCGAGTGGCTCCAGCAGATCCCGGGAATAACATCGGAGATCTCTGTCCAGAAGAGCGCAGTCCTGGGAACAGCTAAGATACTGCGCAGGACCCTCAAGCTCCCAGGCCTCTGGTAGAGGACCCGAGCTTGAAGGATAAACCGCCCGCAGGGGCGTGCTGGATGTTGTTTATATATTAGGGGTGCAACGATATTCGTATCGATATTGAACCGTTCGATACAGTGCTTTCGGTTCGGTACGCATATCTATCAAACAATACAAAATTTTAAATTTATTTTATCAACTTTCCTTCTGACGATGCTGTCTGTGTTGAGCGCTCAGTGAATCTGCGTTCGACTACTCCGCCTAGGCTGCAAATTGAACCTCCCCCACCCTCATTCAGATCTGGCGTTTGGAATTATTTTGGTTTTCATGTGACGTATGACCCTGAAGGTAAGCGAGTCATGGACTAAAGTAAAACAGTATGTTGGATGTGCCACACAATGCTTAATTACATGGGTGGGAACTAGTGTGTTAGCGCAGTTACTTCGTTAACGTGTTGGCCGTCTAGCCCCATGCACGGGGCGATCAGGGGTAGCTCGTTAACGGAGATTTGTCGTGTTGTGGCGTTAAGGTCATTTCAGCGAGATTAACCTGAAAGCACTAGTGGGAACACAACGAATATGACTGCACATTTATATCATCCTAGTGCAAAGATAAGTGGAAGCAGACAAAAACGACAAGCATGCATGCTACAAACTTTACCCGAGTCATTTAGACGGCCGTTAGCACATGATTCTCCTCATGGGGACCTGATATGTTTAATATGCTGCTGAGAATATAGCCCAGAAGAAGCGGATAGTATAGCTTTTATTTTGGAAACAGACATTTCTCTGTAATAAACTCTCTTTTCCAAAGATGAGTGATTCCTCAATCAGATACAGGGCTCGCAATATCGCTAGCCCGATGTCCTGGGAAGTGTTGGTCAAGTTACTTGAAAAAAGTAATCAGTAACTAGGTTTACCCTGGTGCAGGTGTGCCGCGGTCAGTTGAAGAATCCGCGAGTTTCTCTGTGAATTTCCCATTACATCGTTGCGCACTCGGTGCTTGCTTGGAAGTTTTGGGGGGTTTTTTTCGCTTTAAAAAGAAGTTTTTTTCCCACGCACGATGGACGCTAATGTTTTTGTCACTTTTTATGGAATCAAACTCAAAGGAAGGTCAGTACTTCCACGCTTTTAACGCTGCACGCTCATACTCTCTCCCACAATTGATATGTGATCCATTGTTCATCTGCACACAGCTGTTGTCACTAATGGCACACTCGCTTACGTCACTGTCGTGAGACATTCTTGCAAAAAAATCACGGTTTTAGTAACTCGGTAACGCAGCGTTCCTACGGGAAAGTAACGGTAATCTAATTACCGTTTTTGCAATAGTGATCCCTTACTTTACTCGTTACTTGAAAAAAGTAATCAGATTACAGTAACGCATTACAAGTGTGGAGCAGGGAAATTATTTTACTGCTATTGTTAAATAATTGTCATCATTACCATTGCATTAATAATATAATCTGGAGTTTATATTGCATTCAGGGGTTAAACAGTGTGTCTTTCAGAAAGGCTAAAAGTAACAGGACAGGAAACAGGCTTGCAGAGAGTTTTGCAGAAGTGAAAGCAAAGTCTAAGTTATTCTGAGGAGCAGGCCAGACGAGGCCATTTGAATCACTAGGTTATTTAAAATGATCATTGCTTTAACAAAGTAACAGATAGCTTTAAGAAGGCCTTAAGATGCTTATGCACACAGTTATTATGTTTAGTAGAGGTTCTTGATTAAAACATTTATTTAGTAGAAGACATACACATAGTCTCAGTGAGCCTCCGTTCTGGTGAAAGGTCAGAAGTGCAACAGGTGACACAGAGCGCATGTGAGGTCAACACACACACACACACATTAGTTAGATTTATTTAGAGAAGAGGTTACTCATGTCTGGCTGTAACTGCAAAAGTGTCTCGGTAAAAGAGGAACCGTTCCTTGTTGTCTCGGCAAGAAAGAGGAACAAGACAAGAACTGAAAGGTAGACAGGAAGGGCCAGCCATGAAAATAGAAGATGATCTTCTGGGGTAAAAGCCAGAAGATCATCTTGTATAAATCTTTGTATAAAATGTTATCTGTGACGCATGAAGGGGCGTCAGTAAATCAAACCCTGATGCTATAAAATATCTGTTCATGCTTTGATTAAGTCGAGGACTACTGGCTGTCTGCGTACAGAGTGTCTTCCCACACGTGTGTTCATTAAAATCATTGTTTGACCAAGAGCTTCTGGACCAAGAGTGGTTTGTACTCTCCCTCCTCAATTGTGAACCTTAACATTTGGGGGCTTCGTCCGGTGGTTGAGGAGGGAGGATTGGAGGTGTAGACGGTGATGTATGGTCCGTTGTGGTCAGACAGGCAGGCGTGACCCGGCAACCAAACTGAGGGGACAGGCGCCTTTAAAAAGAGGTAGGCACAGGCCTGTTGATTTTATCCGAAGTGTGCTGAATTGGATGATAAAATTAAATGTCTATTCAGTAAAAGTTGCCGGTAAATGTCTGCTTTGATTTTGATGATAATCTCATGACAGTACTGAGGATTTAAAAGCAGTTGGACTGCTGGTAATGATTGAATGCGGTTGGACCGCTAAAAGGATTTAATACGGTTAGGACCGTGGTAAGCAGTTGGACTGCTCAATGATTTTAGTATCTTAGGGAATTTGGTTATTTTTTGGTTATAAGGTTGGACCTGCTTCAGTCTTACACTTTGTTGGGTGTTTTACTGTTGTTCCAAAGTATTATAAATTATCTTAGAACGGAACCGTGGGGGTTCTAGGAAGCGCAGAGCCCGGAGGTTACGCTCCCTCCTTGTCGTGGACGCGCGACATTGACCTGTCGGCGAACAGGGTTAGTTCAGTTTGGCTTAACTGTGGGGTACAGGGCATCCTGGAATTAAGCTAGGAGTTGGAGTCTCCTTACCGTTTGGAACGGTACCTGCGCTTTTTTGGTCAGCAGAAGTTGGACTTCGGGCGTGTAACTTTAACTTAAAACTTCAGGGTAAGCCTTGGCTGTGTAATGCCAAAAATAGAGCTTCAGGCAAAGTTTGGGTTGGTTGACGCTTTTAAATTGTGTTAGGGACTTTAGAGATGAGGCCAGAAACTGTTGGACAGATACTGGTGAATTGGTCGCAAAAAACTCGGAGTTTATCCGCTGGGCGGTTATTTTAAATTTGTCGAAATTGTGTAGGCGCTAAAGCTGACAGATCTGACAGTGGTTGTAAATATAGGACGTCGTTGTGATATAGAATAAGAACATTTGGTGTGAGAGATCTCTGTGTGTCGAGTCAGTAATGCACTGACTGCCTGCTGTTATTTTTAGACGGTGTGTGTGTGAGAAAATGCAAATGAGTAAGCAGTGAACTGTTTAAGCCACAGTTGGTTTTACAAATACTGCTGCAAACATTGTTGAGTGTGTGTTTAAAATGCCATTTATGTTTATTTCTCCAGCATTAGTTGCTGGTGTGTTTTATTTTTAATTTCTTGTGTGTGCGGTGAGAATTAATGGAGGTTTCAATTTTTTGTTTGTTTGTTTTTTACTTGCTCTTTTTGATTATGACAAGCATGTCTAAAATACTCTTAGGAAAGTGTGTTTTGAGTTATATTCCTCAACTCTGGTCACACTTTAGGTGTGTGAATGCGGTGACTAGAAGGTTTTGAATGATGAATAAAGGTGTGAGAGGTATTTCTTTGGTGATGTAAAGTAGGATGTTTTAAAGTTTGAAAGTGTTTTTAATTTAAGAGATGCATGAGTGATGTTATAAGAGTTTAGTTTATTTAAAAGGTGTGTGTGAGAGGATTATGAAATCATTGTGTGAATGATGCTACATTTTAGATCAAAAGTTAGTAGAATTACAGAGGGTTTGTAGATTGTAAATACAAAATAAGTTTGATTAGCCTGGAGAAACAGCAGAGCAGCTGCGTGCTGTGTGTGTGTAACAGGAAATGGTGTGGGTGACAGGAAGTTTGCATGCCCATATAAGGTGACGAGTGAGCACCCAGAGAGAGAAACAGATGAGTTAAACTCTAGGCAGATAAAGTGAATGGAGGTTTTGAGAAAAGAAATGTAAAGGATATTAATTGTATGTTTTAGTGTGTCAACACAGATTACAGATAAATAAAGGTGGACTTCTCTCAACCTGGAATTTTGAGTACGGCGCCAAAACCACTAGAGTAGCATAATTGGGAGAAAACAGGCCAGATTTTGGCTTAAAATTTTACAGCTTGACCTCGCACTTGTCCCCATCCTGAGAAGAAGCTCAAAGGACAGTTAATCTCCTGATGAAGACCGACAGAACATCGTGGACTTGAGAAGAATTAATAGCAGGCAAAAGACAGTGCAACGGAAACCACACTGACGACACCAGCAGCAGCATGTAAGGAACCACGAGGTGGAAACATGTACTGTAAATTACAGGCTGGGCAGTTGAACAGTGGGATAATGAACGGTGGTAAAGCACTGGACACTGATTGTTAGATTTGCCATGCTTGGAGTAATCTTGAAAGAGATGACTGAGAGGATCAACAGAAAAGAAGAAACCACGTGATGAAACATGCACGGTGGACAGCAGGCTGGTAAGAACAGTGTGACATGACTGTTTAAAGGCACTGAATGTGGTATTTTGCCAGGCTGGGACTTGATCCAAAAGGAAAATACTGAAGAGAAACAGAGAAGAAACAGACTGTGTTTGCTGGAATTCAAGACAATAAAAGGACACTGAGAGAAGAGGACAGTGACCAGTGAGAGGCGAAGCCGGACGAGTTCGACTGTGAGAATACAGGGTGTAATTGGACTGAAAGTGAAGCTTGAACTCATGATGGTTTAGAGATGTCCACCGTCACAAACAAAGAGGTAAACAAGAATAGAAAACATACATAGACAAAGTGTTACATGTGAAATTATTTTTGGAAAGAATCAGAAGTGAGATAATTTTGAATTAAGAAATCAGGGAAAAGATGCATGAATTAAACTTGACTATAACATATAGAGGCAATGAAGAAAGCAGCTTACACTCACTGAACATTAACAAAATACATAGGAAAAGCAATGAAGACCTGCTTACACGTATATACATGACATAAGTTGGGATTTCTGACCAGAGAAAGGGAAACGGGTAGTTTAAGTACTTATGATAATAATGAAAATGTCTCAGTTGTGTTTCTTTAGGGGCTAAACAGACCTGGATAATTCTCCACATGCAGCGATCGGAAGAAACCTGTAGGTTAACTTGACTGGACATGCCAAGGCAAGTTTCTGGTTGAATTGTTCACAGCGCCATGTCTCCATAAACCTGACAAGTGGGCCCTAACTTCTGGCTGAGGAGCAGGGACGCTGTTAATAAGGTGGGAACTTAAAATTTGGGTTAGCAAATTTGGGAAAGACAACTGACGGCTTAAGTGGAGAATTGTGCAGGAGTCTGACACACTGGAAAAGCAACATATGCAAATTCACATACACAAACAGAAAATGCATTAACCTTATAAAGACAAGACAAGCTCATGGAGTTTAATGCATAGACACTGATTAAACCTGGCTAAGAACACAAACATATGCAATGAAGAACAGCTTGCTATTTTGTATGAATGATACAATGGTGTGAATGTTTAATAAAATACATTTGAGTTTGTAATTGAGGAATAGAAGAAGCCATATGACAAAGGGAGTGAGTTATGTAAACAAAAAGTGATTAAAGTAGTTTTAAAAAGAGTGACTTAGGAGTGCTCTCTCGTACTGAGTGATCAAAACCAGTGATCACTGTAGAAAGAAATAAAATGATTTAATGAGTTGGGAATGTTTAAACATATGTTTCTGTTGTTACAGCTTTTTGAGAGATGACTCAGTATGCACATTAGCTGGAGTGAGTGGTGACGTAGGAGCTTCCTGTATGTGTGTGACTGAGGAAGTGACTTTCAGAAGAGGAAGCATGGCAGACGAGAAGTGCAGATTGGGGTAGGGAATTTATAGTTTAGTGATTATATGATGTCGTAAGGGGTCTTATGCTGAATTTAAGAGCATAAGGGGGTGATTTTTGTGTGCAAATTGTGTGGTTTTAATGAGACTTTCAGTGTATTGAGGAGGCGAAATCATGTGGTGGCAAAACTTTTGTGCGTTTAAGGTTGTTGAGGTTGTTGTGGTGATGGGTTGATTCTGTCAGTTAGGTTTGGGTTGTTGTTTTTGTTTTTAATAGAGGGAGTTTTAGGAAACATGGACATGTCTAAAAATTGGGCCCATTATTTTGTAACAGTGCACTTAAAGAAAACCTGTCAGGTGATTTCGTTTTGTGTTCTCATGAGCTAATAATCAGCTCTATTTTTTCATTTCTGTTTTAAGCAGGCCTGCAACAGTGAATAACGGCGCTGAAAATTCTCGGGAGGAGCAAATATAAGGGGGATTTCCAGATTTCATTTGGCTGAGGAGAAAGCTACCTGGGGACTATTCAGGTCGTAAGTCCCTGTAAAAAGGATTTTATGCGAGTCAATCCAGTCCAAAAGCATAAAGAAATATTTTCCTATGGAAAATAAAAAATGACTGAGCTCATTTTGCTGAGGGTGGAGAATCTGACGCGGGACACTCCACTATTAGCAAATATATGGTGTGACTGTATGTGAATGTGTGACTGGATGAAGGTGTGGATGAATACATGTGGACAGACAATTTGCTTTTACCAGAGAAAATTTCTGTTTTGTTTTGTTGACTGGGGTTAGATTATGGGATTATAGTATATTGTTGGGAGAATGCCAAATGCTAAAGGGGAAATATTTTTTGATGTAACTCAGTTACCATTAATTGAAGAAACACATGACTGATAACTGTTCTGTTTTAAGTTTATTTTTATGACATAGATTGGATCATGAGTGGGGAAACTGAGCATTTTTAAGTTTTGTATAGTATCTTGACACATGAAATGTATCAAGATAAAGGGGGTTTAGGGTTTAATAATAATTTAATTGTTTAATAATTTAGGATCATTTTAGGACTTTTGGGGTTTTTGATCATTTGGATATGGTAAAACTGAAACTGTTATTTTTAAGTTAAGGTTAAAGGATCAAAAGTGAACTTGTCACGGTTTGCGAGGCAAGCCGTGTGGAGTTGTAGAAAAGGACCCAAAAGGCGGCAGCTCTGGTGCAGGTGAATATTTATTTACAACGGTGGGCACAAAACAGCACTGGTGGAAAAACAAGAAACCGGAAACCTAAACTGGGTAAGCTAATAACACAAACCAGAAACGAGGATGCAGGGAGGTCCGGGGAAATACACAAGAGACGCAGGGAGACCGAGGGGAAACAACACAGACGAACCAGCAACTACCATAACAGAAGACACAACTTAAATACACCCAGAGAACACAGGGAGATTACACACAGGTGGGGAACACAGGTGACACTGATAAACATAACGAGACAGGGCAGGAGTGAACACAACATTACGCATACTGACGAGAGACTGTCAAAGTAAAACAGGAAGTACACAGAGGTTCAGACAGGAGGAGAGAGAGCACGGGGAGAACACAGACATAACAGGCTGGGGGAAACATGGAACAAACACAAAGAGAGATGAGAGCTCATAAATTATGAAGCGCCTTGAGGCGACTTTTGTTGTGATTTGGCGCTATATAAATAAAATTGAATTGAATTGAATAAATACACAGAGGGGCACAAGGGGGTAAGAGTCACAAAGGGAAAAACACTTAGGGAACACCACAACAGGACACCTCAGAAAACCTGGCCTAAATAAGGAGCGAAAATACAAGGAACCAAGAATACTGGGCCAACATGGCCCAGGACTATGACAGAACTGAATCCTGTTTAGAAGATACAATGCCGGTTTTTCAAAGCTGTGAATAAATCTTAGAGGGAAAATTAGTGAGGGTTGAAGGAGTAGAACAGGTTTGATTTCTTTTTTGATTTTTAGAAGAAGTGGTTATAATGTAGGCGTACACATACAGATATTACATAGGTTTATCTTTAGGATAAAGGGGGAGCTTCTACGTAGAAATGATTTTTATACATATTGCATTTTGTGCTTTTAAAGGAGTTGTGGCTCAAATTTGTCTCTGGAGGGTCACGAGCCTTTGGCTAGCGCTATGATTAGCCAATCTACTGTGAGGATAATATGAGTTCATGAAGGATTGCACACGCTTACAGACACAGAGTCCAGAAACACACATGACAGTATTGATTCCAGGCAAAAGGCCTCAAATTCATTTAGCTTTTAACTGAACTTAAAAGAAGGACCAAAGAGGAAGGAAAGCATATATTTTGGTTAAGTCTGATAAATTACAATTAGAAGGTATTGTTACATTAAGGGAGCAAAATGAAATAAAAAGGCTATACCAAAATGGGTTATAACATAGGAAATGTGAGGTTAAAATGAAGTTAACACATAGGAGTTGTTTCAAGGCAGCATTTAGCTATGATGAAATGTATATAGGAGTAATTGCTTATATGCTTAAACTTAATTGATTAAAGTGGTTGTTTTCTTTTGGATCTTTTAGAGTAGAGGAACTTGCAGCAGCGACAATTTGTGCACAGGATGTTGATGATCAGATAAGGGAAAAATAGAGCGAGCAACCGGACGTGAAAGCAGGGCTTAAAGAGTTTTAAGGTGATGAGTAACGTTGAAGAATATATATAAATACAAGTCAATAAGTTAAGAAGATAATTAGGATCAGGCTTTTGATTAAAGAGTCCCAGATACGATAAGTTAGGGAGGTGCAGGAAAAGGTGTTTTGTTTCCTTTGCAGAAGATCTCGGCGACCACAGGAGGGGCGAGGATCCTGGAGATCTCGAGGCCTGCTGAACCACCAGAGAGGGTCTGAGCGAGGACACAATGTATTGCGACCTCTGGTGTTCCAGAGGTCGAGAGAGGGAGTGTGGAGCAGGGAAATTATTTTACTGCTATTGTTAAATAATTGTCATCATTACCATTGCATTAATAATATAATCTGGAGTTTATATTGCATTCAGGGGTTAAACAGTGTGTCTTTCAGAAAGGCTAAAAGAAACAGGACAGGAAACAGGCTTGCAGAGAGTTTTGCAGAAGTGAAAGCAAAGTCTAAGTTATTCTGAGGAGCAGGCCAGACGAGGCCATTTGAATCACTAGGTTATTTAAAATGATCATTGCTTTAACAAAGTAACAGATAGCTTTAAGAAGGCCTTAAGATGCTTATGCACACAGTTATTATGTTTAGTAGAGGTTCTTGATTAAAACATTTATTTAGTAGAAGACATACACATAGTCTCAGTGAGCCTCCGTTCTGGTGAAAGGTCAGAAGTGCAACAGGTGACACAGAGAGCATGTGAGGTCAACACACACACACACACACATTAGTTAGATTTATTTAGAGAAGAGGTTACTCATGTCTGGCTGTAACTGCAAAAGTGTCTCGGTAAAAGAGGAACCGTTCCTTGTTGTCTCGGCAAGAAAGAGGAACAAGACAAGAACTGAAAGGTAGACAGGAAGGGCCAGCCATGAAAATAGAAGATGATCTTCTGGGGTAAAAGCCAGAAGATCATCTTGTATAAATCTTTGTATAAAATGTATCTGTGACGCATGAAGGGGCGTCAGTAAATCAAACCCTGATGCTATAAAATATCTGTTCATGCTTTGATTAAGTCGAGGACTACTGGCTGTCTGCGTACAGAGTGTCTTCCCACACGTGTGTTCATTAAAATCATTGTTTGACCAAGAGCTTCTGGACCAAGAGTGGTTTGTACTCTCCCTCCTCAATTGTGAACCTTAACACAAGTAACGCAGTAACGCGTTACAAAAAGCTACTGGGGTCAGCGGGGAGCTGGCCCCAGGGAGGGGTCACTTGCCCCTCCCTTCCTTCCCTCCCCATCTCCAGCTGCCTCCCTCTTCCCGCTCCACCACAACCACCCACACATGCAGGACCTTGGAGTAGGGGTATGTCACCAGGGTGCAGAGGAGGCTACCCCCCCCCCCCCCCTGTCCCCTTCTGGCTGCCTCTGCCTCAATTTTATCCCACAACTTAGACATTCACATTACTCACACTCTCATTACACATACATATAGGATCTTGGGGGTGGGCACGATACACGGAATCCAAAGTACCATCAGGGTGTACACCTCACCCCTGGCGTCGTCGCCCACCTCTCAATTTTAAATACACGTAGACATTGAGGGCTAGCAGGAGGGACCATGCGTTTACCTGCTGCTCTCTGGCAGGTAGCTCCATGCCCTCCTGGGTTTTAAATGCACCTTAGAACACATATGCATCAACACTACAATGAGCGGGTGGAGGGAGGTTTGGAGTCTTCTCTCACCCCCATTCTCTGCGGCCTGCTGGAGCGGGGGGGCTAGGAGGAGGAGTTGGCCATCCGACTGCGGTCTGGAGTGTGGGGCCTCCCTGCTGCTGCGGAGTCGGGGTGGTCTGCCTCCCCCCACCGCAGGGAAAAGGGTAACACCACCTGGGTCTGGGTGCAGTTCCCCCCTCCAGGGGCAAGGGTACCTAGACCCGGTTTGTAGAGTACGCTTGGGGAGTGTGATCGTGTGTACAGTGTCTCTTTATGTCTGTCTCCACGTTGGTTGAGTGTGGAGTAAGTGCATATGAGAGCATGAGGGTGGGAATGGATGTTTGTATCTGTGTGTGCCTGTATGTCTGTGTCTATATGTCAGGTTGGGTGTCAGGCGCCACCTCTCTGGGGACATCTCAGGCCCTCCAAGGTTTGGAGGCCTATCTCCCCCTACCACCACTTCCCCTGCCAGTGGTGGACTCCCTCAGACATCGGTGCGTTGGTGGTTCTTTGTGTCCGGGGATGGGCGTCCAGGTACACACCGGCTCACTCCTTGGCGGCCGCTTATCGGGGCCTGGAGCCTGGGGCTCGCTCGGGCCACTTCGGAGGTGGGGTGCCCCCGGCCTCTCGGCCTGGGGCTCGGTCACTCAGGCACGGCTGGCTGCCGGCGGAGCTCACGGGCGCGTCACTGCAACTCCCCCTGGCTTCTGCTCCGCGGCTGCTGAGTGAGCCCTCATCTGGGACTCTCCTCAGCTCTTTCTGGGACAGTGGCGCGGCTGCCCCTCTGTTGGTCTTCCTTGGTCTCTTGTGTTCTGGGGGCCTCTGGATGTCTGGAGTTTTGATCTCCTCCATACCTGCTTCATGCCCTAGAGGACGGGGCTGTGGCCCCCCCACACCCTACAGATCATTACATGAAGGAACCTTTTAAAAAACAAAAAACAAGCGCGTCCATGCTCACAGGTGTACACACGGGTGATCACACCCACAAACTACACCCTTTTTGGCTCCTACCTCAAAGCACACTGTGTTCTGTTGATCTTATGTGCTGCACAATAATTTTTAATATTTAGTATTTACTGTCATATTCCCATATATCATTGTGATGTTGTTTATTCTATTACTCTTGTTCTCTTCTGCTTGTTTTCTTTTTTCTTTCTCAGCAGGTGACCCAGGTGATTGATAGATGCATTTTTTATTTTCTGCCCGTTCTGTTGGTTTTTGTTTTTTGCCCTTCTCCCCGTCCCTCTTCTCAGCTGTTTCTCTTTCCCTCTTTCTTTCTCCCCTTCTTTCCCCCAGTCAAGTCTGTCCCGTATTCAGTAAGTGAAAATAAAATAAACAATAAAAGGTGAATCAAATGGACCATTACGGCAAGGCTGGGATGGTCAATTTGGTAAAGTAAATCCGTTGGGCATCTTTCTTTGCCTTTAGACAACAATTCTGATGGCAAAAGAGCTAAACGGGACAGGCAAAAAAAAAAAAAAAAAGAAAAGAAAAGCTTACCACAAAACGGAAAAGTTATGACAAATCACACTATAAGGCAAAAAGAAAGTGCAGCTTTATGGTTTCATGGACAAAAGAATTTCTGTGGCTGCAATATGATGAGCTATATAACCAAGGTGCACATAAGTGGTCCGCAGGTGCGCATTCGCTGTTAAAATAAAAAACATGCACAAGGGTTAGGGTTAGGGTTAAATTTAAAAACTGTACTTTTGAGTTAAAATATATATTTACAATTTTAATAAATGACAAATTAAAAAGGCATGAACATTTTTTTTTGTATCGAAAAAATATCGGACCGTGACACCAAAGTATCGAACTGAACCGTGAATTTTGTGTATCGTTGCACCCCTAATATATATATATATAACACACGGGAAAAGACACAGGGAAGCTGAGGTAATGATAAAAACACTAAGTATTAACAATAAAAATTAGTAAAAACCCTGAAAACATAAACCGGTCCATGGCCCAGGGTTTGGGGACCACTGCCTTAGATGATTTGAATGCGCCTGCAGACAGCGACCATCAGGGGGAGACAAACACTGAGGGACAAACACTTCATCTATTTGCTATGTGTCAGTGTGAATCCTGTCGGGAACACAGTTCCTCCTCATCAAATCATAACTCTGTTCCATCCACCTCTGGCCCTCTGGCAGCTAGAAGCACAGGCTCCAGAGAATGGGTGCATGGATGTTTCCATTAGTCTGTATGTTAACTCCTTTCTACACGTTTAAATACTCGCTTGGTTTCCCAGGAAAGAGGACGTGGTGTGAACAGCTCAGTTATGTACCCACAGGTTTCCAGTTACTGATTCAGTGTTACAATGATGCAGCCAGTAAACTGTAAAGTCAGCCACATCGTCACCCGTTTGACCATCTGCACTGTCCTCTGCACCATCTCCACGTCTCCACCTGTATGTGTAGACCTCCTCTTGTTGACCTGTAGGATGGCTTCTTGGGCATTCTCTGCTGTCGTGGAACATGGGGTTAATATCGTGATCACAGATAATCATATTTACTGCAGATCTTCAAATAAATCTTTTTTTCCATTTAACAATGAAGGCCTAACAAAAGACTTTTAGTTTGAAAATAACACAGGAAGTATCGGGTTGATATAAATAGTTCAATACAGTAACACTAACACTAATCAGACAAAGATCAAAGGTCAGGGATAGTGACATCACATTTTACAAATGTAGCTGTTCCAGCTATATCTGATCTAATACCATGAACTAAACATGAATATAATGGCTTTGAACGCTGAGTATGGCACGCTGGTGACTGAATGTAACACAGCTCAAGTTAAACATGGTCATTTTGTTTCCTCACTGAGCAAGAACTTACACAATGTGTCACTGAGCTATGTGCATTCACAGTAAAAACAGAGTGGCCCCTCAGGACCTTCCATAACCAGTCTGCTGGGGAACGGGCTTAATGGATAGCAGAGGAGGATGAAGATGTGTGTTTCAGCTCCTGAGGGATTTTAGGGATTTTAACTCAGGAGAACCAGCTGATGTCCGTGGCCCTTTAGCTCCATCACTCTGCTCCTTTCATCTCCAACCAAAGTAGGAGGGTAGGGGGTGGGGGTTTCTTTCAACAGGAAAATTCATCTGAAGAACCTTTATTTATTTATTTGGCTGTTGTTAATTTTTTTAAATTTTATTTTATTTACAAACATTTTAATGCTCAGGTTTGTGTTCAGTGACAGAAGAAAAGAATGTCTAAAAAATATGTTTAAAGCTTGACAATAATAATAATGGATTGCATTTATATAGCGCTTTTCGAGACCCTCAAAGCGCTTTACAATTCCACTATTCATTCACACACTGGTGGAGGCAAGCTACAGCTGCCCTGGGGCAGACTGACAGAAGCGAGGCTGCCATATCACGCCATCACCAGTCGGGTGAAGCGTCTTGCCCAAGGACACAACGACCAGACAGAGCTGGGGATCAAACCAGCAACCTTTCGGTTGAGCTTCCCAACCCCCTGAACCACAGTCGCCCCCAGTAAGCATAAACACTAAAGAATCAAAAATAAGAAAAGAATTAAAAACCTGATGTAAAACATCCACAGGACAGAGAACAACAAGAGCAAAGATCCTCCTGGGATTAATCCAAACAACACTCCAGTTAGAGAACACAGAATTAAAATCGGCTGGGCCACAACTATGCAGATGATATCAAATAATAACGATATCAAAATAAGCATTTGGGTCAGAAATCTGTGGACAGTAATGTCACATTTAACAAGGTCGCCAAATGTCTCCATACATGGTCAAGCTACTGAAGGACGAACAACTAAATGTTTCTCCCACTGAAAATTTACAGAATCAACTTTGTAGAATTTCGTTAAATTTTTGAGGTTAAAACTGTAAAGAAACTGTTTTATTATTATGTTATTATATCTGGATATGAAAGAGAGTACAGTATGAACAAAACTGTCTGTATGAAAGACCAAGAACAAGCACAGCAAGGTGTCTGGACAAATGTTGTTTCTGCATTGTTGCTCAGGTTTCTGGCCTTTTTGATCACATTAATGCTCAGCTTTTTGGCCTTGTTGCTCACATTGCAGCTCAGGTTTTGAGCTGCAAATTATCGTCAGAGTTTCTGGTCCTTGTGAACCAAAAGATCTGCAGTTCATCACTCCTCCTGGTTTTCCCTCCTCTGTACTTGAGATCCTGTTGTTTTCTCTCAGCTCAGCTTTCATCTTCACTCTCAGCTCCTTCACTACTCTCCCTCTCCTCCTAATGCCCTCTTGTTTTGTCTCAGTGCTTACAGGCCACCTGCTTACCTCCACTTCACCTTTTCATCTCCTCCTCCTTCTTCTTCTCCTGGTTCTCCTTTTCTTTCATATTTGAGAGCAGACACATTTTCAGAGGTCTTAACACAATCTGAAGATTTGAGACTGAAACCTGATTTTAATAACTCACTTTTAATTTTTTTTACGTTTCTTCTGCCTTTTCGGTGAAAATAAACACAAATGCATACGCCTTTAAAGTCCACATTTATTATAAATGTAAAATGTGTAAGATGTGCAATCACTTCCTCATACAGCTTGGTATTTATGGTTATGTATTGTGATATTTTTTAAATATGTTTTAGTTGTAATGAAAATGAGACATAAATAATAGTATTATTCTCATATGTCTCTAGGCAGATATACACTGTAACCTATAGTATATCCTTTTCTTTCTGTACTTTGACAAAGTGTTGTGTTGAACATGCATGTAAGTACAGCTGTTAAGCACATAATTAAGATTCAAGAAGTTTATTGTCATGTACACTGCAAAACACAAATGGTTATGCAGAGAAATGAAATTATTACTTTGCAGGTTCCCTTCACACAACTAAAAGAAAGTAATAGTAAGTAAAACAGTGCTTTGTAGATCTTGTAGCTTATATGTGGGTGTAAAGAATTTAAAGTGCAAGTTTTTGAAACACTGTCACAGTGATTATATACAGAGTGCAGTATTAAGGTGTATATGTAAAGATATGTCTAAAAATTGCAACAACAAAAAATACCCAGTGGAAATCTAAATTTTTGTGTTACACCACACTTACAAAACGCTGACCACCATTGTAGCTGATTTGTTCATAAGCAGGACAAAAGGACTTTAAAGCCTAAATTAACTATATATTATAAAATAATATGCAGGAATAAAGTTATACATAAAATCTAATTATTGCATTAATACAATAAAGCAGTAAAACCCAGACAATTTAACAACATTTCATAATAATCAATGAAATCAATAAATGTGAAAGAGAAACAGAAGAGCAAGTCCAATAAACCACAGTGTTAAACAGTGATTCTTGAAATAAGGGACAAAACGTGTCCGCCAGACAAAACCCAATTTTGGGGTTAAAAATATGCATACAAGTATTAACCCAACTGACTAAAAGACAAACCAAGGTAATTTTTATACAACAAAAGTATGATTTTGCATTTTTATACATATATATTTATTTTAAATGGTACAATAGATCACCAGTACCTTAAAACTCCATTGTCCAGAAGCAGGTGTGATAATATTAAAATACAGAAATTGTTTTTAAAGTAATGTAAAATTAAACATCATGGCTCTCGTCACTAAGTATTTAAGTCAATACCTTATATAGTATCAAAATATGCAATTGAAAATTTATTTTTACATATTTTTTAAGTGATTAAAATCGTGTCCAGAGTTTTTGTGAACACCATCAGATTTTTTTAAAAGTACAAAAAAATCAGGAATTATTGTGGGTAGCTTACACTCTGAGGACCCCTTTACCACTTTACCACAGATGTGTCGAATATTATCGAATTTGTCTTATCTTGAATCTCATTGTTTATGTATACTTTATTAATCCTGTAGGAAACTGCTTAGTCCTCTGCATTTAACCCATTCACTCAGTGATGCAGTGGGCAGCTACCAATCCAGGATAGCCTCTGTTCGTTGGATCTGAACGCCCAACCTTCCGATCATGTGGCATCTACTGCTATCTCTGCCCCGAGAGCTGGTCTTTAAGTGCTGATGTATGAATCCTGCTTCCAGGCCCAAACTACTCTGTGTTTATTAAGCCTGTTGTGTTGTTAAAATGTTTTAATGCTTTTTATTGTGTTCTATTTAATCTGAACAAGCCCCTAAAAACAGTCAGTGATCACTGTCGGCACAATAATCAGAAACCCTTGCATTACCTTTTATCGAGTGGAAAAAAAGTTAGCGTTCATCCTTCAGCTTCACTGTGTTTATGTTATGCTAACATAGCTGTGTCGCTACTGATCACGTAGCACATCATTATATACCAGCTAGCCCAACTTCAGTAACCTGACAAAAGTCACTGCTGTTTAGTTTTCTGTCTCCATTTATGTTGGAATGTAGGAGGAAACCAGCGAGCTAACTTCTAACTCAGCCACACTGATCCTTTTATTAAAGATGAAAGAATTTAGACAGTTTGTAACTCTCAGTGATGCCGCAGAGTTCCTTTGACTTTGGGATCTGCAGCGGAGTTTGGACCTGGAAACAGTTAATGACGTCAGACTTAAAGACTGGATAGCATCTCTGTTGCTTAATACAATTGTGTTGTGAATATTCATCCTTAATCTGTATAAATGGTTCAGAAAAATTATAGTAATTACATAATGGTACATTTCAGGCTAGAATGCCAAAGGGGAAGCTGTCAGTAGAGGAATGAAAGAAAAGGAACAGGGAGTATCAAAAAAGGAGAAAAAAATTAACAGCCAGCCTGAGTTGAAGAAAGAGTTCCTCATAAAGGAAAGGGAAAGATGGAGAACTAGAATGAAAGAGGGAAAAATAAAGAACATCAGTGATCTGAAAGAAAGAGAAAAAAGGCAGAAGCGAAGGTTTTGGAAACAAGCACAGAGAGACTCGAGACATCGCAGGAAAAAAGGAGAGAAAGTACAGCGGGGTATAAACACACAACCACAGAGTAATTTAGACATTAATTCTGAGGAATCGAGGAGTAGTAGCTACTTGCTGGTGAACTATTAAGATGTAGAACTTGACATGTGCAAAAACAGAGTTGTTATGAAGCGTCTTGTGATATTACATAGTTGTTAAACTTTAATGGTCATTTTGACAGTAATAATATCTTGGGTCCCCACCGTCAGCACCTTCTCAACTCCATAATATGGATTTTCTTGTTTATTTTTCTCTTTTGAAGAACCACATATTTTCCCCCTCTCATGATCTTCCAATAAAAATCTGTAATTTTCTCAATAAATGTGTCATTTGCATGCTTCTAAATATGATTGTTTCTTTTAGAGATTAAATACGAGCTTCTGAAAATATGTATGACTGTAACGCTAATAATAAAAAGCCAAAACAATCTTACTTTTAAACATAGTATAATTAGTTTGAAAACATATGTGCATAAACAATAGAACAGTGCTCACAGTCAAAATAGCTGAAACAACTTAATTTAAAATATATATTTTTGCATTTGTTTGTCTCTGATGGTGTGGACAAAAACCTTGCACTTCTCCAGCAAAAACATACATTTTTAAAAATGTTACACCTGGGAGATTGTACCAAAACATGGTGAAACACCCAAAACTTTGTGTAACAATCATATGTAAATATGTTTTTGAAAAATCAAAAAATATATTTTAGAAAATTAAAACCTGTTTGGTCTCTAATCTCAGGAATCACTGTAAAATAAAATAGAGTGCTAAAACAAAGTTATTCATATGCAGATGAAGACATGAGGAAATGAAAAACGTATCAAAGGCTAGAAAATAAAAAAAGGTAACCTATAAAAACTCTAAAGTCTGAAGTCTGCAGAGAAATGAACCTCCAGTTGGTTCCAGATCAACAACGTCAGCGTGAAGGTTCCTGCTGGGCTGACTTTGGTCAGGATGAGATGGTCCATCGTGAAGGTGAACGCAGACTTTATTCATGGCTGCATTTTCTACATCAACAGCTAATCACTTCCTGTTATTGGCAGTCAGTGTTTGCATTGATCCACGGAACAGACCCCCATCAGAAAGAGCAGATAGTTCAGCATCTTCCGACCGCTGTGCACCATGGGAGTTTAACGACGTCCTCCTCAGTCACACTGCAGGAGAAAGTGACACCTTTGCACCTCCTGTGTTTACACCCAACAGCGTGAGGACAGGTGAGCATCCAGGTGCGTCTCAGGTTACCTTGGGGAACGTTCGTCCTGTTTGGATCAAACACTCTCTGCTTGTTGTCTGTTTCCATCGCCTCATTAACTCCAACTACACACCAGGTAGAAAGGACATAAGGATGGAGGACAGGTTGTGGTCGAGTGGTCCTTTTTTCTCGGGAAGGTTCCTACCTGAGTGAAGTGACCCTGAAGTATCTGCAGACATAATAAGATCCGGCCTTCACCTCTGCCTTTTTAATTCCTCTAGCAGAGGAATTAAAAAAGAAGCGTGCTTTCTGAAAGGAAACGAGATTGGAAACGAGACTGTTCATAGAAACAAACCTTCAAAAAGGGGCCTAAATTCCTGCTTTGGGGGACTCTGATATTTTTGTTAAAAGCACAGCTGAAACACTGTTAACATGACTTCATTAACATGTATGAAACCAAATAAACCAACTGCTCTCATATTGTGGGGGATAGCTCTGTGTGGGTGAGTGAGCTCTTCTGAATGAGTGACAGAAATGGACTGTTTCTGAGATTTAAGATCTGGTAATAAAGTCTTATGTTGACTGCGCTGTAGTCTCTTCACACCTGACTGATGTCAGCAACATCCAGCCGCACATAATGAAACAGAGTGTGTGAAAGCAGCTGGACCTTCTCAGCACCACGCTTCTCTTTTCCTGTGATATCTTTACGTCATCGCGTTCAACATCAGGAAACTGAATTACAGACAGGAAGGATTTCTTTCACTATCCCTTCCTGGTATGTCTTTCATGTCTTTTCTGTGTTTTTAACTGCGTTCTCTGTCTTCGTCTGTAGGTCTTGCAGGTTTGGTTGTACCCATGTTGCCGTCTCGCCTCCATCTATCCTCTGTGTTGTTTACTAACAGCCAGCTGATCACACAGTTGATTATCTGATCAGGACGACTTCAAACGCTCCAACAACTTCACCTGGTCAGGTGACTGTGCTCAAACCACATTGACGCGGGAAACCTGTTAGAATAATATTTTCTAAGTATGAAAAATACCTATTTATGTTAGAAACAGAGCAGGTAATGTCTCCAACACGTGTCACATGAAACGCCCTTCCTGTTGGAATTCATTCAATTCTACATTCGGACTGTAAATGTGGGACAGTTTCATACCACACAAACGGATCATATTTTCATGAGTGTTTCAGGGGAGACAAGGGAGAATAAAAATGAACAAACATTAATGAACCTAAACACGAAAATCAAACAGGTAATAACAATAAAAATACTGACTGATTGATTGATGGTTTATTTCGAGGATTTGTGTACATATATACAAAACAGAGCACGGTGGTCAAAAAGGAGTGGGACATGTAGTCCCACCCCATTCATATGTTTAAAGCTCAGTCATGTGGTTGTGCTGCTCCTTCCTGACTATTTAAAACACTGTTTAAGAACAATAATGTAGCTTAATACTGCTCTCATCCCTGTACTGCATGAAAACACAAGCTTATACACTGATTTAAATTTGTGGATATTTGGACGATGCTTGTGCTGAGCCCCTAACCCACTCAACAATATAACCCCACACGTAGACACACACAAACCTTTCCTAGTAGTCCTTACCACGTGCACTTTAAAATTTTCAGTCCCCTTCATACTGTAGCCCCCATCTCTGTGGATGAAAAGATTTAGACTGGCAATAGATTACTTTGAGCTCTAAACAGTATCTGTGCTTTACTGTAATTAACCAGGTCATGAAGTTTTAATTTAACTGTAAAAATGAGAACTGCACCTTTTGTAGTATGAAAAGTGAATTTAGTGTATTTTTATAATTATTTCAGTGCAAGATATGGAAGATTTAGAGAACAATAAAGAGCATAGAGTGAATTTTGTTCATGACTGAGATACTTTTGGACACTTTGTATTGCACATGTCTGATTTTATTGTCAAGTATCAGTCTTTTTAGTAAAGGAGAGTTTAATCTCCTTTACTATTTCAGTTTTGTTATTTGACCTCCCAGTGTTAATTCTGCGCTCCCTCGGTTCTGTGTCATCCCTGCCTGTGTATCCCCTCTAGTGTAGTCATGTCTCTGTGTAAAGCCCACGTCTCTGGGTCTGTGTCTTCGCATGTGTTTTGAGTTTCCTGTTTTATTGTGAAAGCCTGTCTTATGTGTTCAGTTTGCGTTTCCCCTGTCTCATCTTGTCGATCACAATCAGCCTTGCCTCCCTCCTGTGTGTAGTTTCCTCGTTCCCTTCTGTGTATTTATAGTGTGTGTTCACTCATGTTCGTCGCTATAGTCCATCTGTGTTTCTTCCCTGCGTTTTCTCCTAGAGTCACCTGTTCAGGTTCGTTTTGTTAGTCATTCCCAGTTTAGGTCACCTGTAAGTTTTGTTTTTGCTCGCTGTGTTTCTGTTTGTGCCGCCGGTGTGCAAATAAAGCTCCCGTCCAAGCCAGTGTCAATTCAATTCAATTCAATTTTATTTATATAGTGCCAAATCACAACAAAAGTCGCCTCAAGGCGCTTCATAGATACAGAGAAAAATCCAACAATCATATGACCCCCTATGAGCAAGCACTTTGGCGACAGTGGGAAGGAAAAGCTCCCTTTTAACAGTGAAGAAACCTCCGGCAGAACCAGGCTCAGGGAGGGGCGGGGCCATCTGCTGCGACCGGTTGGGGTGCCAGCATCTGGGTCCTCTCTCACACCCTCCATACGTCTGCAGCCGTGACAGTTCAACTGTTTTAGTAGAATTTTAGTTTTTTAATTTGATAACATTTCCATAAAGATTGCTTTTCTTTTCTCACACAGCTTGTAGCCCTTTGATTAAATATGGACCATTTTTATATTTATTATTTGTATTAATCATTTGAACTAGGTCATTTTTATTGTGTAATAATTTAAATAGCTCTATAAATTTATTGTAGGCTCTATCCACGTCTGTCTCTCTATAGACCTCGTCCTAGTCTGAAAGTATTAAATTGTCTCATGATGCTGTAATTGTTCCTTCTGCTTGTTTATAAACAGCTTGTATACATTTTGGCCTCATTAGTTTCATGCCTACGCCTCCACTGAAACAATTAATATAATTTATTAGTATAGCACTACTGAACTGTGTCTAATGACATTTGTAAAGATGTTGTCTATTAAAGTTGCACAGTATGAAATTATTCTCATGGGTTTTTTGGAAATAAGATTAAACTAAAGATCGTGTTTAAAAACCTTGGGTTGGTTTGTGTTCCCCTGGTACCAGACCCACCTGGCCTTTTTGACGGCCACGTCTGGCCCATGTACCTGAAACATAAGAACTCAGACTTTATATCTGATTTAGTTCTCAGCTCAGATAAAATAATTATTGTGGGTGATTTTAACATCCATGTAGATGCTAAAAATGACAGCCTCAACATGGCATTTAATCTGTTATTAGACTCAATTGGTTTCTCTCAAAATGTAAAAGAACCCACCCACCACTTTAATCACACTCTAGATCTTATTTTAACATATGGCATAGAAATTGAACATTTAACAGTGTTTCCTGAAAACCCTCTCCTGTCTGATCATTTCCTGATAACATTTACTTTTACAATAATTGATTACACAGCGGTGAAGAGTAGACTTTATCAAAGTAGATGTCTTTCTGAAAGTGCTGTAACTAAGTTTAAGAATATAATCCACCCACTGTTATCATCTTCAATGCCCTGTACCAACATAGAGCAGAGCAGCTATCTGAACGCTACTCCAACAGAGGTCGATTATCTTGTTAATAATTTCACCTCCTCACTACGTACGACTCTGGATACTGTAGCTCCTGTGAAAACTAAGGCCTCAAATCAGAAGTACCTGACTCCGTGGTATAATTCTCAAACACGTAGCCTAAAGCAGATGACTCGTAATCTGGAGAGGAAATGGCGTGTCACAAATCTAGAGGATCATCATTTAGCCTGGAGAAATAGTTTGCTGCTTTATAAGAAAGCCCTCCACAAAGCCAGAACATCTTACTATTCGTCACTGATTGAAGTAAATAAGAACAACCCCAGGTTTCTCTTCAGCTCTGTAGCCAGGCTGACAAAAAGTCAGAGCTCTTTTGAGCCAACCATCCCTTTAACGTTAACTAGATTAGATTAGATTAAATTAGATAGAACTTTATTAATCCCTCGGGTGGGTTCCTCTGGGAAATTCGATTTCCAAAAAAGCACAGCACCGACAGAAGTTACAGAGTTACAGAATATTATATATATATATATATATATATATATATATATATATATATATATATATATATATATATATATTCACACACACACACATATATATAAATACAGAGACAATATAAATAAAATATACCAAGGGGATAAATAGAATAAATAGGAATAAAAAATAAAAATACAAGTGAATTGCACATTTCAAGTATTGAGGTCTATTGCACTGTTGACTATTTACAAAAGTATTGCACAAAAGGTATTGCACAGTGAGGTGAAGAGGCACTACAGCTTAGTTGTTCCCCCCTCCTTTGTCCCCCTGTTTCCCCTCCCTCTCCCCTCCAGAGAGGAGTTAAACAGTCTGATGGCGTGTGGGACAAAGGAGTTTTTAAGTCTGTTAGTTCTTGTCTTTGGGAGAAGCAACCTGTCACTGAACAGACTCTTCTGGTTGTTAATGGCTGTGTGCAGAGGATGCCTGGCATTGTCCATAATGTCCATCAGTTTCTTTAATGTCCTTTTCTCTGCCACTGTCACCAGAGTGTCCAGCTTCATGCCGACCACAGAGCCAGCCTTCCTGATCAGTTTCTCCAGCCTGGATGAGTCCTTCTTATCTGTGCTGCTCCCCCAGCACACCACAGCATAGAAAAGTACTCCAGCAACCACCGACTGGTAAAACATCCTCAGGAGCTTCCTGCAGATGTTAAAAGACCTCAGCCTCCTGAGGAAGTAGAGTCGGCTTTGGGCTTTTTTATACAGGTGCTCTGTGTTGCATGACCAGTCCAGTTTATTGTCCACCCACAGCCCGAGGTACTTGTACTTGTTAACCACCTCCACCTCCTCCCCCTCTATCTGAACCGGCAGTGGACCTGCTCTAGACCTCCCGAAGTCCACAACCAGTTCCTTAGTCTTTGAGGTGTTGAGTTGCAGTAACTAGTAATGACTTCATGAACTTCTTCACAAATAAAATTTTTATCATTAGAGAAAAAATTACCAATAATCATCCCACAGATGTAATATTATCTACAGCTACTCTTAGTACCATTGATGTTAAGTTAGACTCTTTTTCTCTAATTGATCTTTCTGAGTTAACGTCAATACTTACTTCCTCCAAACCATCAACGTGTCTTTTAGACCCCATTCCTATAAAACTGTTCAAAGAAGTCCTGCCATTAATTAATTCTTCGATCTTAAATATGATCAACCTATCTCTAATGATCGGCTATGTACCACAGGCCTTCAAGCTGGCTGTAGTTAAACCTTTAATCAAAAAGCCATCTCTAGACCCAGCAGTCTTAGCTAATTATAGGCCAATCTCCAACCTTCCTTTCATATCAAAAATCCTTGAAAGAGTAGTTGTCAAACAGCTAACAGATCATCTGCAGAGGAATGGTTTATTTGAAGAGTTTCAGTCAGATTTCAGAGCTCATCACAGCACAGAAACAGCTTTAGTGAAGGTTACAAATGATCTTCTTATGGCCTCTGACAGTGGACTCATCTCTGTGCTTGTCCTGCTAGACCTTAGCGCAGCATTCGATACTGTTGACCATAATATCCTATTAGAGCGATTAGAACATGCTGTAGGTATTACAGGTACTGCACTGCAGTGGTTTGTATCATATCTATCTAATAGACTCCAATTTGTGCATGTAAATGGAGAGTCCTCTTCACACACTGAGGTTAATTATGGAGTTCCACAGGGTTCAGTGCTAGGACCAATTCTGTTTACATTATACATGCTTCCCTTAGGCAGTATCATTAGAAGACATAGCATACATTTTCACTGCTATGCTGATGACACCCAGCTCTATCTGTCCATGAAGCCAGATGACACACACCAATTAGTTAAATTGCAGGAATGTCTTAAAGACATAAAGACCTGGATGGCCGCTAACTTTCTGCTTCTTAATTCAGATCAAACTGAGGTTATTGTACTCGGCCCTCAAAATCTTAGAAATATGGTATCTAACCAGATTCATACTCTGGATGGCATTACCTTGGCCTCCAGTAACGCTGTGAGGAACCTTGGAGTCATTTTTGACCAGGACATGTCCTTCAATGCACATATTAAACAAATATGTAAGACTGCTTTCTTCCATTTGTGCAACATCTCTAAAGTTAGAAATATCCTGTCTCAGAGTGACGCTGAAAAACTAGTTCATGCATTTATTACTTCCAGGCTGGACGACTGTAATTCATTATTATCAGGAAGTCCAAAAAACTCACTGAAAAGCCTTCAGTTAATCCAAAATGCTGCAGCAAGAGTACTGACAGGGACTAGAAAGAGAGAGCATATTTCTCCTGTTTTGTCTTCCCATCATTGGCTTCCTGTTAAGTCCAGAATTGAATTCAAAATCCTGCTCCTCACATATAAGGTCTTAAATAATCAGGCCCCATCTTATCTTAATGACCTTGTAGTACCATATCACCCTATTAGAGCACTTCGCTCTCGCTCTGCAGGCCTACTTGTTGTTCCTAGAGTATTTAAAAGTAGAATGGGAGGCAGAGCCTTCAGTTTTCAGGCCCCTCTTCTGTGGAACCAGCTTCCAGTTTGGATTCAGGAGACAGACACTATCTCTACTTTCAAGATTAGGCTTAAAACTTTCCTTTTTGCTAAAGCATATAGTTAGGGCTGGACCAGGTGACCCTGAATCCTCCCTTAGTTATGCTGCAATAGATGTAGGCTGCCGGGGGATTCCCATGATGCATTGAGTTTTTCCTTTCCAGTCACCTTTCTCACTCACTATGTATTAACAGACCTCTCTGCATTGAATCATATCTGTTATTAACCTCTGTCTCTCTTTCACAGCATGTCTTTATCCTGTCTTCCTTCTCTCACCCCAACCAATCACAGCAGATGGTCGCCCCTCCCTGAGCCTGGTTCTGCCGGAGGTTTCTTCCATTTAAAAGGGAGTTTTTCCTTCCCACTGTTGCCAAAGTGCTTGCTCATAGGGGGTCATGTGATTGTTGGGTTTTTCTCTGTATCTATGAAGCGCCTTGAGGCAACTTATGTTGTGATTTGGCGCTATATAAATAAAATTGAATTGAATTGAATCTTTGAAAATGTTCATATCCAGGTGCTCCATAAATGCAACTCAGAATCATATTCTGTCTTTTGTCCATTACAATTTTAGTTGTTAAACATAGAGTGCCCCCCCCCCCAACCACCACCACAATGTTTTGTTTTCATTACTGTTCTGGATTTACATCTCATGTGTCTCATGTCATTAATCCAGGTTTCTGAGATGGCTATAATCCTAAACAGGGTCTTAAAAATCTTTAATATGATCAAAGTTGGCATAAAGACTTTTACTTTTTGACAGCATCTGATCTGTATTTGTAATTTCATTTAGCTGCTTTTCCTAGTAATAAATACAACTGTTGTTGATATGATTGAAAAAGTCTCGATAGATATCACCCAGAACATCTTGTGGTCACTGACAATGGGTCCAAAAAATTTCCAGTTCTCATAATGCATTTGTTTTCATGTCTTCACTATTAATGAGAGAGGATAATTAGAGCTGAATCCTGAAGTATGTCAGTGAACGCACATGAAATTATTCATATTGAGTTGTACTTTTACTGGGACCTGTCCAGTTCATGTTCATCTTCTTCTGGTATCCATTTATTTGATGTATATCTTACAGTTTTATGTTCATGCTGCTTGGATCCTGTTCTTGTTTGTTTTTCTTGTGATGTCAGCTTTTTTTTTTTGTAAGATGGGCGTTGATGAGTATGTTAGTCTCGTTCAGTTTTCTCCCTTGCTTTAGTACAGCATTTTCTGCTTTCTGTTCAAAAACCCTCAGGCTTTGTTTTTCTTCATGGGTTAGAGGGTGGCCTATTTAGCTCTATAATCCCTTCAGTGGAGTCTGACTCCGACTCTGTGGGCTCCCCCACTGAAGCCACTGCTCTGTCATATGTGTTGATGTCCAAACCAGTAATTATTACATCATTTATCCTGGAGTATTGTCCCATGTTGGCTACCCGAGTGGCCACCTGTCCTCAGACATCCTGGTGAACTTCTATCGTTGCACCATCGAGAGCATCCTGACCAACTGTATAACCGTCTGGTACGGGAACTGCTCTGCCTCGGACCGGAAGGCGTTGCAGAGGGTCATGAAAACTGCCCAGCGCATCGCCGGAGCACCACTTCCTGCCATAAAGGACATCTACAGGAAGCGGTGTCTGAAAAGGGCTGGGAAAATCATCAAAGACCCCAGTCACCCATCACATGGACTCTTCACCCTGCTGCCCTCTGGGAGGCGCTACAGGAGCCTCCGGACTCAGACCACCAGGTACCGGAACAGCTTCTTCCCCACAGCTGTCAGACTCCTGAACTCTGCCTCCTGACATCTGACCCACGTTAACACATGGACTGAACATACACACACTCACAATGGACAACTGTACCCTCAAACACACAATAATAACATTGTACTATTCTTAGTTAGCATATTGTCTGTCTTGTCTTAATGTTGGTTTAAAATGGAGCACTGTAACAAAGAATAATTTCCCCCAGGGATCAATAAAGTATTCTGATTCTGATTCTGATTCTGATAACATGGACTGAACCACCACTCACAACCACTAGCACTTTATATAGCCTCTGTAGGAATTATATCTCACTTATCTTAACTGAACTACTGTATAGCTCTGTGTAAATAATCATTCTGTACATTTGATAATTTTTAATC
This sequence comes from Mchenga conophoros, assembly GCF_057382185.1. Classification (NCBI taxonomy): domain Eukaryota; kingdom Metazoa; phylum Chordata; class Actinopteri; order Cichliformes; family Cichlidae; genus Mchenga; species Mchenga conophoros. The sequence goes on from NC_140534.1 coordinate 36,706,703, forward strand.
CTACAACTGTTTACAACTTGCATAGTTCCCATTTCTGTATAACTGTATATCTCAGATTCTGTAAAGTTATTTATTTCATATTCTGTATAGTTTTTCATATTTATATCCTGTTCATAGCCTGTACATAGCTTGTACTCACTACAGCCTGTACATACTTATAGTTATAGAATATTCACAACATACTTCATACCGTGTACATTATAACATAATAGACCCATTTCTGTAATATACTCACATATCTATATTATTGCTAATATATATTGTAATATATCTATATCACTAAAGCACTTCTGGATGGATGCAAACTGCATTTCGTTGCCCTGTACCTGTGCATGTGCAATGACAATAAAGTTGAATTCTGTTCTATTCTACAGGGAGTGCAGAATTATTAGGCAAGTTGTATTTTTGAGGAATAATTTTATTATTGAACAACAACCATGTTCTCAATGAACCCAAAAAACTCATTAATATCAAAGCTGAATGTTTTTGGAAGTAGTTTTTAGTTTGTTTTTAGTTTTAGCTACTTTAGGGGGATATCTGTGTGTGCAGGTGACTATTACTGTGCATAATTATTAGGCAACTTAACAAAAAACAAATATATACCCATTTCAATTATTTCTTTTTACCAGTGAAACCAATATAACATCTCCACATTCACAAATATACATTTCTGACATTCAAAAACAAAACAAAAACAAATCAGCGACCAATATAGCCACCTTTCTTTGCAAGGACACTCAAAAGCCTGCCATCCATGGATTCTGTCAGTGTTTTGATCTGTTCACCATCAACATTGCGTGCAGCAGCAACCACAGCCTCCCAGACACTGTTCAGAGAGGTGTACTGTTTTCCCTCCTCATAAATCTCACATTTGATGATCGACCACAGGTTCTCAATGGGGTTCAGATCAGGTGAACAAGGTGGCCATGTCATTAGTTTTTCTTCTTTTATACCCTTTCTTGTCAGCCACGCTGTGGAATACTTGGACGCGTGTGATGGAGCATTGTCCTGCATGAAAATCATGTTTTTCTTGAAGGATGCAGACTTCTTCCTGTACCACTGCTTGAAGGTGTCTTCCAGAAACTGGCATTAGGACTGGGAGTTGAGCTTGACTCCATCCTCAACCCGAAAAGGCCCCACAAGCTCATCTTTGATGATACCAGCCCAAACCAGTACTCCACCTCCACCTTGCTGGCGTCTGAGTCGGACTGGAGCTCTCTGCCCTTTACCAATCCAGCCACGGGCCCATCCATCTGGCCCATCAAGACTCACTCTCATTTCATCAGTCCATAAAACCTTAGAAAAACCAGTCTTGAGATATTTCTTGGCCCAGTCTTGACGTTTCAGCTTGTGTGTCTTGTTCAGTGGTGGTCGTCTTTCAGCCTTTCTTACCTTGGCCATGTCTCTGAGTATTGCACACCTTGTGCTTTTGGGCACTCCAGTGATGTTGCAGCTCTGAAATATGGCCAAACTGGTGGCAAGTGGCATCTTGGCAGCTGCACGCTTGACTTTTCTCAGTTCATGGGCAGTTATTTTGCGCCTTGGTTTTTCCACACGCTTCTTGCGACCCTGTTGACTATTTTGAATGAAACGCTTGATTGTTCGATGATCACGCTTCAGAAGCTTTGCAATTTTGAGACTGCTGCATCCCTCTGCAAGATATCTCACTATTTTTGACTTTTCTGAGCCTGTCAAGTCCTTCTTTTGACCCATTTTGCCAAAGGAAAGGACGTTGCCTAATAATTATGCACACCTGATATAGGGTGTTGATGTCATTAGACCACACCCCTTCTCATTACAGAGATGCACATCACCTAATATGCTTAATTGGTAGTAGGCTTTCGAGCCTATACAGCTTGGAGTAAGACAACATGCATGAAGAGGATGATGTGGACAAAATACTCATTTGCCTAATAATTCTGCACTCCCTGTATTATTTTCCGTTGGTCCTTGGAGGCTGTCGAGATTTCCTGTAAAATCAAGTTAAGTTATCTCTTTATGTCTTCCAGTTTGTCTTCCATGAAAGTGTTTCCATTCTTTGGTCCCATTATGTCCCCAATGCCTAGCCTAGCTAGTTAGAGGTGGAGGTCTGGGCTTGGCCTAGTGGCTGAGCCTCTGATGGCTCAGCTTGGAGGCTAGGCTGCTGGTGGTTGGTACATAAATACATAAATAAACTTACAGATGACATGTTACACACTGGATAAGAAATACAAGAAGAACATGAAAGGTCTGGGGATGTTTAGCTCTAACAGAAAGCTCCAACAATGGTTTGGTGGACACTACAGAGTAGGGGTAGGTTTTGATTATCGATTTATCAATTAAAATCAATTCTAGCTTGGATAACGTAAAATCGATTCATTAAAATCCTAAAACAGTAAATGAGAGCAGGAACACGGATTCTGCACAAAGACGCAAACACAAAGCGAGGACCCGCCGACGCATCAGAATCAGTGAGATGTCGCTTTTCTCACCCGACGGCACGGACACGGTCGGGGCTGAAAGCCGACAGCTCGCTGATTCTGATGTTTCGGCGGGTCCTCGCTTTGTGTTTGCATCCTTTTTGCGCTGATTCAGAAGCTGCAGGTTTTTATCTCTCTCCAAACAATATTGACTGAACCAGCAGCAAAAGAAGATCCAAACTACGCTTCACATCTCGCTTCACATAGACATTGTCATGAATTCACTCTGACTTTTGCTGTTTTGCTTCCACCACGATAAAATCACACTTCTTGCACAGCTCTCTCTCTCTCTGTACTTCAAGAACAGTTTCCCGTCTAAAAATCTGTTTTCTGCATTATTCACTTACTTGTTATGCTTGTCGGCTGCTATTTTTTTTCCTTTTACTTACTTCCGAAAAGAGAACCTCATTTCTGCTGTTCAATACTGAACAAATTTAAACTTTTTAAAATTATGCAAAATTGCGAAACGCGGTGTCTCTAATAAAACCTCTGTAACTTTGCTCTGCTTCACTTCAGCAGCATCAGGTAATGTTCATGTGTTGATTCATGGTTTTCTTTCGTTTTTGATCTACTGCAGAATATTTTTAAGGTCATCTGTTAAAATTCAGGCCAGGAAAGTCACCTTCATGTTTTTCTGTGTTTTATCTTCAGTTACTTTGACACAAAGGCCTCTGCTGTGATGCTCACACCTTTGATAAAGTCTCGGAAAGGCGGGCAGGTAGGGCATTAACAGGGAAAGGGGGGCACAAAGACATACTTTTCTTTCTTATTCTCATTTAAAATGTCTAGCTTTTAATAAATAATTATCTGACTCTTACATCCAAAGTTTCTGATGTAAAATGTATAGAAGTCCATTACTGTATATATTAACTATTAACTCTAATATATACCTTAGTAAGCTATAGTACTTTACTTTGGGAAGGTACCATCTGTGCAGTCTGCAGTTCTATTGAAGAAAGAAGTTGAATCTATTTAATTATTGTAGAAAAATTGTTAATTTCTGTGCATTTTTTTTTTTGCACCTGCATTAAATTAAAGTTGATTACGTTAATTAGGCATCACGAGGCGAAGGGTGGGGGGTGGTTCTCTAATATTTTTGCTGGGAGTTGGCAACCCTATTAGTTAGGTTGTTTAATATTTCTGCTAAGTGACCTTTAAAATACCAGAATAGGAAGGATGGTGCAGGTTTAAGTTTATTAGCTCAGTATTGTCTTTTATCTAAGGTGAGATCATTTTTATCTTTTAAAAACGTTGAACAGGGGATTCATGCTTTTATTATATCCCAGCTGGACTATTGTAACTCCTTATATGCTGGAGTTAGCCAGACCTGCCCGGCAAGGCTGCAGCTCGTCTTCTGACACGTACTAAAAGATGTGAACACATTTCCTCGGTGATTGCCTCTCTTCATTGGCTCCCTGTCCGCTTCAGAATTAATTTTAAAATTTTATTGTTGACTTACAAACCCCTGAATGGACAGGCTCCCGGGTATTTGTCTGACCTCTTGCAGACTTATACCCCTCTTAGATCAAGTGATCTTTTGCTTTTAGCTACCAAGGTTGAGGCTGGTTCATAGAGGCGATCGAGCATTTGCAGTCGTAGCGCCTAGGCTGTGTAATAATTTACCCCTACACATCAGACAGGCTCCTGCTGTCAATCTTTTTAAATCTAATCTTAAAACGCATTTTTATTTACTGGCTTTTAATACAGCATGAGAGTTATTTGTTAATTAATATTTGGTGTTTGCTATCAATACCTAATAAAATAACTTAGAGTATGTTGTATTCTCGCACAGTTATTTTATTATGTATGTTGTATTCTTGTACAGCACTTTGGTCAACACCCCTGTTGTAATTAAATGTGCTATATAAATAATTAAACTATTAAACTATTAAACTATTGCTGAACTATGAAATATTTTGGCTGCAGTGTAGTTTTTTGCATACAGGTATAACAGAATAGCTTTAGTGTTTTTTGCTTTGTTTTTTTTTTTGTCTTTTTAAACTTGAGTATGAACTTATACAAAATGCAGCAAGATATTGAAAAAAACAGTTTTATTGATTAAAATACACTATATCGGATTCATATCGGTATTGGCAGATATCCAAATTTATGATATCGGTATCGGACATAAAAAAAGTGGTATCGTGCCATCTCTAGCACTGATACGTGATCAGAATTATAATATTTCTGAGTAAGGTAAAATTACCCCAATTCAAATGGAATCGGAATCGAATCGATTCTAGAAATCAGTGACGATACCCAGCCCTACTACAGAGGTATGAAAGCCTACAAAGCAAAGACTTCAAAATAAAAGCCCGAACTCGTAAAACAGAACAGTCAGAGAGAGCACGTTCAGATGAGAATCAGGTGTCTCAGGACAGTCATGTGACCACAGGTGTGTGTGTGTGTGTGTGTGTGTGTGTGTGTGTGTGTGTGTGTGTGTGTGTGTGTGTGTGTAAGCTAGCAGCATACCACAGAGGAGCCAGGGTGTTAGCATAGCTGACATTCCTGCTGTGGATCAGTGACGAGGACAAAGCAACAACATCCATCATGTGACGGCAGGTAACACACCTGAGTGTGCTCACAGCTACTTAACACACCTGGATCCATCTGAATTAAGCATTAGAGAGATGCACTGATACGGGGGTCAGATCAGGAGCCTTCCCATTAACAGGTGACTGAGGCTGTGTCCCAATTCAGGGTCTGCACGCTTGAAGTACGCACACTACGCGTACTATGTACGGTGCGTACTATAAGTACGAGAAGTGCGGAAGTGAGAGGCTTGTGAAATGGGACGGTATATATATATATATATATATATATATATATATATATATATATATATATATATATATATATGTGTGTGTGTGTGTGTGTGTGTATATATATATATGTGTGTGTGTGTGTGTATATATATATATATGTATGTGTGTGTGTGTGTGTATATATATATATATATATATATATATATATATATATATATATATATATATATATATATGTGTGTGTGTAAATATATATATATATATATATACAAAGTCTACAAACACATAGCATCCTTACAGAATATGATGTAACACTATACAGGGAGTGCAGAATTATTAGGCAAATGAGTATTTTGTCCACATCATCCTCTTCATGCATGTTGTCTTACTCCAAGCTGTATAGGCTCGAAAGCCTACTACCAATTAAGCATATTAGGTGATGTGCATCTCTGTAATGAGAAGGGGTGTGGTCTAATGACATCAACACCCTATATCAGGTGTGCATAATTATTAGGCAACGTCCTTTCCTTTGGCAAAATGGGTCAAAAGAAGGACTTGACGGGCTCAGAAAAGTCAAAAATAGTGAGATATCTTGCAGAGGGATGCAGCAGTCTCAAAATTGCAAAGCTTCTGAAGCGTGATCATCGAACAATCAAGCGTTTCATTCAAAATAGTCAACAGGGTCGCAAGAAGCGTGTGGAAAAACCAAGGCGCAAAATAACTGCCCACGAACTGAGAAAAGTCAAGCGTGCAGCTGCCAAGATGCCACTTGCCACCAGTTTGGCCACATTTCAGAGCTGCAACATCACTGGAGTGCCCAAAAGCACAAGGTGTGCAATACTCAGAGACATGGCCAAGGTAAGAAAGGCTGAAAGACGACCACCACTGAACAAGACACACAAGCTGAAACGTCAAGACTGGGCCAAGAAATATCTCAAGACTGGTTTTTCTAAGGTTTTATGGACTGATGAAATGAGAGTGAGTCTTGATGGGCCAGATGGATGGGCCCGTGGCTGGATTGGTAAAGGGCAGAGAGCTCCAGCCCGACTCAGACGCCAGCAAGGTGGAGGTGGAGTACTGGTTTGGGCTGGTATCATCAAAGATGAGCTTGTGGGGCCTTTTCAGGTTGAGAATGGAGTCAAGCTCAACTCCCAGTCCTACTGCCAGTTTCTGGAAGACACCTTCAAGCAGTGGTACAGGAAAAAGTCTGCATTGGAGTCTTCTCTCACCCCCATTCTCTGCGGCCTGCTGGAGCGGGGGGGCTAGGAGGAGTTGGCCGTCCGACTGCGGTCTGGAGTGTGGGGCCTCCCTGCTGCTGCGGAGTCGGGGCGGTCTGCCTCTCCCCACCGCAGGGAAAAGGGTAACACCAACTGGGTCTGGGTGCAGTTCCCCCCTCCAGGGGCAAGGGTACCTAGACCCGGTTTGTAGAGTACGCTTGGGGAGTGTGATCGTGTGTACAGTGTCTCTTTATGTCTGTCTCCACGTTGGTTGAGTGTGGAGTAAGTGCATATGAGAGCATGAGGGTGGGAATGGATGTTTGTGTCTGTGTGTGCCTGTATGTCTGTGTCTATATGTCAGGTTGGGTATCAGACGCCACCTCTCTGTGGACATCTCAGGCCCTCCAAGGTTTGGAGGCCTATCTCCCCCACCACCACTTCCCCTGCCAGTGGCGGACTCCCTCAGGTGTCGGTGCGTTGGTGGTTCTTTGTGTCTGGGGATGGGCGTCCGGGTACACACCGGCTCACTCCTTGGCGGCCGCTTATCAGGGCCTGGAGCCTGGGGCTCGCTCGGGCCACTTCGGAGGTGGGGTGCCCCCGGCCTCTCGGCCTGGGGCTCGGTCACTCAGGCACAGCTGGCTGCCGGCGGAGCTCACGGGCGCGTCACTGCAACTCCCCCTGGCTTCTGCTCCGCGGCTGCTGAGTGAGCCCTCATCTGGGACTCTCCTCAGCTCTTTCTGGGACAGTGGCGCGGCTGCCCCTCTGTTGGTCTTCCTTGGTCTATTGTGTTCTGGGGGCCTCTGGATGTCTGGAGTTTTGATCTCCTCCATACCTGCTTCATACCCTGGAGGACGGGGCTGTGGCTCCCCACACTCCCTAGCAGATCGTTACATGGAGAAACCTTTGGAATGCAAGCATGCTGATCCACACAGGTGTACACACGGGTATTCACAGACGCGGACTACAGCTTTCTTGGCTGCTGCCTCATAGCACATTGTGCGCTGTCTATCTTGCGTGCTGCACAATATCGTTTATTACTTAGTATCTACTGATATTTACTGCTAGCTAGTTTATTGTGATGGTGCCGTTTTTTTTTTTTTATTATGTTGCTCTTTGTTGTTTGCTTTCTCTTCTGTTTTTTTTCTCCATACAGGTGACCCAGGTGTTTTTTTTTGTTTTTTTTGTTTTTTTTTCTTTCTTCCCCCCTTCTCACCGTCTCTTCTCCCCTTTGGTTTTCTTTCTCTCCCTCTCTTTCTTTCATTCTTTCTCCCTGTCCTATCCCCCAGTCATGTCTGTCCCGTTTGTAGGAACTGAAAATAAAATAAATTCATAATTATAATAAAGGTCAATCAAATGGACCAATATGGCAAGGCCATGATGATCAACTTGGTAAAATAAATCCGCTTGGCATCTTTCTTGGCCTTAAGACAACAATTCTGATGGCTAAAGATCCAAACGGGACACAAAAAAAAAAAAAAAAAAAAGAAAGGAAGAAGTCTGCATCCTTCAAGAAAAACATGATTTTCATGCAGGACAATGCTCCATCACACGCGTCCAAGTACTCCACAGCGTGGCTGGCAAGAAAGGGTATAAAAGAAGGAAAACTAATGACATGGCCACCTTGTTCACATGATCTGAACCCCATTGAGAACCTGTGGTCCATCATCAAATGTGAGATTTATGAGGAGGGAAAACAGTACACCTCTCTGAACAGTGTCTGGGAGGCTGTGGTTGCTGCTGCACGCAATGTTGATGGTGAACAGATCAAAACACTGACAGAATCCATGGATGGCAGGCTTTTGAGTGTCCTTGCAAAGAAAGGTGGCTATATTGGTCGCTGATTTGTTTTTGTTTTGTTTTTGAATGTCAGAAATGTATATTTGTGAATGTGGAGATGTTACATTGGTTTCACAGGTGAAAATAAATAATTGAAATGGGTATATATTTGTTTTTTGTTAAGTTGCCTAATAATTATCCACAGTAATAGTCACGTGCACACACAGATATCCCCCTAAAATAGCTAAAACTAAAAACAAACTAAAAACTACTTCCAAAAACATTCAGCTTTGATATTAATGAGTTTTTTGGGTTCATTGAGAACATGGTTGTTGTTCAATAATAAAATTATTCCTCAAAAATACAACTTGCCTAATAATTCTGCACTCCCTGTAGATCAACTTACCTCAGAATATATAAAGCATATAAACAATCACAGCAATATGATGCAACAAACACAGCAGTGCTACTAATCCAAAATACTCAAAGCTTCATAGAACTGAAACAAACATTTATTTTTAGCTCCATTCTGCTCCTGATACATACTTTAGGTTTCTGAACATTAAACTTGTTGCTGCCTTTCATAGTGTGTAACTTGAAGGCCCTGAGTACTTTCTCCCACACTGAAAACACTGGGATGATAAAATTATTTGAACATTACCTAATAAGAATGATTCAGGACAGACAATTAGTTATGTTAAACTTTCCTCCCTTCTGCCGTATTTTGCGGCAAAATTATCCACACCCACCGCTGCGCTATGAATTGTGGGATATATGGCATGCACTGGACCACGCTTGATATTTGGGGAAATCGCCGGCGCATTTGGAGTATGCATTTGAAGTACACTTCGAATTGGGACGGTGGCGGTGACGTAATCGCACTCAAAATGCGTACTTCAAGCGTGCAGACCCTGAATTGGGACACAGCCTCAGAGATCTCAGGTGAGATTCTGAGTCATGTGACCATTTCCTTCCTGTCACTTCCTCTGGCTCTGTTTCAAACTTTATTCAGGTGTTTATAACAAAACAAGGTCAGTGGGTGACATAAACTGTGGACAGTAGAGGTGAAACACTCTGCCTTCAGGACAGAGTCAGGGGACAAAGTTCGCTTCTTCATGTTTCGTCAGCACATTTCTGTTTACATAAATACTCTTCACAGTAAAAGTACCTGTGACTGAACCGCAAGTACACATACAGTGGGGCAAAAAAGTATTTAGTCAGCCACCGATTGTGCAAGTTCCCCCACCTAAAATGATGACAGAGGTCAGTAATTTGCACCAGAGGTACACTTCAACTGTGAGAGACAGAATGTGAAAAAAAAAATCCATGAATCCACATGGTAGGATTTGTAAAGAATTTATTGGTAAATCAGGGTGGAAAATAAGTATTTGGTCAATAACAAAAATACAACTCAATACTTTGTAACATAACCTTTGTTGGCAATAACAGAGGTCAAACGTTTACTATAGGTCTTTACCAGGTTTGCACACACAGTAGCTGGTATTTTGGCCCATTCCTCCATGCAGATCTTCTCGAGAGCAGTGATGTTTTGGGGCTGTCGCCGAGCAACACGGACTTTCAACTCCCGCCACAGATTTTCTATGGGGTTGAGGTCTGGATTTAAAGATGGCGCCGGTGAGGTTGGCTGCCGTCACGACTGCTCCGACCACTTTTTCTTTGTCTTTGTTTTTTAAGTTAGTTTTCAGCGTTTCTAAATCGGCAAAATCACCACCATTGGGTACATTAGGTATGACAGTGACACTCTTGTTTCTATTGGTTTACAATGTACTCACAATTCGAAGTTTTTAACTCCGGATCCGAGCTGGCCGAGTGAGATCTTGAGGGAGAACAAAGGGAAGCGGCGGCGGCCTAGAGGGAAGCGAGCCGGCGTCAGGAACAGGCTGAGAGCTCGTGCACACCTCTGCCTAGCATCCTGCTCGCCAACGTCCAGTCACTGGAGAACAAGCTTGACGACCTCAGGGCCAGGATAAAGTTCCAGAGAGACATTCGGGACTGCAATCTCCTCTGCTTCACCGAGACATGGCTGAACCCAGCGGTGCCGGACCACGCCATCCAGCCGGCCGAGTTCTTCTCGGTTCACCACATGGACAGGACACGGGACTCGGGGAAGTCAAGGGGAGGCGGCGTGTGTTTAATGGTGAACAACAACTGGTGCAACAGTGCGAACGTTGTTCCTCTCACACGCTCCTGCACACCAAATCTGGAACTACTGTCCATCATGTGTCGTCCTTTTTATCTACCTCGGGAATTTACATCGGTCATTATAAGTGCCGTTTATATTCCACCACAAGCGGACACGGTCACCGCCTTATGCGAGCTGCATGAGGCACTCACACAGCACCAGACACAACACCGGGACGCTGCGCTTATTGTGACGGGGGACTTTAATAGCGCCAACCTCAAACGCGCAGTGCCGAACTTTTATCAACACATCTCCTGCCCCACCAGGGGTGAAAGGACACTGGACCACTGCTACACTACGGTCAAGGACGGCTACAAGGCACAATCCCGCCCTCCTTTTGGCAAATCTGATCACGCCGCCATCTTCCTCATCCCAAAATACAAACAAAGGCTGAAACAGGAAGTTCCGGTTCAGAGGAAGGTCGCGCGCTGGACGGATCAATCAGTGGCCGCGTTACAGGACGCACTCGATGACGCAGACTGGGGCATGTTCAGAAACAGCTCCGATGATGATGTCAACGTGTTTACGGAAGCGGTTGTGGGATTCATTGGGAAACTAGCGGATGATACCATGGAGACAAAGACTATCACAACGTTTCCCAACCAGAAGCCGTGGGTGGATAAAACCATCCACGACGCTCTGAGATCCCGCACCGCTGCCTACAACAGGGGACTCACGACGGGGGACATGGACCCGTACAAAGCCGCGTCATATAACGTGCGGAGGGCGGTGAAAGAGGCGAAGCAGCGCTACGGGAGGAAACTAGAGTCACAACTCCAACAGAGTGACTCTAGGAGCCTGTGGCGGGGACTAAGGACAATAACGGACTATAAAGCACCAACAACCGGTATGACAAACGCGGCCGTGACTCTGGCAGACGAGCTGAACACTTTCTATGCTCGCTTCGAGGCTGCAGCTAAGGACTCCAACAATGCTAGTGTTAGCGGCGCTAACGGCTGCAGACAGGAAGATACTGCCAGCACCGGAAACGTGCTCGTCATCTCCGAGCATGAAGTAAGGAAAGCCTTCAAGAGAGTGAACACCAGGAAAGCAGCAGGTCATATCCTAAGAGACTGCGCATACCAGCTAGCTCCTGCGTTCACTGAGATATTCAACATCTCTCTATCTCAGTCGGTGATCCCCACATGCTTCAAAGAGTCCATCATTGTTCCTGTCCCGAAGAAACCCCACCCTGCTTCTCTCAATGACTATCGCCCTGTAGCCCTCACCTCAGTAGTGATGAAGTGCTTTGAACGCCTGGTCAGAGACTTCATCATTTCACTACCAGACACACTGGACCGACTACAGTTCGCTTACCGTCCAAATCGTTCCACAGGCGATGCCATCTCTCATCTCCTCCACACATCACTTACTCACTTGGACACTAGAAGGGGGAATTATGTTAAAATGCTCTTCATAGACTACAGCTCTGCATTTAACACCATAATTCCCTCCACACTCACCACCAAGCTGGAGCATCTGGGACTCAGCTCATCTATGTGTCAGTGGATCTCCAACTTCCTAACTGGCAGACCACAGGCAGTAAGTATGGGCGGACATGTCTCAGCCTCCACCACTCTCAGCACTGGAGCCCCCCAGGGGTGTGTTCTGAGCCCCCTGCTGTACTCTTTGTACACATATGACTGTGTGGCCACTACCAGATCCACCACCATCATCAAGTTTGCTGACGACACCGTCGTGGTGGGCCTGATCTCTGATAACAACGAGACGGCCTACCTGAAGGAGATTAGGAATCTGGAGAACTGGTGCCAGAGGAACAACCTCCTTCTAAACGTCAGTAAGACAAAGGAGCTGATAGTGGACTTCAGCACTAAGCAGGAGAGGAACTACCAGACCCCTGTCATCAACGAGTGCCCAGTGGAGAGAGTGGACAGCTTCAAATACCTCGGAGTTCACATCACACAGGACCTGTCATGGTCCTGTCACATCAACACCGTGGTGAAAAAGGCCCGTCAGCGTCTCTACCACCTCAGATGCTTGAGAGACTTCCAACTGCCCTCCAAGGTGCTCAGGAACTTTTACTCCTGCACCATAGAGAGCATCCTCACGGGAAACATCTTAACCTGGTTCGGGAACAGCACCATGCAGGACAGACGAGCTCTACAGAGGGTTGTGCGGTCAGCTGAGCGCACCATCCGCTCCGAGCTCCCTGACCTGCACTCAATCTACAGCAGACGGTGCTGGACCAAGGCTAGGAAGATCGTGAAGGACCTCAGCCATCCCAACAACAGACTGTTCTCTCTGCTGAGGTCAGGAAAGCGATTCCGCTCCCTGAAGACCAACACAGAGAGACTGAGGAGGAGCTTCTTCCCGCAGGCGATACGGTCTCTCAATCACACCACCACACAGTACTGACCCACACATACAGTTCTTACACACACACTGGACATTCTGGACATTGTTTCATTCATTACTTAAATCACGCTGCTGTTATTGTGTATATGCTGCTGTTATTGTGTATATATTTATTTATATTTCTTCATACATTCTTATATAGTTCTATATTGTGTATTTTGTTGTACAGTTATTTTATTTTCAACTTTAATTTATATATTTTATCTTATTCTCCCAGTTAAATTTACCCTTCATTCTAATTTGTGTTGTACAGTTATTTCATTTTTAACCTTAATTTATATTTTATTCCTTCCTAGTTAAATTTACCCTTTTTAATTTTTCATATTTATTTCCTATCTTATTCATAGCCTTTTCCTTTTTTGTTTTCTTTAGGTCACGAGCAGTTGTCCAAGCATTTCACTACATATCGTACTGTGTATGACTGTGTACGTGACAAATAAAATTTGAATTTTGAAAATTTGGAGACTGGCTAGGCCACTCCAGGACTTTCAAATGCTTCTTACGGAGCCACTCCTTTGTTGCCCGGGCGGTGTGTTTTGGATCATTGTCATGTTGGAAGACCCAGCCTCGTTTCATCTTCAAAGTTCTCACTGATGGAAGGAGGTTTTGGCTCAAAATCTCACGATACATGGCCCCATTCATTCTGTCCTTAACACGGATCAGTCGTCCTGTCCCCTTGGCAGAAAAACAGCCCCATAGCATGATGTTTCCACCCCCATGCTTCACAGTAGGTATGGTGTTCTTGGGATG
>NC_140534.1:36725248-36822748 GCF_057382185.1 Mchenga conophoros
ACACTCGGTGATCGCTCCATCACCATTATCGACCGTTAAAATCAATAGGCTCATATTCTGTTTGTCATCTGCATACTGTTGTTACAGCTAAAGGCTGTGTTGGTGGCCCTCTCCCATTATTACCTACACAGAGTGTTTAATATAATGCTGATGCACATGCCAAACTAAAGAGATGGACGCCACAGCATCACTAAATCAGAACAGTAACTAACACAGACAGGAAAGCTGATGCAGAAGGCAGACGGTCCAATGATGGGAAAAGACTGGACGGCGAAATGAGGCATTTTAATGTTAAACCCACACAGCAGCAGGGGTGGATCCACAGTTAGGCAACAGAGGTGATGCAGACGTTATAGAATAGAATAGAACATGTAAAACAAAACAGTTGGCGAGCTCCACACAAAGTAAAGAAAATATATATGTATTACATTATATAATAGCAAACAGAGGGGAATACACAGTCTAGAGCGATTGGAGAGAAAAGTGCTTGGAAGCAGTGCAAAGGGACTTTGTCTGCGTATAGAGTCCATGTGTGAGTGTACTGAGTGATGAGGGTTAGTCAGACCACGGCTCAGATTGGTGAGGGGGCGTAGTATGCCCCAGGGGAAGAGGTTGTGAGTCTGGAGGTGTGGGACGGGGTGGTGGGGAGGGGGGTAAGGGGTCATCAGTGATGGCCCTGGTTTACCTGAGACAGGAACTTGTTCTTCATGTTAATAACTGACCTTCTGGTGTGGATGGACCATCTCTTGGCATACCTTCTTCATGTCATATGATGGTGTTTGTCTCTGCCCTCTGAAGACCCTCAAGTTTTTTTCAGGACAATCAAATCCTCAGGAAGCCAGAGAAGCGCCAGAGCATCCAAATCACAGGATCGGTTTTAAATGACGAAGCAGCAAGACACACCCTCACCGAGTATCTGTTTCAACTTGAATGGACTTCAAATTATGCACCAGTTTTTAAATTGTGTTGATAGACCAAGTAAAACCAGAGTTTCCCTCAGTACTGTTGCCATGTTTGCTACAGGAAGGAAAGGTTGAAAAAACAAGACTTTTCAAAGAGAAGATGCTTCCGAGCAAAAAACATGACACACTCTTCCTATTGGCTGAAAAATGCAGCAAACCAAAAAATGATATGGCAACACCTGGCCTTTGGTTGCTTAGTAAAAGAGGAAAGTTGTGTGTGTGACGCCAAATGCAAGCGCAGTGATATTCATAGCGAGCTTTGAGATGTGAGAGATAAGCGGAGTGCAGCATAGTTGTTCTGTGTCACCATCATCACATCATTATAAGTGAACTAGCCCGACTTCACAGATGTCATTGCTATGTGTTCATTTACATCCAGAGCTGGACGTTCCAGTGTAGAAATCCCAGTCAGAACACGGATGCATCGGGAAGCCTGCACATTAAACTTTTTTGTGACTCCTGGGCGAACAGCTGCACTCATCGTGCTATTGGAGTTGAAAGAATGACACAGAATCAGAATCAGAAAGACTTTATTTATCCCCAAGGGGCAATTAACTTACAACAAAGCAGCATAACGTTGACAATAAGAACAGGCAATAAGAGTGAGATAACAAATACAAAGAATATACAGTATATACAGTTTTAAAATTACACAGTTTAAAATTAAAGTGAGCGACACGAGACCAGAGAAGCAGTTAATCCTACACCTGGTCCTGTTCAGCCAGACTTGTTGTTTCCTTGAATCTCTCAGAGGACGGTGTCGATTTAATGGGAACACAAAGTTAAAATGGAGCAGGTGAACCACAGCGACCCTCTAATGTACTTTAAAGTCTGGACAGGTTTCCCTGGCTCTAAGACGGTCGTTGGACGTTATTGTACAATAAGGTTATTCTTCTCGTTAACACGTCTTTCCTCATCCTGCCTCTGTCTCGCTCCATCTGTCTGTCTCTCTGTCGGGAATCACAACCATGTAGCATCAAATTGAAAACATCCATTAGCGTGAAGCCACATCAGAGTGGAGGGATCGGTGGATGGAGGGGTGGAGGGCACATGTGCCGTTGTTTGGAAAGGTATCTCATGTCAGCAGACGATGATTTATTTAGCAGAGAAGAAGTAGAAGAAGAAGAAGAAGAAGAGGAGGGATGAAATTATTTGCGTGTGAAAGAGCGGCGATGGAAATCAGCGGAGAGGAAGAAGAAAAAGAAGAAGATAAGGAGATAAGGAGACAGGATGAGGTGATTGTTGGGGAAAGGATAGAATTACACAGTCTGGGATTATCTGCACTCAGCCTCACCTGGTTTACAGGTGAGAGACAGGTGAGGCACCAGGTGAGTCAGGAGACAGAAACCTCTTGTGCAGGAATTCAACTATGCGGTGTTCCTCAGCAGGGATACGTTCAGCACAGGTTACTGTAACTTATCAATAACAAGTATTGATTAGAACATCATTGAACTACCTGAAAGCGCCAAACCTCCTGATTTCAAAGGTTTTTTGGCACCATACAGGAGGAAAAATTTCATGTTTCCTGCCTGTCTCCATCAATCATCATCTGATTATTGAGCAATAAAGTCTGAAAAGATGTTCCTTTTCAGCATCCCGGTCCAACTGATGACAGTGACAGAGCAAACATGGCTGCTGGCGGGTGCAGATATTTGGTTTATTCAGGGTAAGGGGCAGAGAGGAGAAGTATCACCGAGAGTGTGTGTGTGTGTAACGTGAGCATTTGGATGAGTATTGTCAGACTCGTCACCTTCACATAAATTTATCACATGTGAGGATGATGAAGATGAAGATCGTGGCCTAGTGTCTGCTTGAAGAAGATCCCTCCTGTGGAAACATTGTTTGCTCACCTGGTACTTAAGGTGCAGAAAATCCTCTTATATTTATATCTTATATCTTTACATTTTACCGTTCAAATCTCTTTGATATGAAAATCATCATCATCGTCGTCATCCTACTGGAGAATAGTTTTAACTCTAACCTCGCTGTATACAGCATTATGATGTGAGCGTGTTTTCTTTTAGGCTGTTGGACAGAAGCAGAGTTTTGATATCTCAGTTTCAGATTTGTTATGGAGTAATCTGCAGGATTGTAGGGCAGGGATAGCTCAGTAGGTGGGCAGGGATAGCTCAGTAGGTAGAGTGGTGGCCCCATGATCGGAAGGTCGGGGGTTCGACTCCACTGAACGGCTACCCTGAGGTACCCCTGAGCAAGGTACCGTCCCTACACACTGCTCCCCGGGCGCTGCACTGGTGGCTGCCCACTGCTTCACTGGGTGAATGGGTTAAATGCAGAGGAACTATTTCCCTATGGGGACTAACACGCACACTTTACTGTGAGTGTGTGTGCGAGGATCAGACTGGGTGGCTCCGCCGCCTGCCAGCCTCTGAACATAATCATCCACTGATGGATGTTAGCGTACACTGAAGGCAGGTAACAAGTGAGCTGAGGAGTGAGCGATCGTAATGGATCGTAGTGAAAGAGAGGAAGATGAGGCGGTCGAAGAGCGTCTGCGAGGACATAAAGGTTCACCCTGAGGACAGCTCAGTGAGTCCTGTCCCGACATGCTCTTGTCAAAACAACATTTATTACTCAGACCGAAACCCGCAGATGTCCAAACAGCAGCGCTTTGATCCTGTGCTGCAGGGGGCTCACTATGAGGCTCGGAGCCCACAAGGGGTCCTTCTGACAGTGGTCTCAGTGATGACTTCACATCCATGTTGCTGAATGAAGCTGGACTCACTAAAGGCCGCCTTCACCTGTGCACTAGGCTTACCTGTGACTCGGAAACACCTGTGGCAGTTTTAGATGTTAATTCGTCATCCTGTTAAACTTTTCTCTAAATAAGCTCTGAGATCAGCAAACTCAAAGAAAGAAAGTCCCACTAACATTCAATATTAATATTCCTGAAAACATCTGCGTGCCTGAATTAGCGTGAACTGTACTGAGGATGAGCCAGGTGTGAGTCGCTGTGTAACAGACGCTGATAACTTCATGGTGTTGTCTCCTTTCCAAGGTCATTGTGACAAAACTGTGTAACCTTGAACCGACTCTGGTACAGGTAGACCCCTGGTTGCCTAGGTAACCATTCAACGTATTAACTACACACTCATGTCAGTCAACAGTATCCTTGTCTGGGTTATTTTGTCTGTTGTTGATGAAGGTTACTCACGTTTGGTCTGTTGTCCACTCACTGCTTTACACTTTCTCAGCATCCATTTGAAAACACAGTTTTATTTATACGGTTTTAATTCTGCACAACAGTCCTTCTGAAGGTTTCTGCTGCCCTGTAAAGTCCCTGCAACACCACAGCTGATTCACTCTGCCCCGAATCAGCTCGTTGCTTTATTAAATTCACAATCTGTTTCATTTTATAGTTAGCACAGTCTCACACTAAAGCTATAGGAACCATTTTTATCTGTTTTTATCATAATGATAAAATTATAACTGATGATGTGTACTTATAGTCGATATTGTGTGTTGCTGATTGAGAGCCTGCTCATTTAACCCCTGTCAGATCTTAAAGGGCCATTCCACCAGTTTGTTTCATACTGTTAAAGACATGAGTGTGGGTTTGATTTCAGAAAGAATCGAGAAACAGCAGAGTGTGAAGATCAGCTGCTTTAATGTGTCACTTCAACAGGTTCAGATCTCCTCAGTCAAACGTTGTTTGTTCTTCCAGGTTCAGGAAAAGGCAGTGGCTTTAACAGATAGAATAAATACTCCAAGTGCATACAGGTCATTATGATTTCTGATTGCAGAGTGTTTAAAAGTCTCTCACGTGAAAGTCTTTTCAGACGTTTTAGTTCTACTTTATTTATGGATATATATATATGTTTGGATCCAGCTTTCAGTCACATCTCAGGGTCTTCCTCGGCACACAGAGACACTTATAGTTCAGTTTTGATCTTTGACATCGCCCCTTTGTTGCAGCCCTCTGTTTTCAGATGCTCACAGAAATTTGTTCCAGTGAAACTAATAAAATGTTCTTAAAAATATGAAACATGATTAAATGGGTTTTGAAATAAAGGAAATCCAGTCCAACAAACAGTGCGACGTGTGTGCTGGTTATTCAGTAATGAATCTCAGTCTGCTGATGGAGCCAAATGTTCTCATTCTGACATGATGACTTCCTGTGCTCACTGCCAGTTTAATTCTGTGACTCTATATCTTACGTAGATGAGATGGGATCTATATAGGTTATACAATCTATGACTATCTCTGTGACATCAATGTGATGTCATATGATATTTAATGATAATTACAGATACAGAGTGTAAAAAACCCAGCAGGAAACCAAGTGTTCAGAGCAGTGACCTTAGCTTTAGACTGTTAGGCTCTGTTATTTGAAACTTTGGCCAAAGTTGATATGAAGACTATCCATCGAAATACAAATTTGTGTTTTGTGGTGAAAACATAAAACCTTCTGCTCAAATATGCTGTACAGTTTGTCGTGTCTTGACTAGATTTTGGAGATTACCACGAATCAGCGTGTCAGCCTGTTTCAGGAAATATCAGAAAGTTGAAAGATAATAAATAATATACACAGTATTTTAATGATTTATGCTGTTTTTCTTTTGTGAGAAGCACCTAAAGGGTGAGCTCCAGAAACACCAGCCCAGTAACAGGATACTGGTTGCAAATATTCCCATTTGCCTGAGTTCCTCCCCTGAACGTCTCCAGAGGTGATTCTCTGACGTCCGACGTGAAAAAGATCATCGTTTGATAAGTGAATTTTTCCAGAAAGTCTCTCAGGGACCAAAACCTGGATTCAGACTGATCCTCTTGGTACCTGAATGGTCCAGTGATACTAGCAGCCATAGGAAGTTTGCGGCAGTGGTAACAGTGATGGATGTATTGCTCCCTCAGTAGTCGTCGTAGCGGTATGTGTTGGGGTACGAGTAGCGGTAGTCGTAGCCGTCAGCCCGTTCGGTTTTGGTCTGAAGAGGCTCAGGCTGGAAAGATAGAGACTTGATGACTCCACCCGAATCCTCTGTCACCTTCACCTCGGTGGAGTATGAGGATGAGGAGGGGTCGTCTAGTAAGGAGGAGCAGCCAGGAAGGCCAGCAGGTTTGGAGGGAGTGCAGGGCTGGTAAGAGGGCAGGCCGACAGAGGGTTTGGGACACGACTGGTAAGGAGGGAGGGCAGCAGGAGGCTTTGGACACGGTTGATAGGAGACCTGAGGAGGAACACAGGAGGTGATAATGTGACAACGACATTATTTACAGGTGAAACAGATATTCAAGCTTCTATGTCAGCCAATTGTTTTCAGTTTACAGTGAAATACACAAGGTCAACCATGTGCAAGTCCAACTACAAAACACGTATCTCATACCTGACTCTTACGCATGTCTCCTGCAGGCTCTACAAGTTGAGACAAACCTCAGGTTTTGAGGGTTACTCACCTTGGTTGTCGTTGTGATGATGGTCTGCAGTGCTGCTGGTGAACCCGGGTTGTTGCTGGCATAACGGCAAGGGTACTCTGTGCTGTAGTAATGGTGGTTGTCACTGTAGGGGGCAGAGTTCTTCAGCAGTTCTTTCCATCCAGAAGGGGTCTTTGTCTGGGGGTCAAAGGAGGTAGAGGAGGAGGAGAGAGGAGCTGACGATGGAGACGAGGACGACGAGGAACCCAGGACCGGGGCCACTCTGCACAGAAACCAGAATCTGGTTTAAACCTGTGAAACTTTACATGTCATTTATGGTGCATTTTATTATTTTTACACTACCAGAAACTGTTTTGAGGAATATCTGAAGCTAACCTAGGGTCGCAAAGGTCAGAGGTCACAGGATATGAAGGTGAGGTCAGGTATCCTTGGAAGTCATATCCGGGCCTGCTCATATAAAGCCTGGGATTGGCTGGTTTCTGAAGTGTTGGTGTGCTCTCTCCCAGTGCATTGTGGGGGTTGTAGTAGGTTTCTGGGCTTTGGAATGCTGGGTAGTGCTGAGGGAAGTTTGGTTCAATGAAGGAAATCCTATCCGTTGGTTCAACGCAGGAGAGGAGCGCAGGGCCAAGAGCCTAAAGGGAAAATTACAGGGAAACAGTAAGTAAACAGCAGAGATGTGAACAAACAGTGGTTATTGTTTGTGGCTTATTGGTAGCAACCTGTGTTTCAATGAGTCGTCTCTTTGGTGTGAATGGAGGTGAGTTGACTCGTCTCTTTACTGAACTCCTTCTGGCTTCAGTCTCTGATTTGGACTCTGGTCTGGGATGATCATGAACGCCTTTTGCCTGGAGGACAATAATAGTAACATCAAATTCACAAAAATGTCATTTAGATAAATAGATACATAAATAAAAACACTGAATTTGATTTGTACCCTAATTTTGACAGTTGTAGTTTAAACCTGTTTAAAACTGTACCGAATAAAATATGATGGAAATCATTGTTTCATGATAAACAGAACAAAATCAACACATCAAAACTTAAATCTTTTTAAAGATGCAGCAATACATTTCAATAAAGTTGCAGTAAAGGTTGTGCAATAAACATCTGATGGACCAGCAACTATAGATAATTCAACAGTTCAAACCGAACATTGTTAGCGTTAGCGTGATCCGAGCCTTAATCCAAAGATTGATTTTTATCCTTCTCAATCATCCAGGTAAGGAAATCCCAGAAAACATTAAACATTTCTCTCACTGAAAATGCAGATAAACACAATTAATGTTGTGATTCTATCATCAGTGTTTCATCATTTGACAAAAGATTTTGGAGAATCTGAAAAAACTTGTAGACACGAAAAGGCTGCAGTGTTCAGAGGGTTGACGAAGACCCGATGATGCCCTTTGATAACTGCTTTATTCAAATGTGTTGCAGTTAGTTTTAAACCAAACACAAAATGAGCAAATATTTCTTATTAGCTATCATTTAAATATTTATTCATGTTTAAATATTTTAAATACAATTTTTTTTCACTGACAGTGTTACAGCTAGAAAACCAGTTGTGCTGATAATCAAATTGGGGCGATCGTGGCTCAAGAGTTGGCAGTTTGTCTTGCAATTGGAAGGTTGCCGGTTCGAGCCCCGGCTTGGACAGTCTTGGTCGTTGTGTCCCTGGGCAAGACACTTCACCTACTGGTGATTGTCAGAGGGGCCGATGGTGCGATATGGCAGCCTCGCTTCTGTCAGTCTGCCCCAGGACAGCTGTGGCTACAACTGTAGCTGCCTCCACCAGTGTGTGAATGTGAGAGTGAATGAATAGTGGAATTGTAAGCGCTTTGGGTGCCTAGAAAAGTGTTATATAAATGCAATCCATTATTATTAATCAACCTGGAAGAAGATGGCCTTTCCATCGACTCTCCAGAAGTTGGTGACAGGGTAACCACTGTGACCACGGCATGGGAGCAGCTCCAGAGCAGCATTACAATTGGGACAAAGCTTCTCTGAAACACACAAGAAAAATAAACTGGTCAGGTGAACGTGAACACAGGTGAGGAAGTCCTGAGAAGTCTTTGGTCCAGGCTCTTCTTACTCTGCTGCTTCTGCCGGGCTTTGTCACAGATGGCAGGTCGAAGCTGAAGTCTGGATCCATCAGGCAGTGTGCAGCCTCGAGAACAAACCACCACACCTAAACACGATTTCTTCAAGATCTGACAGTTGTGGTTGTTGGTGTTTCTCATTGCCCAGCCAGACAGATGTCTCTGAGCATTCTTATCTTCAGCTGCAAAACAAAATCCACCAAACAGTGACTTTTAGACCACTGAGCAATTATATTTCCCTATTTAATAATTTCATGGTGTATATTTTAAAATGTATTCAACCAACTCCAACATCTCATTGGTTAGCCACAGCCAATCAAGACAGAAACAGCTTTAGTGAAGGTTACAAATGATCTTCTTATGGCCTCTGACAGTGGACTCATCTCTGTGCTTGTCCTGCTAGACCTCAGTGCAGCGTTCGATACCGTTGACCATAATATCCTATTAGAGCGATTAGAACATGCTGTAGGTATTACAGGTACTGTGCTGCAGTGGTTTGTATCATATCTATCTAATAGACTCCAGTTTGTGCATGTAAATAGAGAGTCCTCTTCACACACACAATTATGGAGTTCCACAGGGTTCAGTGCTAGGACCAATTCTGTTTACATTATACATGCTTCCCTTAGGCAGCATCATTAGAAGACATAGCATACATTTACACTGCTATGCAGATGACACCCAGCTCTATCTGTCCATGAAGCCAGATAACACACACCAATGAGTTAAACTGCAGGAATGTCTTAAAGACATAAAGACCTGGATGGCCGCTAACTTTCTGCTTCTTAATTCAGATCAAACTGAGGTTATTGTACTCGGCCCTGAAAAGCCTAGAAATATGGTATCTAACCAGATTCTTACTCTGGATGGCATTACCTTGGCCTCCAGTAACACTGTGAGGAACCTTGGAGTCATTTTTGACCAGGACATGTCCTTCAATGCACATATTAAACAAATATGTAAGACTGCGTTCTTCCATTTGTGCAACATCTCTAAAGTTAGAAATATCCTGTCTCAGAGTGACGCTGAAAAACTAGTTCATGCATTTATTACTTCCAGGCTGGATGACTGTAATTCATTATTATCAGGATGTCCAAAAAACTCCCTAAAAAGCCTTCAGCTAATCCAAAATGCTGCAGCAAGAGTACTGACAGGGACTAGAAAGAGAGAGCAGATTTCTCCTGTTTTGGCTTCCCATCATTGACTCCCCGTTAAATCCTCACATTTTTAACATCCTGTTAAAAGGGAGTTTTTCCTTCCCATTGTCGCCAAAGTGCATGCGGTGTCCAACTCCAGGCCTCGAGGGCAGGTTTCAGATCTCACCCTGGGTCAACACACCTGAATCACATGATTAGGCCTCTGGAGAACTTCGAGACATGTTGAGGAGGTCATCTAGCCATTTAAATCGGCTGTGTTGGATCAAGGACACATCTAAAACCTGCAGGACAGTTGGACACCCTGCTGTGGGTCTCTACTCTACAACATAAAACTCATGAATTTGGGACTATATTGGTAAAAAAATTAACTAAACTGAACTAAAATGCTTTTTATTTACTTGTTGCCATGGTAAGTCGTGACTTTCTTTCTCTGGTCAGACATGCACTTAACTCAGCTGACTGAACAAACTCCTTTTATTATGTTTTGAGTAATTACCCAAACACTGCAGCATGTTTATGACATTTTAAAACAATTTCACAATAATAACTTGTACATATATATTTTGACATGTAATCATGCTCCCTAAAAGAAAATGACTGAGAAGGTCAAATAAAGTTTAAAAATGATTAAAGCTGAGTGGGAATCAACCTACAGGCTCATAAATCTTCACATCATGTCTTTTATGTTTGGACAGAATTTAAATAAACAAAAATTTAAAAAAATCTTAGCAACACGAAAAAGTTTCTCACCGCTGTAAATGTACCGAACGTAACCGTCTGTCCACTCCTGGAACGGGTCAAACTGCTTCGTGTCCTGCAGACAGACGAACACACACACGGGTAAGACTTTGAAGCTCTGACTCAATGCGCTTTATGTATTTATTGTTGCTGACATAATAATATAATATGATATAATAATGAAAATAAAGGCGAAATTATGAGTCAAAGGCCGCTACACAGGAATAGATTACTGCAGTGATCGATCAGCTGATGATGGTGTGACGCACCGATGCCCTCACACTGAAACAGACCTGGGCTGTACCCCAATTCAGGGTCTAAAAGTACGCAGCCTCAACGGTCCTCAAGGGCCGCGTACTCAAAGACCGCTAAGGCCGGAAGTGCGAGGCTTGTGAAATGGGCGGTCTAGCCTCCATCGCGCTGCCCAGGTTGCCTAGCAACCATGATAGCTGGAAACGTGTAGTTGACAGAAATGAAGGAGAACATATTTTGTTCATTTGTTTGTTTGTTTCTACACGAGCTTTGTGTGATTTATATACTGCCCCCTTGTGGTCATCCTACAAACAATGTAGCATGCAGAAGCTGCATGTTGCATATAATGATGCGATGAGAATCCTTTGCAGGATACCTAGAAGTGGTAGTGCCAGCCAGATGTTTGTAGCTGTGAGTGTTTGGACTTTTAAAGCACTTTTAAGAAAGTTAATGTTCAATTTTAGAGAACGACTGGATGGTTCGAGTAACAGTATAATTTTAGCACTTACAGATCTGACAGTGAGTGGTTCCCGTTACTCATCCAGTCTCAGAAAGCACTGGTTAAAGTGTTTGTGTATTTATTGATTTATTTTAAGTAATTGTGTTTTATGTATATTATGGTTTTATATTTTTACAAATGCTTTATATACTTATTTATATACATATATATATTTAATGGTATACCTTGTGTTGTGTGTGTGTGTGTGTGTGGGGGGGGGGGGAGTTGTGTGTGTGTGTTTCTTGTCTTGTTTTTATGGACATGTAGTCTGCCAATAAAGATTGAATTGAATTGAATTGATTTAATAAGTATCTGAGGCTGAGACCACAGGACTGTAAAACATGATTGTTGGGCTTCATATCTGTACTGAACAGTCATATAAGATTAGTTAGTAAATAACAATTAGTTAATGTTGTTCATGAGACTAAAGTCAGTGTAAATATAATATGGCCAATATTATAGTTATTATATTAATCATTATTAGTTATTACAGCAGTGAGTTTGAACTCTCAAATCAAATCACTTCTATTGTCACATCACATGTGCAGGTACACTGGTACAGCACATGTGAGTGAACTCTGTGTCAAACACTGAGCTTCAGTAAAGATTCAAGTTGAAGTTATTTATGTTTCCTATCACCTTAAATCTTCACTCAAAGACACTCAAGTATCTGTGACAGTGTATATACAGATGTATCATATATGAGAGACAAATATTGTTCGTTTAATATGTTGGCATTACTAAATTTGGCTCAATGCTTACAAATATGTGTAAAAAGAAAATGTACGAGCTGTGATAACTGTTTCTGATAGAATGAAGAGTAGACTGATATATGAAATATTCCTTTATTGGGTGAGAAAATCAGACCATGTCATAACTGCTGTAAGTCACACAGAATAGATATCAGAGCCTTAAACAGGCTGACTTCTGCTAAATGGGTCAAACTGGGCAGAAAGTCTACAAACACATAACATCCTTATAGAATATGATGTAACACATCCTGATCGGATACAGCCCTGAACGCTGTGTGAAATGTACGGTGGCCCCGAGAAAACACACGTGCTTACTGATGTTGGTAAATCTTTGTCTGATTCTGTGAATAGATGTGTGAGCGTTATCAGTAAAGTGTGAAAAGTTTATCTTTAACAAAGAAAAACGCCAGACTCACAGTCAGGAAACAGAAAAAACACTGAAAACGACCTTAAATTCATACAAACATTCAGTTACATCATTTCACTCAAACAAGGAACCGCACATTTTAAACTCGTTTTATTTCCACGTTACACTGGAGACACGTCTCGGCTCATCGCCGTGGTGGGAACACGTCGGTACCTACGCGGCTAATAGAGTAGACCTCGCATCACAGGACAGAAGCCAGCTCCAGTCTGACCAGCACCAACTTGCTGCTTATTATTGTCCTCACTGGGAGGGTTTCTTCAACAAAGTCTTCAGGTAGCAGCGACTTCACACCACGGCCCGTTCCACGGAGTTGCACTCGTGTTTAGTTTGAAACAGCGGCCGGTTTATATCTCCAGAATCCAGTCTTAGGACGTCCAGTCAGAGACATCAGAGGATCATAGTGGGCCAAACCCAGGAGACCAGAGACGAGAGCCCGGTACATGAACCAGCCCACGGCACTTTAAGCGGAGGAGCCC
Organism: Mchenga conophoros; assembly: GCF_057382185.1. Lineage (NCBI taxonomy): Eukaryota > Metazoa > Chordata > Actinopteri > Cichliformes > Cichlidae > Mchenga > Mchenga conophoros. Next base: position 36,737,993 of record NC_140534.1, read on the forward strand.
AGATTAAAAACGGCTGGTTCAGTGCGATCGTGGAAAATCCTCTGCACATATTTTCACGCAGCTCTCCAAAAAGCGATTCTTTGAATCACTTTGAGTTAAATGTAGATGACTAGTCAACGGTTTGTTTATTGAAATAATTACTGATTATTTATGTCTATTTATATCTATTAATGTCTCACACAAAGCACCGCAACAATTTCCTAATGTTGCAAATCTGCTCAACGTTTGGCAATAAAACTCTTGATTCTGATTCGTACAAACAAAAAAATCATTTGACCCGATTCGTGAAATGTAATCTCATTACTTAAAATTATTTGGGCGTAAATATTTCTGGAGCAAATTTTGAATTTCTTGTCAGGCAGTGAATTAACAAACAACCAAACCCCGTTTCCACGTGACCCGAAACCATTCGGCAAACATTCTTACCCATGTCCACGTCCAGGATCATGACAAGGAGCGTGGACAGTCGGCTGGGAGTCAGGCTGTGAAGCCAGATAAAGTCTAGTCCAGGCCGTGGCCCTCAGCGGCCTCTGAACCACACTATTTATCCTGCATCAGCTCCATCATTTGAATTCGATCTGAAAAATCAGCTCTGAGTGTAAAAGCTGTGTCCCGGATCGATCACAGATATCGATCAGCGTGGGAGCTGTGTGCGATGGGAGATGTGTGTTTGGTTTCACTGGAAACAAAAATACACAAACCAGTTTTTTCTGTTTGAGCAACAACAGAGCGGAGAGCCGAGTCAGCACGGGTCACACGAACCTTCACATAACCTTCAAACAACCTCCAGAAAAACAGAGTCAAAGAGCCGAGTCAGCGCGGGTCACACGGCGGCTTCACGTAACCTTCAAACAACCTCCACAAAACCTCTGACTCTGCACCGGTCTGTGGGAATGTGTGAAACTTTCACGCGTGACACATTCTCCTGATTCAAACCACTGAACTGAAGTAATAATACAAATATTATTTATTATCAATAATAATTATTGATTATTATTACCAAATTAATGAAAACGTGTTTGTGAAGGCTCGTCTGTTTGGATCTGCGCATGTCATGAAAAAAATAAAAATAAAATAAAAACGTGTCTGAAAAAACGCCTGCAGGAGAAACATGATTTTATTCAACGGACATTTTTCACATTCATTACATTAAAAAGAACTGAAATATAATTTGTTCTGCTTGTTCTTAAATGTGGGGTTTTTCAGTCCGCTCTCTCTCTCTCTCACACACACACACACACACACACACACTACAAATAAATGTCTTTATTTTTTATTAAATCCTCTGAACAGTTTGTTTAAATAAAGTTTTGTAGAATAAGATACTGGAGAACGTGTTTAATGATGTGAAAGTGACCGATTATCGATAACTGATCAATAATCCAATCAAACTTTCAAAGACTCGACCTGTGAATGTAAATAAAAACAGGTCGATGGTTTGATTATTGATCAAACACGTTCATGTGTTCCATACAAGGCAGAAAAATCCAGAAACTACAAACAAACATTTTCTCGATGCAGAACAGCTGATTTCAATATTGTGTTTTTATTTTGAAGCGCCTTGAGGCGACTTTTGTTGTGATTTGGCGCTATATAAATAAAATTTAATTGAATTGAATTTTGTAACCCTTTTAAACTTCGACCTCTGCCCTCCTCTAATTCCTCATGCACGACTGAGTGTTTGTAATGTCAGTTACTGCATCATATATTCATTATAGATTTTTAGTTAATTATCGATAATTACGTGCATCAGGAATGGACGTGGTTTCGCGCTGGGATGTGTCAAAGCTTCCATGTAAATCACACACTGGACCGTTTTCTTTAGACCATCTCACAAAATCAAAATAAATAAAATAAGAAACATTTATTGAGTTGCTCACTTTGATTTCTGTAGACTTATAAATTCAAATAATGTTATAATATAATAAGCAGTGTGTACGCTCTTATTAATGAACGAATTCCTTTTTATTGTGACACTTATATGTGTGTAAATATTCTGCATGAACGAGTTATTTTTCAGATATTTGTTTAGTTTTCAAAAGCTTATTTTTAAACGTGGATATTTGGGTTTGTCACTGTGTGTTCGCTCACACTCTCAGACCTGCTGCTCTTTCACATTTTTATTTTATTTATTTATTTATTTTTCGTTTCATTTTCTCGAAAGCAAAAAATCTAACTAAATTCAAACACTTTTTTTTAATTTAATTTGAGCTCCAGATGTGACGACAATTCTCCAGAGGTGGCCTGTAATTCTAAAACAAACTCGGATTATTTCTATGCAAATTAAAAACATCTGACTTTAATTTTATTTTCGTGTTTTGCTTTTTCTGTTTGTTTCTTCTTGCCGCGTTTGTGCTCGGAGCGGATCAAACTGTGATCACTGATGAACAAACGTCTCCGGCCCTGACTCCCTGCTTCTCCAGACTCCGTTCATTGTCTGCCTAATTTAAGCTTCCTTCTTATTTCCTCTCAATCTTTTTTTATTGATTACATTTAAAATCAATAAAGGATGACTGGGATCACGTGGTACCTGGGGCAGCTTGGGGTCATTGATGTCCCACGTTAACTTCATCCCGACGGAACACACGCAGTCCGCCTCCTCGCGCTCCTCGGCACGGGACATCCTCCTGCCGCTGGCGGGCCTGACCCTGTCCTCTTCGGCTCTCCGATGGTTCTTTCGAAATCAAAGAATTAGAATCTGAGCCAAATTAAAAGTTTTCAAACCTCTTTTCAAACCGGAAGTCCGCAGGTGAAATAAAACATTCAAAATGATCCGCGTGACTCCGGACAGCGCGTGCAGCTCTGTAGAGGACTCAGGTAGAAGTGAGAGGACAGGTGAGAGAGTCGCGAGCCTGCGGAGGGAAGAGGGAGCGGGAGGGGGTGTGTACAGGTGAGAGAGGAAGAAAAACTAAAAATACAAACGAGACAAAAACAAGTGTGCAGCCTCGTGACGATCACCAATAATCAATCAATGCTCTGAACAACAGCCACATTAATAACAACAGCTGTTTATTATTCTTATTAATTCTTTTTCTTCTAAATAAATAAGCTGATTTTGAAAAAATCTGTCCGTGTGTGTTGTGTAAACACGTCAGTGTTTCTCCCAAAACAAACAAATTCATTAGTCATCTATTAGAGGACACACCTGATGACCTGCTCACCTGCGCGCCCGCCTCCGTGTGTGTGTGAGAGAGACTTTTGGTGTTTCTCATTAAAACAGTTTTTTTTTTAATGAAAGTTGATTTTTAAGATTTTCATTAATTTTATTTACAATTTTTTATGAGAATCTCAAAGTACACGAAAAAGAAGCCGATATTCCTTCGCGTGTCGGAACTACTTTCTCTGTGATGAGTTAATGACCTCCAGCTGTGCGCGCCCCCGTCACATCAGAAGCTGAGGGAGGACGAGGAGACGCGATGGTAAACTCACAGTTTGATATGATCACTGATCATTAAGTCAAGTATCGATTGGAAGTATATTTATGAACTTTGGTTGTTTCCCTGCTCGATTTATGAAACTCCGAAAACTGCAGTGCGTCATAGATCAGGGTGATGACATCACATACTAGGAATCAATAACGCTTCTATATCGATTCAAAATCGTTTTTAACTTTAAAAACGTGTTTAACAGCAGCTTCTGCGGGTGTTTCTGTTATTTTGTCCACCCCTGTGCCACACAGTCCAGCCTGTACTGCCCCCTGCTGTCCGTCACCGGAAGTGATCCTTTTGCATTTAAACTGGGAGCAAACAAACGTCTGATTCTTAAATCAGAGTAAATGTCAGTGGGGTCTGGTGCAGGGAGCACACTTTATGTCTGATGGTTTTACACACCTGCATCTCCCTGTCGCTCAGTTCGAGGTTCAGGTGGAGGACTGTATGCTCCATGGAGACACGTCCCATCTGGCTTCTCTGCTCTACTATGAAGGACTGACCAGCAGCACCCTCACCCGGCTGGACCAGCTGGTTACCAAGGTAAGGGGGTAACTGTTTGTTCTCTATGCATGACTATCAGACAGGAGTTCTCCATGTTCACCACAAATGTTCACTTAAGCTTTAAAAGTTTATGCATTTAACAAAAACCTTCACCACCAAGGGGCAGTGTCTGCCCACACTGTGTTGGTTTGTTGACCTGTGCCATTAGAAACCACCTGATGCAGTGCCTGTCCTGAGGTCAGGGTGGTGCAACAGTTGGTGCTGTTACAGACGGAAGATTAAACGTCCTGTCAGGGCCAAGCTGACCACCACATTGCCATTCAGGTGCACCTGCCTCTCACCTGGTGACAGGTTAGATCAAAGTTAACATAAAGATGCTGTAGAGCTCAGGCATCATCTTATCCTCCTGTTACAGCTTTTAGAAAACAATGAAGTTTAAATGATGAACAGAAAGGTAAATGATGTCATTTACCTTTAACAAGTCACATGACCTCAGGATGTTTTCTGTGATTGGCTGAAAATCATTGGCCAGAATGAAGTCAGACTGAGCATGCTCCTCAGTCTGTCTGCTAAATGAAATGGGCTTTTGTGTTGATGCCTCTGAGAGTGCCTGGGTTTGGGACTAAAAATCTGCACGATAAGTTCATATTTCATACCAGCTGATGTGGAAAGTCCACTGATTACATTTAGTTTTGTCCATGTTAAAGCAAGCGCTCTGGAAGGTTCCAAGCAGCCATAAAGACCCGACATGTTCATAATCAAAGTTTCATGTCAAACAAAGTATTCCATGTGGAGGTGTTTGAGTCACGCTGTTGTACGTGAAACGTCTGGCCTGCCTGACGTTAAAAGGCCTCAGCGTGCCTCTGTGGTACGTTTTACTTGGTTTGTAGTAGGTTTGTGTTCTTTATGCTCCTGTTTGTGTAACGTCCGTTTCCACTGCAGGATCAATAAAGCATCAGAGTGATGTGAGCATGACTGAGTCTTACCACACACCTGTTTGCTTGCTTGGTTGTTAGGAGCTGCGTGATTCTGGTTTCAGCAGAGCTATGCTTGTCTTGAAGTCTTTGGGGATTCTGGCAGAGAACAAAGAAGACCTGCAGATGCTCATCGGTCATGGACTGACTGCTAAAGTAATCTGTCTAAATTTGTCAGAATAAATCGGGTCAGATGTCATGCGTCACATTACCTTCATGTTGTTGTTTGCCTTTTAGGCATTGATGTGGTTTGAAGCGGTCTGTGAACGGCTGACTTCTGACCTTCAGAGAATCTCCACCCCCCTGCTGAATCTCACTGAGGAGTTCTTTGACTTCTTCCTGGTGAGAACATTTCTCTACCCAGAGGGCTATAACTGTGGAGCCACATCCATGTGTTAGCTTCGATAAGGCCAATATTGTTTTACTTGTTGAATCGCCATGGTAACAGATGCTAAACATCTCACCTGGGACTTATTCTATAAAGTGAGTTTAACATACCCAGGGTTGTCTAAGGAGCTTGGAAAGAAAAGCGTCTGGACTTCTTTAAGTTGCTTGAAGATGTTTCACCCCAAAGTATCCCCCCCAAAGAGGTACGAAGGAGTAACCCAGTGGGATACTTCCACTGGGTTTAATTCTGGGACTCTCCACCATTTGACCTTAGAACTGAAGAAGCTTCTCGGATGAGAGGTGAAACGTCTTCAAGTAACTTAAAGAAGTCCAGACGCTTTTCTTTCCAAGCTCCTTAGACTACGATGACATGGATGTCTGAGAACCTTCACAGACATACCCAGGGTTTTTTATCTGAATCCACTTACCCTGATGTTAGCAGTCACCATAAACTGTTAAGCTGGTTATCAACTCGCTGTGTTCACACCCTGCATGCTGACATTAAAGGTGGTGTTGGTAGCATTCTATCAATCTGAAAGGAACAGCTTATATGACTTGATGTAGCTCATTGTCTTGCACAGGAAATTATTTCTATCCACTGGTGATTAAAAATCTATAAACAACATGAATAAAATGCTACAGTGTTGTAAAAGGTAGCAGAATGTTGCAGAAAGGTCTTGATGCATGCTCAATCATCCAGGTAAGGAAATCCCAAAAGGCTGATTCTGGACATAGTACAGTTCACAGAGAGTTGGGGAATGGCTGTGATTACAGCACTGTAAGATGGTGAAAGAAGAAACTGACCTCACAGATTTCAGATTGTGTCTAAGGTTGGGGAAACCTGCAGTCAGCTGACACTGAAGAAGTCACCTGACGATGAAACGTTTGTCCCACTAAAAATGTCCAGATGAACAGAATCAAACTCCTGGGATTACAGAAATGGGTTCTGGTGATTTGGTGGTAAAATGCAGTACTGCTGATTATTTCACAGGTTATACGTTAGAGCTGTAAAACCTTCAAATGGATCTGTGTAAATTTAAAGCGCTGTTCGATACCGCTGAATGAAGCCCAGCTCAGACGGACTGTCCATGTGTTCACGTGCCAAGTCTCTGGACAAGCAGAACGCACACAAAGAACACCTGTCCAACCAATCGCATTCATTCATCAGGCTGTGGAACAGGATGCTTTCATGTTTCCATGGGTCCAGTTTAAACTTTCATATGTGTAACTGTTACTTTAGAAATAAAAAGCACCACTGGACATGCTCAGACACACCTTTTTCCACTCTGTGCCCCAAATGAATACATCACACTTCATTTACTGTTTCGTACCGTTAAGTATGTGAGATCAAATCTAACGTCCTGTTGAACACATATAGTGATGGACCTGGAAATGATTCCCTAATGTGTCTGGGTGATTAGGATCTAGCTGTACTTCATTCATCCATGTCACCTCCCGGTCCAAGTCAAATCATTTCTGCCATTGGTTTGGATCCAAAGTCCTGTACTGGGGTCACTGTAAAGATTCTGCTCTGGTCTTGGACTCTGGCAGCACCAGATGTGGTGGCCTTCAAGCTCTCTCTGCTACAGCTTTATTTTAGCATTACAGGTAACCGACACAGTGATGACCACTATGACAGAAGAGCTCCTTCACTTTGTTGTGATGAGAGATGTTCTCCTGGAGGTTGGCCAAAGCTGCATCCAGCTTGTGTTTCTGAACAGTCTGGGATTCATGGTGAGCCTGGAGCTAAAACTCACAATAAATGGCCTGTATTTATATAGCGCTTTACTAGTCCTTAAGGACCCCAAAGCGCTTTACATATCCAGTCATCCACCAATAAGAGGCCAACACTGTAGACAGTTTCTGCGAGCTTTAAGTTTCCTCTCAGTACATGCAGCTCCTGCTAACTCTAACAAAGAGAGTTCATAACGTAAACAGAACTGGTCCTACCGCAGAACCCTGAAGCAGAAAAACCCCAAACATTTGTTTTGTACAACTTTGTGCTCGCTACAGGCTCTGGCTGCAGATGTCTGATTAATGCAGTTAATTTGATCGATTTTATAACTGGGTCAATGCTAAACACTTTGCTGATGGAGTGAAACCGTCATTAAAATCTTTTCCACATTAATTCAGTGTAACATAGGATGTAAGAGTTGCTGTTTGCTGGGAGATGAACCAGGCTCATTAAATACACTCTCTATCGTCTCGTTTCAGCTGCTTGGCCAAGCTTCTCTTCCAGGTTGGTTTCTGTCTTTGCTTTGATCTTCATGTGTTAGGCTTCATTTAGACTTCTGCTGGAGATGATGATGTCCTAGCTTCGTTAACTGGCAGCTCCTTTCATCCCTAAACCACAACCTTCCAGGTAGTTCAGTGACATGTAGGTACATTTCTTGGAAGGTTACAGTGTAGGGATCAAATGAGTTTCTGGTGGCAGTGTAAGTTATGATGTAGATTTCCCACCGAAGCATGAGTCTCACCTGTCCGTCCTGTCATCTACTACCTGTCCGTTTCTCAGTGAGTCAGCTGTCAGTAGTTCTTCTGCAGTTGGTTCATCTGACTCTGGAAACAGAAGTTCACTTCCCATTGAGACTGGAGGTAATGCACTCACACAGTGTGCTTTTCATTGTCTGTGCTGGGCTGTGATGTGTTTTTGTACACAGCTTTGCTCTGACTCTAAAGAACAGCTGGGTCACATAGTATTTGGACAATACAGAGGCAATCTAAGGAGCGTGGAAAGAGAAGCGGATGAACCAAAGGAGCAGTTAAGTTTCTCAAAGAAACTCAAAGAACTCCAGTGGCTTTTCTTTCCACGCTCCTTAGATCACCGTGATCTGGATGACTGACCTCAGTGTAATTTCTCTTGTTTCAGGCCATCAGGACTTTCAACAGCGTGCTGGAGTCTCTGAGCCGAGAACAGAGGCGACTGATCCAGAATGACCAGAATCAAAACCAAATGCTGTCTGTAGTGCACACTGAGATTTTTACATTGAAATGTTTCTAACCAGCACATGTATACCCATCTAAATTCAGTACTATCTGCTTGATTGCCTGTCTGACAGACCCCAGGTGGCTGCAGCAGTTCTGACAGTTGGAGGTGAGTTACAGCAAATCGCACCGAATATTCAACATGAGCGATTCTTGTTTTCTTTATTGGGATTGTTTTCTCTTCACCTGTCATAATGCTTTACGGATATTTAGAATCGCTGTGGTTAAACGATGTCCTGAGGAAGTCTCATGAGTGTGAACAGAAGAGTTTAGAGCCGAGTCTTGACTCTGCACTTGGAACACCTGAGCACACCGTCCCCTCAGTGCTGTTAGCAGTGAATATATAGAAGCGTCATGTTTGTCACCTCTATGTTAGACAGGAAGCCCGTAAACAGGAAAGGGCCTAGAATAAAAGTGTTATTACAGACAGCCACGTTTGTAGTTCTCCGTTTCAGACTATGAGCTGCAGGTCAGCCTGTCAGAAGCTCTGTGTCGCATGACTCCACGCAGAGACCGCATGCAGAAAGCCAGTCAGTGGTTCTCCATCCCTGACATCAGCATGGCTTTCTGTGACATCAGAGATGCTGATTTTGAGTCGGTGAGTTCTCAGCTGTCTCACTCTGTATGTCATTTCCAAGCTTTCTGTTTAAATTCCACAGTGTGATGAACACAACACACACAGTTCAGGTTGTAAAGCCTGTATTGAACCTTCTGAGTAATCAAAGTGAATCTTTAAATTTTCTCCAAGTCTACCTCGGGTCAGCCACAAGATTGGACTGGATTCATACCCTAAAAACAAGTACATCCACAAAGCATTATTAGTATTTCATTAATGTGATCTTGAAGGGAAAAAAAATGTTTTTTTTTCTGACAATTTGTATATTAAAAAAACAAACAAACAACAATCTTCTCTAATATAACTTGAAGCTTTTAGGCTAAACATGCAGCATTAATGTAACAGCTTATTAGCCAGCTATCATTCTGGCATCACTGTTTTCCGTGTTTCACATAAACATTATTTGTGCAAGAGTCATTTGATAAAACACCTTAAGGCAACTGTTGTTATTTGGTCCTATACAAATAAAACTGAACTGACTAAAGTGAACCAAGGTCATTTTGGCCACAGTAGAAAATAATTTATTTTCTGTTTTGTTTTTTTGTTTGTTTGTCTTTTTTGCCTGTCCCGTTTGGATCTTAGGCATCAGAATTGATGTCTGAAGGCCAAAAAAGATGCCAAGCGGATTTAGTTTACCAATTGGATCATCATGGCCTTGCCATATTGGTCCAATTGGTAAACCTTTTATTATAATTAAAAAACAAACAAAAAAGAGCAACATAATAAATACAGCACCATCACAATAAACTAGCTAACAGTAGATACTAAATATTACATGTTATTGTGCAGTTCGCAAGCTCAACAGTGCACAATGTGCTTTGAGGCAGCAGCCAAGAAAGGTGTAGTTTGTGTCTGTGTGCACACCTGTGTGGATCAGCACACTTGTATTCAAAAGGTTTCTCCATGTAATGGTCTGCTAGGGAGTGTGGGGAGCCATAGCCCCGTCCCCCAGGGCATATAGCAGGTATGGAGGAGATCCAGGTCCCAGAGTACAAGAACCCAAGGAGGACCACCAGGGGGGCAACCGTGCCACCCTCCTGGGAAGAGCTGAGGAGAGCCCCAAACGAGAGGTCACCCAGCAGCCACGGAGCAAAGGCCAGAGGGGGTTGCTGTGACGTGCCCGCATGCTTTGCCGGCAGCCAGCTGTGCCAGAGAGGACCGAGCCCCATGCCCACAGGCCTGAGGGCACCCTATCCCCCGGAAGAGGCCCACCTGGGCCACAGGCGCCAGGGCCCGCCAATCGGCCATGAATCGGTACATACATGAGCTCTCGGCCCCAGACACCAAGAACCACAAACACACCAACGTCTGAGGGCATCAGCCACTGGCAGGGAGTGTGGTGAGGTGAGATGGGCCTCCATTCCTCGGAGAGCCTAAGATGTTCCCAGAGAGGTGGAGTCTAGAAAATAATTTCAATAAAAACCCAACCAGACAGCCAATTGCTCTAATCTAACCAGCATGTCCTGGGTCTAGCCTGGACCTCCATTCCTGCAATACCTCACCGAGGAGATGTCACTTTTGATGTGGAGCAGCAGCAGTTCTACCCCTCCTAAATGACCAAAGTCCTCACCCCATCTCAAGGAAGAGCCAGAGGAAGCTATTTTCTGTGTCTTTTAGTCCATGCCACGGCTTGTGACCACAGGTGAGGTTGGGATAAACCAACAGGGTCTCATCACGTCGTGGATCGATGACGCCAACTGAACCGCATATCTGGGAAACTGGCTTAACTGTCTTTATACAGGTTTTTAATTTTTTTTATGAAGTAAGTCAGCCATCTGTCTCACTGTGCAGGACTGCAGACGATTCTTGAATTTTGTCAACTGCTACCATGGAAACCAGGGGAGGTGATGAACCATATTTAAATATTTATTAATATAAAGTAAATCGGAGAACTCTGATCACAGTAGTTACCTGTGTTCTGTCTCTCAGCGTCTACACTATTCCCTGCCTCCGTGCCTTTCTCAGTTCCACTCAGGTACATTTTTCACCCTTTGAAAAATAAATTTTTTTTAAAAAGGACGTAATTTTTTTTGGCATTTGTATTCAGACTCTGTATGTTTTCTTGTGCAGCTCTTTCGTCCAAAAGATGAGAAACTAGATGAGTTCTGGATAGACTTTAACACGGGCTCAGGATGTGTCAGCTTCTTCATTGATGAGCCTCAGGTAGTACTCCATACTATGAAGTTTTACTGTAGAACTGACAGACTTTAGGTTGTTTTGGGGGGGCTTGCTTGATAAGCTGTATTCAATTCTTCGGCAGCTTCACTGGTTGCCAATAGAAGCCAGGATAAACTCTAAAATCTTACTTCTCACTTGGAAGTGTATCCATAAATCTGCTCCTTATCTCTGTGATCTACTTCATTCCAACACTGTTTCCCGCCTCTCAGATCCTCGTCTGCCATTCAAGTTGTTCCTTCTCCTCGTCTTACCACTATGGGGAGCCTTCAGTTGCTCTGCTCCTCGGTTCTGGATCTCTGTTCCTCCAGCCATAAGAAATGTAGACTCTCTTCCTATATTTAAGTCACAGTTCAAAACCCATCTGTTCAAACTGGCTTATTCACTTTTTTGCTGATTTTTATCTGTTGTCAAGTTCTGTTTTGCAATTTTAACTTATTTTATGGGCAGCACACTGGTTAGCACTGTTGCTGCACACCAAGAAGGTCCTGAGTTCAATTTCACCATCAGGCCGGGGTCTTTCTGTGTGTAGTTTGCATGTTCTCCCAGGTACTCCGGCTTCCTTCCACCGTCCAAAGACATGCAGTTTGTGGGGATAGGTTAATTGATTAAACTAAATTGTCCATAGGTATGAATGTGGGAGTGAATGTGAGTGTGAATGGATGTCTGTGTGTGTTAGCCCTGCGACAGACTGGCGACCTGTCCAGGGTGTACCCCGCCTATTGCCCTATGACAGCTGGGATAGGCTCCAGCGCCCCCCACAACTCTGAAAAAGAGAAGTGGATGGATGGATAACTTGTTTTATAATTATTGCCCCTTTCATTTTTTTGCTTTGTAAGGTGACCTTGGGTTTCTGAAAGGCACCCTCAAATAAAATGTTGTGTCAAATAATGCAATAAGGTTTTGTTTAAAAGCACCAAAGGGAACAACTGCCTTGAAGTTTTAGTTGGACACTGAGCTTGGCTGCATATTCACATTTTTCTCCTGCTGTGTTCTGGTTATGTTTTTGTTCAGGGTTTCCTGTGGGGATCCATTCATGTGCCGAAGGAGGAGGTGGATCATTACAGTCTGCAGGTCAAACAGAATGGTCAGAACTTTAACCCTAAAATCCAGCATGTTGAAGCATTCAGGTATGTTAGATCATGTATAAGTAGGACCAGAGCATGAATTGGACAATTCTGTTTTTCCCATGATGCCCTGGGGAAGAGACGGTCCTCAGTTTCTGGCTGAACAATCCCATCATGCACCACAATGTCAGAGGCCAGACAGTGGAGCTGACCTTCAACTCCAAACACCACAAAGAACTGGAAGAGGCAGCTGGGAGAGTGTTCATGGTAATGGTTTGTCTCACCACCTGTCCTGTCAGCCTGCCGCTCTGTCTCGCCAACTCGCAAAGACAGTGATGACTGTTCTGTTATTGGACTTCTAATCAGTTTTTCCTGTAAAAAAAACAAACAAAACAAAAACCCCTACCATGTTTGAACAAAAAGGTTTTGATGACTGCTGGTCAAGGATCAATATTTGTAATTGTATCATCAGATCTGCAGTCTGCGTGTCTTAGACAGGTGACACAAGTAGTTTAAATCTGTCAGTGCTTCTCTTCTGATAACCGGTCTCTCTTCAGACTTGAATTTGTACCTGAGCCATGGTTTTATTTTTTGTTTGATTTCTCGGTGTTATGAGAAGCTGCATCAATGGTTATAAAAGTCTAACAGCTGCTGGGAGGAAGGACCTGCCATAACGCTTCTTTGTGTACTGTGGATGCGGCAGTCTGTCACTGAAGGGGCTCTCCAGTTCTGCAACAGCTTCATGCACGGGTTGGGAGACATTGGAGTTCTTCTGTCTCCTACTACCTGCACTGGGGGCATCCTTGGACAGAGCTGGCCTCGTATGGAGCTTATCCAACTGCTTCCTCTCAGCTGTAGAGAAGCTGCTGTTCCAACAGACAACACCATAGATGATGGCCGAGGCCACAACAGAGGTCTTGGAGTGCAGGGTATGCTCCTGAAAAGATCTTGTTGTCCTCAGCAGGTGGAGTCTGCTCTGACCCATACTGTAAATAACGTCAGTGTTGGGACTCCAGTCCAGTTTATTGTTCAGGTGAACACCCAGGTACAGGTCCGTTCCCTGAATGTTCACTGGTGTCAGTGTGGGGGGTCTGTTGTCGTCCTCACATGTTCAGGAGAGGGAGCAGTTTAGATGGCTTGGGGGAGCTGGTGCTGTGGCTTGTCTCCAATTCAGGCTAGTTTGTCTTGTTCTTCTGTCTTCACTGTCGGTTGAGTGATGTGCTGGTGCTTTGAGAGGTTGAGCTGGAGTACTCACTGTGGTGGGGAGGAAGGGTGCTGGCCTCCAGTTTGGTGCTGCACTCAACACTGGTCCGTTCTTTCTTGCCCTGTGGCAGGGTGTGAGAACTGGCGGTGCTTACTGAACCTCTCTCTTTCCAGGGAGTCCCCAACATCTTGGTGGGGGCGAGTACACTGCACCCGGGATCACTGCAGAGCACGGGGCCACCTGCCCATCCACGCTTCAGAAGGTGTAGGTGGACAGGCCTGGATCTAGGGCTCGCTGCATCTACATCCCTTTGTTATTAAGGGTAGAGGATTGGTCTGGTTGCTGGGTCTCAGAAGGGTTTCTTGATTGCAGCCTCACAATGATTTTTAAATCACTACACACACACACACACACACACACACACACACACAAGCTGTATATTTGTTTGTGTGCCCCCTCTGTTTTGTCTTTAGGTGCTGTGTATCATATGAGTGAGCTTTGTTAGAGAACTCTGTTTACTTCACCCTTTTCTTTTATTTCTATTTCTCTGCATTCCTTTTGTTTTACCAATCTAACCTGCATAACCAGCATCCAGCATAACAACCACTAGAGAAGATGAATAATAAAACAAAACAAAAACACCCCCCCCCCCCCCCCAAAAGAACTTGAGAAATTAAAGAAAATGATCCCCACACTGCTTGCAGACTCCAGTGAGTCAGAGCTTGGTGCAGGAGGTAGATGTTGGCATCATCTAGCCCAGTGCTAGGGTCGTAGGCCAACTGCAGCAGATCCAATTAAGACGTCAGAGGGCGAAGATGTTTGAGTACCAACCTCTCAAGGGTCTTCATCAGCTGTTGAGGTCCATCCAGGATGTGTGGTCTTCAGTACTAGTACCACTCCACAGCTGTGGAGCTTCCCCTGCTCGTGCTGAACATGTATGCCAGGATGCCACACAATTGGTCTGCACAGCTCCTCAGGAGCCTGGAGCTGATGCCATCCAGACCTGCAGCCTTTCTCACCTTGACCTTGAGCCATTCCTCGCCTGAAGTACTGACAGGGACAGGATGGTGGTGGAGGAGGGGCGCTGTGAGATGGAGTCTTGTGTAGCAGAAGAGTAGGTGAGGGCTGAGAGGTGTGAAATCATGGGAACAAAAGCTGACATTTGTCGAAGACGCGGGGGTTTGCAAAAGAGATGATTGGGCTGGGGGAGTGGAGTGTCTGTTCAAACCTGTTTGGACATCAGGGTTGGGACAGGTAAAGATCCCTGGGTACTTCACCTTAACAATAAACTGGACACACAACGCTCACGCACTGTACAAGCTGTTTTAAAGTGGGCTCCATGTGCTGGACAGGCATGTGCAGGATATTAGTGAAGAGTGTTTATTACACTGTGATGGCTTCAGCTATCTTTTATGCAGTTGTCTGCTGGGGAGGCAAGGGAGAGATGGAGAGCAACAGATTAATAGGTGAAGAAGGCAAGCTCTATCCTGGACAGTCCTCCAGACCCCATAGAGATGCTGGGCCTTGTTCATTATGGACAACACTGGTCACCCCCTGCATGAGACTGTGGAGGCCCTGAACAGCTCCTTCAGCAGTGGGCTGTTAGTCACGGTGTAGGAGCAGGGTCGTAGGCCCTTCATCCCCACAGCAGACTGCAGTACACAGCTGTGATAGCTGTCTGCAAAAATATTCAGACTTTATTTACTGTAAATAGCATCCATTTGTAAGTATTATAGTGTTTAGCTTTATTGCACACTGTTTGTTCTATTAAGTTTTTCTAGTAATCACGAATTTATTTTCGGGGGCGACCATGGCTCAGGGGGTTGGGAATCGCATCTGTAACCGGAAGGTCACCGGTTCGATCCCTGGGCTCTAGTGAGGTCCTGGTCGTTGTGTCCTTGGGCAAGACACTTTACCCTACTGCCTACTGGTGTTGGCCAGAGGGGCCGATGGCGCGATATGGCAGCCTGGCTTCTGTCAGTCTGCCCCAGGGCAGCTGTGGCTACAACTGTAGCTTGCCTCCACCAGTGTATGAATGTGAGAGTGAATGAATAGTGGTATTGTAAAGCGCTTTGGGTGCCTTGAAAAGCGCTATATAAATCCAATCTATCATTATTATTATTATTATTATTATTATTATCATTATTATTATTATTATTTTGTCTTCTGGTCTCTTGATGTAACAAGTAAATTTCCTGTGTGGAGTTAATATTAGTCTGTCTATTTCATGTTGATGATGTCCCACTCTGACAGAAAGTGCAGAATACCCCACATGTCAAAGATCCAGGCGGTACAGCCCAGGCCTCGACTACAAACAAACATGGCAGACGAGCGTATGGCCATAAGAAGGCGCCAAGTAAGAGCCAGCTTAAGAGTGAGTCACATCTTCATTGAACTTGTACATAATTGTTATCACCGCACCATCATCAGAGGGAGATGGCTTTCATTGTGTTATCGTTACAAATTAACTAACCTTTCTCCTTCCATAGTTTTACCTCTGTCGTCTCCGAGCAGTGAAGACGACTCCACTGTATCCAAGGTAACAACAATCGCCAACAAATAAACAGTTTGTTTCTGATGTCTAACCTTCAGGGTTCTGCTTTTAGCCTGCAGCCAGAAGTGCAGCGGAGGTCCTGTTTGATCAAATCAGACACACGACGTCTGGATGTCACAGTAAGTTAGCTTCTTCTTTAAGCCCCGGGTTATTTCGAAGTTTAGAGTTACTGTAAAGATCTAAACAAATGAACGTCTCAGTGGTTTATCACTGTGAATCACGGCTATTCAACTCAATCGTTGGGAAAGATTTTGAAACCGAGGAACTGATCTTTTGTTGCAGTCAGTAAGCAGCAGATCATGATCCATTTCAAACCCACACAAGTGAAAAACAAGTAATGTTTATTCTTTTTTTTTCCCTGTGAATCTGGTGACCGCTCACAAAAAAGGGCCATTAAAAAGGGGAGCTCTAACTAAACTCTTTGCACATTTGAAATAAAAAAACAAAACATTTTGAAAATTCCCTTTCAAAATAAATATTTTGCTGAAACAGACATATTTTAAAGGACAATGGTCACATCTGCAGTTTCTGCTTTTTTTTTTTTGCCTGCTGTGATCTCCTCTTTGACATCACAGAAATGCTCCAGTGCCCTGGCTTTGGACAGCCACCTGGCATCGTTGTGCAACAGCAGGTTATGGTGCTCAGCAGACTTTTCTGCGAGCAGCATGCGGAATAAGCAGTGCTGGAGGCTTGATGTTGAGCGAATAAAATAAACTGCAGCCATGACGCTGTCCATTGTGGTTTTGAGCTCCGCACTTAGTTTTGTGTACAACACAGTCTGATGAACAATGCAGTGCAAGGTTCAAGGTTCTTTATTTGTCACATGCATAGTTATACAAGTATAACACACAGTGAAATGTAGCCTGACACGCTCCTCGACATGTGCAAAAAAGGAGTTGATAGTGGACTTCCGGAGGTGCAGAGAAGTACACACCCCCATCACCATCAACGGCGCTGCTGTGGAGAGAGTGAGCAGCTTCCGGTTCCTTGGTGTACATCTGGCTGAGGATCTTACGTGGTCAGTACACACAAACAAAACAGTGAAGAAGGCGCAGCAGCGCCTCTTCTTTCTCAGGAGACTGAAAAGATTCGGCATGAGCCCCCGCATCCTCAGGACCTTCTATCACTGTGCCATTGAGAGCATCCTCACTGGATGCATCACCACCTGGTATGGCAACAGCACCGCCTACAACCGCAAAGCTCTCCAGCGAGTAGTGCGGTGCTCTGAACGGATAATTGGAGGTGAGCTTCCCTCCCTCCAAGACATCTACAGGAAGCGGTGCCTGAGGAAAGCGGGGAGGATCATCAAGGACTCCAGTCACCCCAGCCATAAACTGTTCAGACTACTTCCATCAGGAAGGAGGTTCTGCAGCATCCGGTCCCGTACCAGCAGACTGAGAGACAGCTTCTTCCACCAGGCCATCAGACTGCTGAACACGTCATAGACACCTCAGCTTCACTACTGGAACTTTAACATTATGCACTCCATACTGTACAGTAACGCCACTGTTTTGCACATGTCTACACTCTGTATATTTTATTTTATATATTTTATTTATTGTTTACTCTATTTAATTTGTAAAATATGTGTGTACACACACACACACACACACACACACACACACACACACACACACACACACACACACACACACACACACACACAAAAATATTTAGTATACACATCCAGAAATGCATATACTATTATATATTGTACATATATTTATTAGTTTCAGATGTAGCCATTCTTGTATTTTGCTTGTTTACATTATTGTATTTGCACAACTCTGTTGCTTGTGAAGCTCGCACACAAGAATTTCACTCACATGTGCTGTACCAATGTACCTGCACATGTGATGTGACAATAAAAGTGATTTGATTTGATTTGAATATATATAGTGTGTGTATATAGTATATACACTGGGTGAATGTGCAGTAGCAGCAAGCAGGTGAATTCTGTACATTAATATGAATAGACATCTGACTATTTTACAGGATAGACAATATAAACATATTAAAGTTAAAGGAATTGAAATGTACATTGTGCCTTGGTTTAGTGTCTGGAAGAGTCCTGACTCAGTCAATTATAGATGATGTGAGAGGGCGGGTGTGTGTGTTTAGGGCACGGATGGTTTGGGGATAGAAGCTCCTCTTGAGTCTCTCTGTCCTTGCCCGGATGATGCGGAACCTTCTACCAGATTGCAGAAGTTGGAACAGTTTGTTGCCAGGATGGGACGGGTCCTTCAGTATCTGCGCTGCTCTAGTCCGGCATCTCCTGGTGTAGGTGTCCTGAAGCGGGGGGAGAGCAATCCTGCAGCAGCGTTCTGCTGTACGGATCACTCTCTGGAGAGCTTTTTGGTCCTTCACACAGCTGTTCCCAAACCACGATGTCATGTTCTGTGTGAGGATGCTCTCCACAGCGCCTGTATAGAAAATCCTGAGAATCTTTGGAGAGACCCTGAACTTCCTCAGTTGTCGTAGGTGATACAGGCGCTGCCTAGCCTTTTTGGTCTGGACCTGAATGTGGGCAGCCCATGTCAGGTCTGAGGAGATGTGGACACCAAGATACTTGAAGGACTGCACCCTCTCCACTGGAGCGCCATTGATGATGATGGGCTTGTAGTCTCTGTGCTGACCCCTTCTGAAGTCCACCACCAGCTCCTTGGTCTTGCTGACGTTCAGCTGGAGGTGGTTGTCCTGGCACCACGATGCCAGATTCTTCACTTCATCCATGTAGGCCGCCTCATCGTTGTTGGAGATGGCACCCAACACCACTGTGTCGTCAGCAAACTTCACAATGGTGTTGGAGCCATGGGTGGCCACACAGTCTGAAGTGTAGAGGGAGTAGAGCAGTGGCGAGAGGACACATCCCTGAGGTGCTCCTGTGTTGATGGTGATGCTGTTGGAGAAGCACCTGCCCACCCTCACCACCTGAGTTCTGCCAGTGAGGAAGTCCAACACCCATGCACACAGACTGCTGTTAAGTCCCAGATCCCTCAGCTTTGTGAACAGTCTGCAGGGCACTATTGTGTTAAACGCTGAACTGTAATCAACAAACAGCATTCGCACATAGTTACCCTGTTTCTTGTCCACGTGGCTGAGAGTGGTGTGTAGGACGTGGGCGATGGCATCCTCTGTGGATCTGTTGGATCTGTAGGCGAACTGCAGCGGATCTGTGGTGTCTGGGATGGAGGAGGAGATGATGTTCTTCAGCAGCCTCTCAAACACCTTCATTACTACAGAGGTCAGTGCAACTGGCCGGTAATCGTTCAGGGATGAGGGTTTGCTGTTCTTGGGCACAGGGATGATGGTGGATCTTTTGAAACATGTGGGGACCACAGACTTCGCCAGGGACTCGTTGAAGATGTAAGTGAACACACCTGCTAGCTGGTCAGCACAGCAGACAGCCGGTGATGCCGTCTGGCCCCGCCGCTTTCCTTGTGTTCACTCTCCTCAGTGCCGCTCGGACGTCATGCTCTGCGATGCTGGTCACCGGTCTCTCGCTGATGACGTCACTGTCCTCGGTAGTCAGGCGGTAGATAGCATTAGCCGCCTGGCTAACCTCGAAACGGGCGTAGAACCGATTCAGCTCGTTGGTGAATGCAGAGTCGGCGTTGATCGGCGCAGGGTCCCTGGCTTTGTAGTCCGTAATGGTGCGTAGTCTGTGCCACATACTCAGTGTGTCGCCCTGGTGGAAGCGGGACTCCACACGTTCCCGGTACCGGCGTTTGGCATCTCTCACCGCGCGCCGCACGCCGTATGAGGCCGCTTTGTAGGCGCTCATATCGCCAGTGGCGAGACCCGCGTTGTAGGAGGCGGTCCTGGCGTTTACTGCAGTGCGGATCGATCTGTCCATCCACGGTTTCTGGTTTGGGAATGTGGTGACTCTCGCAGTGGGGATAATCTCCTCCGCTAGCATATTGACGAAGCATACTGCTACTTCCGTAAACTCGTTGATGTCGACTGCGCATGCTCTGAACATGTCCCAGTCGACGTCGTTGAGTGCGTCCTGTAGCGTAGCTTCTGATTGGGCAGTCCACCGTTTTACCTCCCTCTTGGTCACGTCTTCCCTCTGTATGCTTTGTTTATACTGGGGAATGAGGAAGATGGCGTTGTGGTCAGACTTCCCAAAAGCCGGGTGTGAGACAGCTTTGTAGCTGCTTGTATAGCTGCTTGTATGGCGTGTAGCAGTGATCCAAAATCCGATCCCCTCTCGTTGGACACGAGACATACTGGTAAAAGTTTGGCATGACTTGTCTGAGGTTCGCTTTGTTAAAGTCTCCTGCTGCGCCCGGGTCCTTGTTTTGAAGCGAGCTCAGCACATCATGTAATTCGGACAAAGCCATACCTGTGTCCGCTTGGGGTGGGATGTAGACCGCCGTGGCGATGACCGAGGTGAACTCACGGGGCAGATAGAAAGGGCGGCACTTAATGCTCAGGGACTCCAGATGTGGCGAGCAGCCGCTGGAGAGAGTAGAAATGCTCATGGCATCACACCACTTTCTGTTTATCATGAAACACACTCCCCCACCTTTGGTTTTGTTCGACTCTGCCGTTCTGTCCGCGCGGAGCACAAAGAATGAATCCGACGGAGTTACGGCCTGGTCCGGCATGGTGGGGGTCAGCCATGTCTCCGTGAAGCACAGAATGTTGCAGTCCCTCATGTCACGTTGGAAGGTGACCCTTGCTCTTAGGTCATCGAGCTTGTTCTCCATGGATTGTACATTGGCCAGTAGGATACTGGGCAGTGGTGCGCGATGCGCCTGCTGTCTCAGTCTGTTCCTAATACCAGCGCGTTTTCCCCGGCGCTTCTTTGTTCTGTGCCTCGGATGAGCGGCCCGTCCTTTGTTGTTCTCCGCGCCGCGTAGAATCTCTGGCGGCCAGGAAGGGTCAGGTTTAAAAGTGGCCAAGATTAGATGTGCAACCTTGGCACCGATGTTTACAAGTGATCCGCTGTCGTATACTATAAGACTAGAGGATTTTGGGATGTAAACCAGAGCAAAAAATAGGTAAAAAACAAGAAAAGTGGATAGTCGGAGCGGTCAGGAAGGCGTCTGGACGTGGCCGCGCCATCTTGTTCAACAGCCAACCACCGTGCTGCCAAAGCACTCACTTCTCCTGCCATGGATGGAGCCTCCTCCGTCACAAGTATACAGACAAGTTTCAAATCCAGACCACTTTCCTCAAAAAAAGCTGAAATCTTCTCAAGCATTGTTTCGCCAGCTGTATGTCCCTTTAGTGGTAGTAAGCCTAGCAATATGCCATCAAAAAAACGGACATATATGCACAACTGTGCATTATCAGTTCTGTCTGTGAACCCATCTCCTGCTATAGGCATCAGTTTTCTTCAGGTCATCTAACAGCACTTCGAACTCGTCTGATGCCAGAACTTCAACTCTATGAATATTTGAACTGTGTGACAGGTTTTTAATAGCAGATGTCACACTCACTTTAATTTTTTCACGGCCAGCATGCAGTATTTCACTGTTTCAGAATCTGTGAAAGGCCTTTTCTTTTTCACCAAGATCCAGCAAACATGAAGGGAAGCTGCTGCATGTCTCTTGGGCTGTGCAGGACCCTCATCATCGTAGTGCAACTCCGGTTGTAAGATGCAGTTAAACTCGCAATTAAACTGTGCTTTTGCAGCCCTCTCCTTCGATCGCTCTGGAAAGTTTGTATAGGAAGTCTGGTGTTTATCATTGTGTTGCCTTCACACACTCACGGCAAATTAAACACATAGGTTTGGTGTTTGGATTTGGCGGTAAAATGATTAAGTACTTGTCAGTCCAGGCAGGGTTAAACCGAAAGGTTTTCATTGTCAATTTTACGCGTTTGGACTGAGAAAGACATGCTGTTGTCGCATCCTATATTACGATGATTATTTAATATGTTTACGTCACAGTGCATTGTGGGTTAAATATTGCTAGGCTACTAGGAGTGTTTCATTCAGTCTACACTATGCTGTAGGAATTTCAATTTTTTAATTTTTTTAAATTTTTTTTTGCGTTTCTTCCACGACCACAGACGGGGCCACTCACAGGTTGCTTCTGGGCTGCATGTGGCCCGTGGGCTGCCATTTGAATAGGCTTAACTGTGGATAATATTGTGCTTTGCTAAAGGCCAGTCCCATCTATAGGAAAATAAATGAACCTCTCTGAACAGGAAGAACTGTAATGATCTCCTGTCCTCTACAGGTCTGTTTTTTGTTTTCTGTTTCAGGTTTTCATACTGTCAGCGACGTCACTGTTGAAACTCACCTGCCAGATGCAATAGAACCGGTGTCAGATGACCCTAAAGGGGTGGAGCTACAGGTCTCCCAGGACTTTGAAGAAAGCAGCTTCCCTTTGGAGCAGGTTCATGTCCTTTGATAGTTCTTTTCAGATCCATTGTTCCTTCTTGGTTTTTTTGTTTTGTTTTTATCAGTTTCCTGTTTCTTCCTGCAGGAAGTGTTCAGGAAAAGAAAAGCTCCAGACTCAGGTGTGCTCTTCTCAGCCTCCACATTTGTCACTTCCAAACTGACTTTCATGACATCTGAAACACCTTTTTAATCATTTGTTTTTGCAGACCTGTGAGAAATGTAACAGAAAAACACTGACAGCAAAAAGAATGACCAAACCCACATGACTCATTTTAGCTGATAATTTCTTTTTTTTTTCTTTCTTTTTTTTTACTCACAACCTGAAGACTCTTTTTATACACTGAACAAAAATATAAACGCAACACTTTTGTTTTTGCTCCCATTCCCCATGGGATGGACGTAGAGACCTAAAATTCATTCCAGATACACAATATAACCATCCCTCCCAAACAGTGGTCACAAATCAGTCCAAATGTGTGGTAGTGGGCACATCTGCTATATTGAGATAATCCATCCTACCTCACAGGTGTGCCACATCAGGATGCTGATCTGACATCATGAGTAGTGCACAGACCTGCACATTCCAGGGTGGCCTTTTGTTGTGGGCAGTCTGAGGTACACCTGTGCACTACTCATGATGTCAGATCAGCATCCTGATGTGGCACACCTGTGAGGTGGGATGGATTATCTCAATATAGCAGATGTGCCCACTACCACACATTTGGACTGATTTGTGACCACTGTTTGGGAGGGATGGTTATATTGTGTATCTGGAATGAATTTTAGGTCTCTACGTCCATCCCATGGGGAATGGGAGCAAAAACAAAAGTGTTGCGTTTATATTTTTGTTCAGTGTATAAAGGGTTTTATACATTTATCTATTTAGGTTACCTGTTACCTGTTCCTGTATTTAGGTTACCTGTCAGATCAAACTGAGGGTGAGTTGGTCCACAAGAGAAGGGCAGCGTTTCAACAAGAGGGAGAAGGATCTAAACCACTGTCGACAGGTAAATTCTTATACTTTTCACACAGTTTGCCTGAAGTTAAAATGATTGATAATCTTGCTCCAGCTCACCTGGTTATAGACCGCTCACCTGAAGAGCCGGGGCTGTTAACAGAGGAGGCGGGACCACCTGTGGACAGTGAGACTTGTGAGCTGAGAGCAGTGACAGAGTCAGACCTGATGTATGGTATCACAGCTTCCATCAAAACCTTCAGAGCACAGCTGGAGGAACACTTCACTGTCAGTAACCACATCTTATTGATTATTGGTTTTATTATTGGCTGTGATTAGATAATCAGTAACTCAAATTTCAGGGCCACTGGCAAAAAGTTGAAACTGAAATTCTTCTTTCGCTAAAGGAGCAACAACAACATGTGTCCGCCCTGCTCATGGCTCTACATCAACACAGGTACAGCATACACCATCCCTTTCCCCAGAATCCACTTCTCCATACCCAGGATCTCTTTTGACTTCTTATTTTTACATCATCACTCACAAGAAGTTAGTTTTCTACTTGATTAGACAACTCAGGGGTTCATCTATCGAGCTATGAGCATGTTCATAAACATGCACAGCTGTACTGCTAGCAGAGCAACTGATTTTACAACTAAAACTATAATATTATAAAAATCTGAACAAGCTTAGGCAGGCTGTCACCGGGTGTTCACTCCCTCTATGGTAGAATATCACTTTCTGTTCCTGTTACAACACACAATGGTGTTTTTCTGTAGCCAATTTAATTGTTTAGGAAGTCCTGAGGATCCCTGGAGAGAAACTGAACTTCCTCAGTTGTCGGAGATGATACATGTGCTGCCTAGTTTTTTGTTTTTTTGTTTTGGTCTGGACCTGAATGTGGGCAGACCATGTCAAGTCTGAGGAGATGTGGTCACCGATGTACTTGAAGGACTGCACACTCTCCACTGGACCTCCATTGATGATAATAGGCTTGTAGTCTCTGTGCTGACTCCTTAAGTCCACCACCAGCTCCTTGGTCCTACAGATGTTCAGCTGGAGGTTAAGTACTGGGGGTGATCAACCAATTATCCAATCCCAGGACAGGAACCAACTCCACCAAACAACTCAGCAGGCACACCCAGGTGTCCATCCCTAAGAGACAGAGAAAAGGAAAAACCCACAGCCATTGTCTGGTGGGAGGAGTCACACATAAAGAACAAACACTCATAACATTGAATAATGACAGAAGGTATTACAGGTATTGCACTGCAGTGGTTTATATCTATCTAATAGACTCGAATTTGCACATGTAAATGGAGAGTCCTCTTCACACACACTGAGGTTAATTATGGAGTTCCACAGGGTTCAGTGCTAGGACCAATTCTGTTTACATTATACATGCTTCCCTTAGGCAGCATCATTAGAAGACATAGCATACATTTACACTGCTATGCAGATGACACCCAGCTCTATCTGTCCATGAAGCCAGATAACACACACCAATGAGTTAAACTGCAGGAATGTCTTAAAGACATAAAGACCTGGATGGCCGCTAACTTTCTGCTTCTTAATTTAGATCAAACTGAGGTTATTGTACTCGGCCCTCAAAATCTTAGAAATATGGTTTCTTAATCTGGATGGCATTACCTTGGCCTCCAGTAACGCTGTGAGGAACCTTGGAGTCATTTTTGACCAGGACATGTCCTTCAATGCACATATTAAACAAATATGTAAGACTGCTTTCTTCCATTTGTGCAACATCTCTAAAGTTAGAAATATCCTGTCTCAGAGTGACGCTGAAAAACTAGTTCATGCATTTATTACTTCCAGGCTGGACGACTGTAATTCATTATTATCAGGAAGTCCAAAAAACTCACTGAAAAGCCTTCAGTTAATCCAAAATGCTGCAGCAAGAGTCCTGACAGGGACTAGAAAGAGAGAGCATATTTAGTATTTTAGTATTTTATTTATTTATTGTCATTGTCAGAGAACAATGAAATTGCGTTTGGGGCTTCCGTACAACCCGTAAATAAAATAGTGAAGAAAATAATAAATACCCCTTAAAACCCAAGTGTAAATATTTAACCCAGTGTGACTCCAGTGCAATAAGACAATCCTTAGCAACAACATGAGAACATGACAAGTAATGTTCATAAGAAATTCAGACAAAGACCTGAGAAACATGACATGACATGTACAACAATGCAACCCGTTCAATATTATTGTACTGTGAGATATGATATTTCTCCTGTTTTGTCTTTCCTTCATTGGCTTCCTGTTAAATCCAGAATTCAAAATCCTGCTCCTAACAATCAAGGTCTTAAATAATCAGGCCCCATCTCATCTTAATGACCTTGTAGTACCATATCACCCTATTAGAGCACTTCGCTCTCGCTCTGCAGGCCTACTTGTTGTTCCTAGAGTATTTAAAAGTAGAATGGGAGGCAGAGCCTTCAGTTTTCAGGCCCCTCTGGGGGATTTCCATAATGCATTGAGTTTTTCCTTTCGAGTCACCTTTCACTCACTCGACGTGGGTTAATAGGACTCTCTGGTGAATCACACTTGTTATTAATCTCTCTCTCTTCCACATCGTGTCTTTATCCTGTTTTTCTTCTCTCACCCTAACCAATCATAGCAGATGGCCCCGTCCCTCCCTGAGCCTGGTTCTGCCGGATGTTTCTTCCTGTTAAAAGGGAGTTTTTCCTTCCGACTGTTGCCAAAGTGCTCATAGGGGTTCATATGATTGTTGGGTTTTGCCCTGTATGGATTATTGTGGGGTCTACCTTACAATATAAAGCACCTTGAGGCAACTGTTCTCATTTGGCGCTGTATAAATAAAGTTGAATTGAAAAACAGAATAATACAGACTGAAAGAACAACAGCTACAGCAGACTAAACAGCGCTGTGTGTTTGTGTGTTTGCAGGTTATTGCTGCTACAAAGGCTGGAAAAGGGTGTGTCTGATCAGGTGAAGCAATTTGAAGAAAACTCAACAAACCTGAACTCCTTAACCACTCAGATCCAGGTACTACAACAGACTGCAGTAATACTACAGTCTGTGTACATGCTCAAACACTTGAGTGCTAAATCACGGCCTCTGATTTGCAAAGTTGTAGTTTGAAAATTTATTTTAAAATGTTTAGCATTTATGCATAAGCTTCCATTTCTCCTCAGCTTAACCCCCAAAGTTAAGATATTTCCTCTGCACATCTCCAAACCATCTCTGCCTCGCCTCTTTAACTTTATCTCTAAACACATTTCTCTGCCACTCCTGAAAGTTGCTCTCTTGACACTCTATCATCTGCTTTCACATCTGTAGTGCTCTCTTCATTGAGATTGTCAAAGCAGGCCTAAAGCTACGTCCACTTTGGAAGCATTTCATGGTGATGTGGTGACAACTCACTGCAACTTAAAGTGACCGTGGCCCAAATGAGGACTGGTGGTGGGGAACAGGGCAGGGCCCGAGAAACTTATCTCTACTTCTACTACTAATGACAGTGAGGTGTATTTGAGGAATATATGAGTCTGTAGTACATGCACTGAACAACCAAGAAAAACATAAGCTGATGAAAAGTTGTGGCTTCTTCCAAACCAAAGGTTGAATTTTTAAGACCTGATCCAAAAATTGTTTTTTCCAGTCTGAGATGCAGCGACTCAGCTCCTTCTGCGCTGAACAACAGCAGAGGTCAGTCTGATTCCACCTGTTCACACGGAAAGATCGAGTTTGAGTTTTGTTTTAAATCTTACACTTAACTGATCCAGACTAGTTTTAACTTGTCAGACTTTAAATCTTCAGGATTCATTTTTTGTCACCTCAGGTTGAAGTCTTCGGAGGGTGGCGAGGCGGGGGTGGAGCATCCAGCCAGCCAGTAAAGAAGCATATGTCTTTGAGAGACACATTTCAGTTTCTTTTGTTAGAACACAAAGTTTAGTATTTAAGTTTCTCCTCAGAATACGGACAAAATATATTTGAAGACAACAAATAAAAACAAAGAGCAGAAGTCAGTGAGTTCATTTTTATTTGTTGTAGTAGTGATGATGATTTTATTTATAAAGTGCTTTCAGACAAAGTACACCTCTTTGAAAATAAAGAGATAAATAAAAGTGATGCACAGCAATACACGTTTAAAAACACAAGTTAAAAATAACTTTTTTTTTTTTTTTTTTTTAAAGGCAGCGAATTAAGACATGTAGGATCGGATGAACAAGTGAGTCTTCAACTTAGCTTTAAAAACCCCCACAGAGCATGCCTGCCTTGCACCATCTGTAAACCTCTAAAACTTTTCTTTGGTAGCCTAGAAAGGAGAGCGTTACAATAATCGATACGTGCTGACATTTATTTGTTTATATTTTATTTCTTATTGTCTTTAGTGGTAACAGC
The DNA here is from genome assembly GCF_057382185.1 of Mchenga conophoros. NCBI lineage: Eukaryota > Metazoa > Chordata > Actinopteri > Cichliformes > Cichlidae > Mchenga > Mchenga conophoros. The sequence continues at coordinate 36,765,583 of NC_140534.1, forward strand.
TCATTGCCATGGTTAAAGTTTGAAAGGCTGCAGTGACTTGACCAATCCACCAGGTGGAGACAAACTTGGTGGAGCACTTGAGAAATGATGTCTGTTCCAAAGAACAAACGCAAACAAAATATTTTAATAATCACAATAAATATGAGGGGAATAATGCCCACAGTTTAAAAAAAAAAAAAAAAAAAAAAAAAAAAAAGAAGCGCTCCTTGAGCCTGCACAGGTGGTGAAACGCTGAGTGTACTGGTCCCTGTGCAGCAGCGCCCCTGCTGCTTAAACAGTTTATGGTCTGTATCACACGCATGCAGCTCAGAGTAATCAGCCAGAGATTCAGAGCTTTCTGCAGTTTGGTGTTTAAAACAGCTGCAGTTGGTTGTGGACAAAAACCTTTATTTATGATTCAGATTACACTGACTGCATGTGAGCCACATGTTAATGTCGCTGCATGGCTGAAGAAATAAAAGGAGTTCAGGTGTTTGTACGAGGAGCTGCTGAAAAAACTGCAGTCACGTTATCTCCCAAAGCTTCATTTATTTCAGTAAGGTTACAAAGGAAACGCATCGCATGTTGAAATATCTCAGATTTGTCTTTCCGAGTTTTATTCCTGCACCCGTTTCCTCCCAAACATCAGTTTCGACCTTTTATCTGGACTGGAGTCTGTTCTGGTCCAACAGAGTCCTGCCTGAAACCAGTTTGTTTTTGTGTCTGTGCCACTAGTCGTCAGGCAACAAACTGACACAAGAGGAAAAACAGCAAAGATCCCCCAAAGGAAAGGAGATGGGGAGATGCCTAATGAGGCACCGTTAGAGACCTTAGAGGGGAGGCAGGTGGGAGAGAGTTGCTCAGGTGTGTCACTACTCAGAGAAGAGCACACCCGAGCAGCAGCAATCTGCTCCGTCTGCCTGAACTGGACTGAAACTGGACCTGGGCCAACAACTCTGTATTCTTCTTCTTCGTGGACTTTGATGGCCGGACTGATCCTGAGCTGCTGAGACATCACGGGTCGGTACCTTTCAGACTTTTAAACTGGATCAGTGCTAGGGTCCTGTACCCAGCTCATTTACAGTTTAGAATGTAGTTTATCTCAGAGCAATCAGTTTATTATAAGAGTGAAAACTGTTTATTTACATTTTTAAGATTTCGTTTTCCATTCAAACCCATTTCCATTTTTCCTCTATGGTTTGTTTTTGTTATTGCTTGTTATAAATCTACGTGAGTGTGACAGAGAGACCTGTCAGGCATGAACCAGGCTGTGAAGACCAGAAAGTATTTGTGAAGAAGGGTAAAAGCACAAATACACAAATCCTTTGCTGTCTGTGATCCACCATGTAGGATGTTTCCAGGAGGAAAAAGCAAATCCAGTGTAGGAAACGTTGTTTGGCTCCGTGTCCCCACACGACTGCAAGGATTTTAAATCTGGTTTGTGTTAAACAACTTCTACAATTTAAACTCAGCATTTCAATTAAAAAATAAACTACCTGTAGCATTTAAAGTAAAAGTACTCGGAACAATTATACACATTCTTCAAATGCTCTTCACAGTAACACTTTCATCTACTGATATCAGATTTCTATTTTAAAAAAACTCCAATACTGAAAACCAAGATCTATGCTACGCTAGATCTTGGTTTTCAGTATTGGAGATCTGCTTTTTTAGTACAAGTGTACTTAAGTAAAGCACTTGAGCAGCGGCAAAATACATGCAGACCCATACACACCAAAAACATTCCTTTTAGGAATGAAGCTAGCTAGCTAACACTGAAGAAACTGCTTGAGCTTCCTACACTACGAGTTTCATTAGTCTGTCTATCCCAGGCTTCACGTTTTAATGGAGCCATCCAACCGTCTTACTGCTCGGCATCAGCTGGGGGGCGTGCTCCTGGACCAAATCATGAAATGAGGTGGGGTGAGGCGGGGCCAGAAGCTAACTGGATTTATTCCTCCTTGCCAAAAAGAAAACAAAACTAATGTTGGTAAACAAATGTTATTTCTGTCAACGATCCTTAAAGTGGACTTTTCTCCCCCTTACGCCGTCCCTGCTACGATGTGCCAAGCTGTCAGCCAACAGTCAAAAACATGAATGAAAAAGCAGCCAAAGAAGAAGTTTAAAGGAGCTTCCTCAAAGCCTGAAAAACAACTGCTCAAGACCACTTTAAAAGTCACCAGGAAGTTGAGCTATAAAAAAAACCTGAGGGATGGCTCAAGAATTTACACACATTAAAAAAAACCAAAGATGCGCTGTGTGGTGGGTCTTTGTCCGGTTCTTACTGGTTTCTATGGTTCCAGTTGAGATGGGCTGTCTGGGCGGCAAAACAGATGAAGAACGACTGGATGAAAAGGCAAAGAGAGAAGCAAATAAGAAGATTGAGAAGCAGCTGCAGAGGGAACGACAGACGTACAAAGCTACACACAGACTCTTACTGCTTGGTGAGATGCCGCCGTCTCTTTCAATCTATTTTTGTTTGAGCAATTTCAGAATTAACTTTAAAAAGTAGTTCCAAATATGGGGCACAATAAGGCTATGTTAGGCTTTCTGTCACAGTAGCACCGTCATGTCACCAGATTTTGGGTCCTCTGACAAAGCTTATATAATATTTTGAACTTTAGCCAAACATTTAGTTACCCAACAATAAATTATGACAATACTTGACATCTCTAATCAGACTTTAGCTCTTGAGCTCGTCACCCATGAAAGCTATGAGACTCCATGTGTTTACACCAGTAGGTGATATAAGAAGAAAAAAGCAGCCACTCATTTTATCCACTAAAACCTGGCTCAGCTTTCTGAATATTATGTGTGAGGAAAACCATGTTGACTGTAAGGATCGCATCTGTCCATCCATCTCTCTGTAACTGTAGGTGCAGGAGAATCGGGTAAAAGCACCATTGTCAAACAGATGAGGATTCTTCATGTGGACGGCTTTAATGCTGAGTGAGTTTATTAAAGCCATTAGCACATACACATTCGTACACGCATGCATACATCACAGTGTACATAACCAGTAGGTGTTGGCTCATGGAAACCTACGTCATGAAGCTTCTGGCTCAGTCTTTGTGCTGATGTTAATCCCAGGCTAGGTTGAAACTCTGCTGTTATTGAGTGAGCAGTGCGTCTGGGACTTAGGCACTCTGCCTCTCATGTGCAGTAGACACTGCACCCTTTTCTATCTGAGAATCAGAAGTTGGACTTCTCATTCCCACTGCTTTACCAATGCACCCGGTGCTAAAAGAATCACATAATCCACAAAGTGCAGAGAGATCAAAGCAGATCCCTCCATCACTTGGATACGCCATGAAGTTCTATGAACAGACTGACAAAAGGCGAGTCTGGCAGAGCCCACCAAGAATGAATAGGATGCAGAACATAGCTAGTAAGGTAAACATACAGTGGGGCAAAAAAGTATTTAGTCAGCCACTGATTGTGCAAGTTCCCCCACCTAAAATGATGACACAGGTCAGTAATTTGCACCAGAGGTACACTTCAACTGTGAGAGACAGAATGTGGAAAAAAAAAATCCATGAATCCACATGGTAGGATTTGTAAAGAATTTATTCGTAAATCAGGGTGGAAAATAAGTATTTGGTCAATAACAAAAATACAACTCAATACTTTGTAACATAACCTTTGTTGGCAATAACAGAGGTCAAACGTTTACTATAGGTCTTTACCAGGTTTGCACACACAGTAGCTGGTATTTTGGCCCATTCCTCCATGCAGATCTTCTCGAGAGCAGTGATGTTTTGGGGCTGTCGCCGAGCAACACGGACTTTCAACTCCCGCCACAGATTTTCTATGGGGTTGAGGTCTGGAGACTGGCTAGGCCACTCCAGGACTTTCAAATGATTCTTACGGAGCCACTCCTTTGTTGCCCGGGCGGTGTGTTTTGGATCATTGTCATGTTGGAAGACCCAGCCTCGTTTCATCTTCAAAGTTCTCACTGATGGAAGGAGGTTTTGGCTCAAAATCTCACGATACATGGCCCCATTCATTCTGTCCTTAACACGGATCAGTCGTCCTGTCCCCTTGGCAGAAAAACAGCCCCATAGCATGATGTTTCCACCCCCATGCTTCACAGTAGGTATGGTGTTCTTGGGATGCAACTCAGTATTCTTCTTCCTCCAAACACGACGAGTTGAGTTTATACCAAAAAGTTCTACTTTGGTTTCATCTGACCACATGACATTCTCCCAATCCTCTGCTGTATCATCCATGTGCTCTCTGGCAAACTTCAGACGGGCCTGGACATGCACTGGCTTCAGCAGCGGAACACGTCTGGCACTGCGGGATTTGATTCCCTGCCGTTGTAGTGTGTTACTGATGGTGACCTTTGTTACTTTGGTCCCAGCTCTCTGCAGGTCATTCACCAGGTCCCCCCGTGTGGTTCTGGGATCTTTGCTCACCGTTCTCATGATCATTTTGAGCCCCAGATCGAGGGAGATTATCAGTGGTCTTGTATGTCTTCCATTTTCTGATGATTGCTCCCACAGTTGATGTTTTCACACCAAGCTGCTTGCCTATTGTAGATTCACTCTTCCCAGTCTGGTGCAGGTCTACAATACTTTTCCTGGTGTCCTTCGAAAGCTCTTTGGTCTTGGCCATGGCGGAGTTTGGAGTCTGACTGTTTGAGACTGTGGACAGGTGTCTTTTATACAGATGATGAGTTCAAACAGGTGCCATTCATACAGGTAACGAGTGGGGGACAGAAAAGCTTCTTACAGAAGACGTCACAGGTCTGTGAGAGCCAGAGATTTTCCTTGTTTGAGGTGACCAAATACTTATTTTCCACCCTGATTTACCAATAAATTCTTTACAAATCCTACCATGTGAATTCATGGATTTTTTTTTTTTCACATTCTGTCTCTCACAGTTGAAGTGTACCTCTGGTGCAAATTACTGACCTCTGTCATCATTTTAGGTGGGGGAACTTGCACAATCGGTGGCTGACTAAATACTTTTTTGCCCCACTGTATATGGTACAGGGACTGGATAGTTAACCCTACACTACTGATGCACCCTCAGCAGGACACAGGACACCCTGTTTCCACACCACAAAGCACATGAAGGTTGGCTGTGAAAACTTTCATGCATCCTTAAATATAGTTATGCTTCTGCTAAACCAACACATCTAAAAGAAAAGTTTGAAACTGCACAAAGCAGATCCACTTGCTTTAAAGCATCAGCTGACTGCAGTGCGATTGGTTAAATACATAACCCTGGCCAATAGGCATGATGTATAGGTCTTAGACAGAACCATGGTTTTCTCCAAACATGCGCATTATAAAAAAACAAATATCTTGACTTTGGTATTGTATAAAAGTGTAAGTGTTCTGGTTTAATACGATGCAGCTTTGCAAACTGTCCATACCTGTTCAGTCTTTGGGGTGAATTTGCTGGGATGTCCATTCCTAGGAAAATTGTCAGTAAGTAAAATGTTATTTATATAGCACGTTTCTAGATAGAAAGATCACAAAGTGCTTCACAAAGTATAAAACAAAAACTGTCAGCTGTCTTCCGCTTGTGAAAAATCCTTAAAAATGTTTAAGGATAGTGACTCGGTAGATGCTGGAGTCACTATATTTAATCCCTCATTAATGTCAAAGTGTTTATTATTATAATAAGTGTTTTTTGGATCAATATTTCTAATAATGACATCATCACAGGTGGAGACGCCCAGATGTGTCTCTGTTTGTGACTTGAATTGGAATAAAGTTTTATCTTGTGGAGTGTAGCTTGAATGACAAGACGTTGGGTGTAGATGGAGACTGAGGACTAAACAAACTGCAGCTGAACATGTTCAGACTCTTGAGGCATCAGGATGTTTTACCTGAGCCAGTTTTCATGTTGGTCTTTCAGGGAGAAGCAGCAAAAGGTTCAGGACATCAGGAAGAACGTGAAGGACGCCATCGTGGTGAGTGACATGATGGCGAACACAGAACCTCAGTAATTGGTTCAAACATTTGAAAAACAATTTCCAGTTGGAGGTTAATCACAGGTGGTGACGGACAGCTGGAGCAAGTGTGTGTGTGTGTGTTTGTTTTAGACAATTGTGTCAGCTATGACTATTCTGGCTCCGCCCATTCCCCTGGGTAACCCTGGTAACCAGTTCAGAGCGGACTACATCAAGAGCATCGGTCCTCTGTCTGACTTTGAATACACCGAGGTAACACACACACACACACACACACACACACACACACACACACACACACACACACACACACACACAGGTGAGGCTGCTTACCTGTAAAGCTGGCGCAGCGAGCATAAGCAGGCGAGTTTCTTTCAGTCCTGCAGGAAATCAGACACGTCACATGACGGTCGGAGGTCGTGTGGCGTGTGAACGTTTGACTGGCTGGAAGAAAGAAGTTGTTAAAGGTGTTTCTGTTTTAAAGGTTGACGCTGGTGGATTTGAAGTGGGTGACATCACTGGGGTGTGATTGTTGTGTGAATTGTCAAAAGGATTTTCTTCACCACTCTGTGTAAAGATCAGTTTGTGTTTAAGTTTCCAGCCATCACAGAAATATAAATAATCACTGAAAGCGATGAAGTTAATCCAACATCTCCGTATTGTCACCTCGTGACCAATGGTCAGGACTTCCTGCAGGACAGGTGAGACCAAGGTGTGACACATACAGGCAGCTCGGCTGAAGCTGTCTGCAGTCGTCAGCAGCTAAGAGAAGACTTACCTGATTACAGGTGAGCTGCACCTTTAAAGCAGCACCAGGAGACCTGCTTTAAATCTTGTTTGTTTTAATGATGTTAATGACATGATGTAACGGCTTCACCTCAGCCGCACACACACCTGCCTCAGGGAATCACCTGAGGCCTCATTATCCAAACAGTGGAGTCTCTGAAGACTCAGACTCAAAACAAATGTCTTCCTGCGTTGCTTCACTCTCACACGCTTCACGGCGCAGTCACTGCTGTCCAGTCAGCCGACATCGCCCTGCCAACGTGTCAGCCGCCCTAAAAATATTAAACTGTGGAAATCACAGCTCCTCCTCAGTAGATTAGGTGTGGACGCTACTGTAATAACCAGCAACATGAGCTCTGTTCATCCAGCCTTCAGTCAGCACCACATGATTTATAAATGATAAAATCAACTACCTGTGAGTTCATGTTTAACAACATCTGCCCACTGACATACCAGTGTGGCCGGAGGGTTACAGAGCTGTGACATTCTACTGCGTAGACAGGAAGCCTGGGTTTGAACGGCAAACACGTGAAAATGAATGAAATAAACTACCTTTGTGTCCCGAACTGGATCAAGGTTTCAGTGTGACGGGATCACTTTAGTGCTGCAGCAGTGAGTTCATGTTAAACCAGGAAAGACTGTCCACTTTACTGTCTGTAGCAGGAAGTGCTGCACTGAAACAGCTGTTAGCTGTGAGGTTGGTGTTTGTGTACGAGGAGTGTGGAGGTGGAGAGCCTGTTTGAGTCCCCAGACCGACGGCTGGAGTCCGACACTCCAGTTTTTCCCTGCAACACCGGGTGTATCGAGCCAATCAGCTGGGCAAAGCAGATGATCAGCTATCAGTGCTACTTTATGCTATAAATGAGTCTCTTAGCCAACACAACCAAACAGTTTACAGCATCACAGGTTATCACACAGCACAAAATATTTCCTACTGAAACACAATCATGCTAACATCCATCAGCATGTCCACAGGGAAAAAAATCTCCATGTTACGGTCTCATCACATTTGACTTTGCTTTTCCTCACTTCTGATATGAAGTCGTCCAGTCAGTCAGACGATGTAAGGGAAAACACATCTCCAAAAAGTGTGCCGTCTCTTCCTCGTTGTCTACGCCCTTTTCCCCCTGCAGATATGCTGATGGATTTCACAATCATGCTTCGACAGGAAACGTCAAAGCTAAACTTTTGATCTTTCAGGAGTTCTTTGAGCATGCTCAGAAGCTGTGGGAGGACGACGGTGTGAAGGCGTGCTTTGAGCGTGCCAATGAATATCAGCTGATTGACTGCGCTCAGTAGTAAGACACTCACATTCACATGTTCCAGTCTTTGTGAGGGCCTTCATTACACCCAGGGCACTGGCACACCTCAGCACAGATACCGCTTCTGACCCTCACTCATGTTACAACTTGGTTCAAAAGCATAAATGTGGAGACTGAGACCAGAGCTTGAAGAAGCATGGGTTTGACTTTAAATTACAAAAGAAGTTAGCTGTATCATTTGGTAACCCAAAGATTCTCAGGCATCCCATTGGCAGGTGTAGTCAGTTCACAATCAAACATAGGCCCCACCTGAATGCTACTGCACTGTCACTGCAAAGAGAACTGTGTCCTCATAAAGATATACAAACCATCACACACTCTGCAATCTCAGTGGACCAATCACAACACTCCTGTACAGCTTCTCATCATTATCTCATCCTGTGTTTCAGCTTCCTGAATCGGCTGGAATCAGTTCGGAGGCCCGATTACTCACCCACCGACCAGGTAACGAACCAGCCAATCAAACAGCAGCACCCAGCATGACTCACCTATTGCTGACTCGCTGTTCTCCTCCTGCAGGACCTGCTGCGCTGCAGAGTTCTGACTTCAGGGATTTTTGAAACCAGTTTTCAGGTGGACAAAGTCAACTTCCAGTAAGTGGAACGACCAGCAGAACAGTTTCACGGACAGGAAATTAGAATCGGAATCAGAAAGGGTTTTACTAGGGGACTAGTAAAAGCGCTATACAAATACAGGCCATTTACCAGGCCAATGTTGAGCAGGTTTACAACATTAGGAAATTGCTGTGGTACTTAGTGCAAACATACTGTCAGACAACGCTGAAATAAACAAAAATAAAAATAAGTGCTAAGTAGATAGATTTATATACATGAGTGCAGGTGGTGATCAGTGCAAACATGGAATGATGCAGTGAACACAGCATAGGGTCATATGTTAGTGGTGCCAACAGTCATGTGGTTATTGTTCATGAGTCCAACAGCAGAGGGGAAGAAACTGTTCTCATGGCGAGAGGTTCTGGTGCGAATGGACCGGAGCCTCCTGCCTGAGGGGAGCAGGTCAAACAGACTGTGTCCAGGGTGAGAACGGTCAGCTGTGAGCTGAGCTGTACGCCCCAGTGTCCTGGAGGCGTACAGGTCCTGCAGAGATGGGAGTCTGCAGCCAATCACCTTCTCAGCAGAGCGCACAACACGCTGCAGTCTCTGTTTGTCCCTGACAGTGGCTCCAGCGTACCACACGGTGATGGAGGAGGTGAGGATGGACTCGATGATTGCAGTGTAGAATTGCGTCATCGTCCGTGTTGGCAGGTTGAATTTCTTCAGCTGCCTCAGGAAGTACATCTCTGCTGGGCTTTCTTTATGACGGAGGTGATGGTGGGCTCCCACTTCAGGTCCTGGGTGATGGTGGTACCCAGGAAGTGGAATGAGTCCACAGTGGTGATGGGGGTGTCAGTCAGGATGATTGGGGGGGGGGCTGTGTGCTTCCTGAAGTCCACAATAATCTCCACTGTCTTCTGGGCGTTCAGCACCAGGTTGTTGTGGCTGCACCAGGGCACCAGACGTTCAACCTCCCTCCTGTAGGCAGACTCGTCCCCGTCCGAGATGAGTCCAATAACGGTGGTGTCATCTGCAAACTTGATTAGCTTGACAGACTGGTGGGTGGAGGTGCAGCAGTTGGTGTACAGGGAGAAGAGCAGAGGAGAAAGAACACAGCCCTGAGGGGAGCTGGTGCTGATGGTCCGGGAGTCCGAGACGTTCTTTCCCAGCCTCACATGCTGCTTCCTGTCCGTCAGGAAGTCAGTGATCCACCGGCAGATGGGATCAGGCACATTCATCTGGGAAAGCTTGCCTTGGAGATGGTCTGGAAGGATGGTGTTGAAGGCAGAGCTGAAGTCCACAAACAGGATCCTGGCGTAGGTTCCTGGGGAGTCCAGATGCTGCAGGATGAAGTGTAGGGCCATGTTGATGGCGTCATCTACAGACCTGTTGGCTCTGTATGCAAACTGCAGGGGGTCCAGGAGGGGGGCCGTAGGGTCTTGAGGTAGGAGAGAACCAGGCGCTCAAATGACTTCATGACCACAGATGTCAGAGCCACAGGTCTGTAGTCATTTAGTCCAGTGATCCTAGGTTTCTTGGGGACAGGGATTATGGTAGAGGACTTGAAGCAGGCAGACACATGACATGCCTGCAGTGACGAGTTGAAAATGCCAGAAAACACTGAGGCCAGCTCGTTTGCACAGTGTCTGAGGGTGGCAGGAGACACACCGTCTGGGCCAGGAGCTTTCCGAGCATTCAGACTCTTAAACTGCTTCCTCACATCTGTTTGAATATGAAGAGTTGTGGTGGGAGGAGGTGGTGTGAAATCCTCTTTTTTGTGGGGTGAGGAGGGGGGTGTTGTAGGTGAAGTGTTTGAAGGTGGTGATGGCTCTATGGAGGGGGGAGAGGTGGGGGAATGAGTGTCCAAAGTGTCTCTATTGTTGGGGCCGTTGGAGGTGTGAAGGCTGCCTGATAGCTCGTCAAAACGGCAGTAAAAGTCGTTAAGGGTGTTGGCCAAGAGCAAGTCATCGGTGGATGGGGGGTTTTAGGCTTGTAGTTGGTGATATTCCTAAAACCTTTCCACACAGAGGCCGAGTCATTCTCTGAGATCTGCTGCTGCATCTTCTCAGAGTGCTGATGTTTAGCAATGTCCACTTCTTTAGTGAACCTGTACTTGGCCTCTCTGTAGCAGTCCCTGTCTCCGCTTCTGAACGCCTTTCTCTTTTCCAGCTACAGCTTTTTGAGTGTAGGAGTAAACCAGGGTTTGTCATTGTTATAACTCACCCTGGTGCGTGATGGCACAATGCTGACCTCACAGAAGTGGATATAGGAGGTGACAGTGTCCGTAAACTCGTCCAAGCTGTTAGAAGCAGCCTTCATTGTGTCCCAGTCTGTAGACTCCAAACACGTGCGAAGCTCCTCCACAGCCTCGTTGCTCCAGTTTTTTTTGGGTTTTTTTTAGCCCTCACGACAGGTTTGGAGAGCTTCAGCCTCTGTCTGTACGCGGGGATTAGGTGGATCATGACGTGGTCAGAAAGTCCGAGTGAACCACGCGATAGACCCCGCTGATCGTGCTGTAACAGTGGTCCAAGGTCCTCTCCTCTCTGGTCGGGCATTTAATATACTGCTTGTATTTGGGAAGCTCTTGGCTCAGATTGGCTTTGTTTGCTTTGTTACTTACTTAATTACTTCTTGTTCCTAAAGAAAACCATAAGCCCCATCAGAGAACCTGATTGTAGATCACTGATGAATAACCACAATGCACTGCTGACAAGTGTTGGGGAGTAATGGAATAGATGTACCGGTGTTACGTATTAAAATGCAAAATATGAGTAACTGTATTCCATTACAGTTACCCTTTAAAAGGTGGTAATCAGAATACAGTTACTTTGTTGAAATAAATGGATTACACGGCGGTATTTCCCTGTGTCATATATTAGGCTATGGCCTCTCTATTTTTGGTAATTCCACACACAGTGGAAACCCAAACAAAACACGCATTAAGAGGCTCTAATGCCCGTGTCTCAATCTCGCGGCCCATGTCACCTCTACTTGCGGCCCAGATAATGATGTGAAGAAATATTTTTCAATTCAATTTTATTTATATAGCGCCAAATCACAACAGTCGCCTCAAGGCGCTTTATATTGTAAGGTAGAGCCTAAAATAATACAGAGAAAATACAGAGAAAAAACCCAACAATCATATGACCCCCTATGAGCAAGCACTTTGGCGACAGTGGGAAGGAAAAACTCCCTTTTAACAGGAAGAAACCTCCGGCAGAACCGGGATCAGGGAGGGGTGGGGCCATCTGCTGTGATTAGTTGGGGTGAGAGAAGGAAAACAGGATGAAGACAATCTGTGGAAGAGAGACAGAGATTAATAACAAGTATGATTCAGTGCAGAGAGGTCTATTAATACAGTGGGGCAAAAAAGTATTTAGTCAGCCACCGATTGTGCAAGTTCCCCCACTTAAAATGATGACAGAGGTCAGTAATTTGCACCAGAGGTACACTTCAACTGTGAGAGACAGAATGTGAAAAAAAAAATCCATGAATTCACATGGTAGGATTTGTAAAGAATTTATTCGTAAATTAGGGTGGAAAATAAGTATTTGGTCACCTCAAACAAGGAAAATCTCTGGCTCTCACAGACCTGTAACGTCTTCTGTAAGAAGCTTTTCTGTCCCCCACTCGTTACCTGTATGAATGGCACCTGTTTGAACTCATCATCTGTATAAAAGACACCTGTCCACAGCCTCAAACAGTCAGACTCCAAACTCCGCCATGGCCAAGACCAAAGAGCTTTCGAAGGACACCAGGAAAAGTATTGTAGACCTGCACCAGACTGGGAAGAGTGAATCTACAATAGGCAAGCAGCTTGGTGTGAAAAAATCAACTGTGGGAGCAATCATCAGAAAATGGAAGACATACAAGACCACTGATAATCTCCCTCGATCTGGGGCTCCACGCAAGATCTCATCCCGTGGGGTCAAAATGATCATGAGAACGGTGAGCAAAGATCCCAGAACCACACGGGGGGACCTGGTGAATGACCTGCAGAGAGCTGGGACCAAAGTAACAAAGGTCACCATCAGTAACACACTACAACGGCAGGGAATCAAATCCCGCACTGTCAGACGTGTTCCGCTGCTGAAGCCAGTGCATGTCCAGGCCCGTCTGAAGTTTGCCAGAGAGCACATGGATGATACAGCAGAGGATTGGGAGAATGTCATGTGGTCAGATGAAACCAAAGTAGAACTTTTTGGTATAAACTCAACTCGTCGTGTTTGGAGGAAGAAGAATACTGAGTTGCATCCCAAGAACACCATACCTACTGTGAAGCATGGGGGTGGAAACATCATGCTATGGGGCTGTTTTTCTGCCAAGGGGACCGGACGACTGATCCGTGTTAAGGACAGAATGAATGGGGCCATGTATCGTGAGATTTTGAGCCAAAACCTCCTTCCATCAGTGAGAACTTTGAAGATGAAATGAGGCTGGGTCTTCCAACATGACAATGATCCAAAACACACCGCCCGGGCAACAAAGGAGTGGCTCCGTAAGAATCATTTGAAAGTCCTGGAGTGGCCTAGCCAGTCTCCAGACCTCAACCCCATAGAAAATCTGTGGCGGGAGTTGAAAGTCCGTGTTGCTCGGCGACAGCCCCAAAACATCACTGCTCTCGAGAAGATCTGCATGGAGGAATGGGCCAAAATACCAGCTACTGTGTGTGCAAACCTGGTAAAGACCTATAGTAAACGTTTGACCTCTGTTATTGCCAACAAAGGTTATGTTACAAAGTATTGAGTTGTATTTTTGTTATTGACCAAATACTTATTTTCCACCCTGATTTACGAATAAATTCTTTACAAATCCTACCATGTGGATTCATGGATTTTTTTTTTCCACATTCTGTCTCTCACAGTTGAAGTGTACCTCTGGTGCAAATTACTGACCTGTGTCATCATTTTAGGTGGGGGAACTTGCACAATCGGTGGCTGACTAAATACTTTTTTGCCCCACTGTACATAGTGAGTGAGAAAGGTGACTGGAAAGGAAACACCCAATGCATCATGGGAAGCCCCGGCAGCCTACGTCTATTGCAGCATAACTAAGGGAGGATTCAGGGTCACCTGGTCCAGCCCTAACTATATGCTTTAGCAAAAAGGAAAGTTTTAAGCCTAATCTTAAAAATTTTAAAAATCATTATTCAAAAAAAAAATTTTAATGAGGGGAAATAGGCAGAGCTTTCCAGGCTCTGCTCGACTACTCATCACCTTGACAATAATCGACTGGTAAGACTCGACTGTACACTGTGTTCGTGTTTTCCTCCCAAACAATAAGTTCAGTTGGAGCAGCCTTTCAATGCCTCTCTGTGTCTCTCGCAAAGTCGACCCAGACAACAAAGTAAAGCTAGTTTTCAGCTACAAGCCCAACACGAACCCGACGTATTAGCCAGAGGTCCCTTTACTATGGTTCGGAGCCGCGGACCTGTTTTATATACGTGCCAAACAGTTTTCTATACGAGATTGCTGCAAAAAGTGCAGCCTTACCTAATGTCCACCTACTGTTACTCATTTATATTAAGATTTAAACATCTAGCTGGTGTTGGTATGGAGAGTAACCTTCAGTAATAGTAATAAATCACACAGCAATTGGACATTCATGTACTATTCAAAACACGTTACTCTCATTGAGTAACGTAACAGAATAAATTACAAACTACATTTTGGGGCATGTAGTCGGTAGTGGAATACATTTTTAAAGTAACCTTCCCATCACTGATGCTGACAGACAGCTCTAACCGTGTTTGTGTGTGTCAGTATGTTTGATGTAGGAGGACAGCGGGACGAACGCAGGAAGTGGATTCAGTGCTTCAATGGTGAGGAAAAAACAGATTCTTTATCGATCGAGCCTGAAAGCAGCAGGGAGTTTGATGTGTGTGTGCACTTGCGTCCAGATGTGACCGCCATCATCTTCGTGGCAGCGAGCAGCAGCTACAACATGGTGATCCGTGAGGACAACTCCACCAATCGGCTGCGAGAATCTCTGGACCTCTTCAGATCCATCTGGACCAACAGGTTCTCTGACTGACTGAAGTTGCCAATTACACTCTGATTGGCTGCCTTAAACAGGGCAGGGATAGCTCAGTAGGTAGAGTGGTGGCCCCATGATCGGGAGGTCGGGGGTTCGATTCCCCTGAACCGTCCCTACACACTGCTCCCTGGGCGCCCAATGGCTGCCCACTGCTTCACTGAGTGAATGGGTTAAATGCAGAGAGGGATTTTCCCCACGGGGACCAATAAAGTACACTTTCTTCTTCTTCTTTCTTCTAAACACTTCCTACCAACTGAGTACATGTAGTTGACTGTCCTGTTCTCTGATTGGCCGTAGGTTCCTGAAGACTATTTCAGTGATCCTCTTCCTGAACAAACAGGATGTTCTTGCTGAGAAGATTCTGGCTGGAAAGTCGAAGCTGGAGGATTATTTCCCAGAATATAACAACTACCAGCTTCCTGCTGATGGTAAATATCCAAAGAGTGTGGAAAGTTAATGTCCTTGTCTCAAAGGTTTGCACTGAATTTCAAACTTGCTGCTCCTTCCTCCTGGAATAGGCTGCAGAATGTGCAGGAGACTTAAGGTTTGACTGAGTTTAAGGCCATTTTAAATGAGCTGAATGCAGTTAATTCAGGATGCAAATGGTTTTTCCTGAATATTATTAGCTTTGTTTCTGGCCTTGGAGCGTTGCTTCTGAAGGCTTATTGTGACTGAAGTCTGTACGTGATTTTTCTCCCCCCCCCCCCCCCCCCCCTCTTTGTGTGATTGACTGCTGTATGACTTGTGTGTATATATATGTGTAGCTTACGCCTGTAATGCTGTCATTCTTGGTTGGGACTTTTAATCTTGAGACTTTTTATTTTTTCCTGGTTGAATAAACACAAATTGAAATCTGTCCCACCAACACGTGAGTGCGCCTCGAGCATGTGAACACACCTCTTGACCATGCACACTTGTTTTAGCTGTTCCAGACACTGATGAAGACCCCAAAGTGATGAGGGCCAAGTTCTTCATCAGAGATGAGTTTCTGGTAAAATCGCTTCCCGCCTTGACATCACGCTATCACACGATGGCGTGTTCAGACTAACATGCGACTCCCGTTTCAGAGGATCAGTACAGCGAGTGGTGACGGCAAACATTACTGCTACCCTCACTTCACCTGTGCTGTTGACACCGAGAACATCCGCCGTGTCTTCAACGACTGCCGTGACATCATCCAGCGGATGCACCTGCGGCAGTATGAACTGCTCTGACTGCTGGGCGCTGCCTGGCCCCGGCCACTCTGAAGAAGCCGATAAGTAATGGAAGCAGATAGCCGATCAATGCTCATAGCGTTTGTGATATTTATTAGTGATTATAGATTAGGACAGACTCTTATTAGCTGTGTGTTCCATGTTCTTTATGTCCTGCAGGGCATTGTGGTCAGAATTATTGGCATGGCAGCAATGTGTCATGTGGGAGGAGGTGGAGTCTGGAAATCTATTTTTACATGTTATTTGTGTTATCTTTGCTCTGATTGGCTGATCCATTTGAATAATTAAACACCTTTGTTTACCTGTGAACTTGGGGTCAAAGGTCAGTCTTTATTCAGAAGCTGTTCAAATGTTTTTATTTGTTATTCAGAGAGCTAAGTGTTTACCTGCAGGTTGCCAGGTGTGTCCTGGCTCTGCTACGCCACGGTAACCTATAGACTCAAGATTCATGTCCACAGCAGATAGAATATAACGTGACAGGAAACGACTCTGTCTTCTAATCTGAAGACTCTTTCCAATTAATTTCCAAATTAAAATTCAGGGATCTTTCCCTTTTAAAAAAAAAAAACCAAAAAAAAAAACCTCTTCACATTTTAAGAGCTTCACGTTGTTGATTTTGAACACTTTCTCAGAAACACAAGCTGTGACGATGTTTTCACTCTTTGAGAAGCAACAGCACACAGAGAAACTGGGGACTTTGAAGTGAGACCAGATTGTTCAGCTTTCTGCTCCTGAACAACTATAACATATCTTTATGGTTTGATCCAAATGAAACATACAAATAAAATTTTTATTTTTTATTTTTGTTGCTGATCTTCAGATGACAGTGCATCTAAATAAAGGGCACAGAGACACAGAACTACTACTCTGTCATTAAAAGAGTTAGGAGAGAGTAATGTAGCTTACTGCCAACATGTAGATGAAAATGAGCTGATGGTAACTAACCTCAGGCTGGCAGTATTATACCTGCTGGCTTTAATGCCACAAACTAGCCAGGTGAGCAGGTGCAGATGACTCTGCCGGCTTGAGGACTCTGATCACCAGAGCAGGTACGAAGCACTAAAGTGATCTCGTTTATCCTCAGTCTTTACTAAAAACATCTAAAAACAATAAACTGTGAGAGGATGAGATAACTGAGCTATGCTGCAGAATCATGTACGTGTGTCTGGATTCTGACTGCCACCAGGTGAGAGGCATGTGTACCTGAGTGTGTCACCTGCTCATCACCAGGCACACCTTTACTATCCCATAGTTTGGGCTGTGGGAGAACAGAGATATCTTTGAACCTTCTTCCTGTAACAGCGCCACTTGAACTTAGGACAGGTACTTTATCAGCTGGTTTATACCTGCACAACTAAGCACGCAACACTGCCCCCTGATGGTGAAGCTTCTCTTAAATTCTCTGATTAAACATTCTCACATTAAACATTTCCTGTGGTCCGAGTCAGCTGATGGCTTTGTAAAGTTTCACATAGGATAAGGTCAGATCATGTGAACGCCATAAATGAATGCAGTGATGGGAAAACAAATGCGAGTCTGACTTAAATGGGCTAAACACCATAGGTGTGAAAACACCCCAAGACTGTAATTGGAGTATTCTCAGTAATCTGAGTAATCTTCATGTAAACAGTTGGTTTTTATGCTGTGTTGTGGACTGAATATTTTTAAGTATCGGAGTACCTGTAACAGCTGTTACCATGGTTACTGCTCATCATGTACTAATGTTCAATCGACTTGAAATAATCCACTTCCTGTACAGATGTTTCTAACATGGTCGGCAGGTCAGAAGGGTCTGTGGCCACATTTTCTACAGGTGCACCAGATCTTCTGAACTAGTCAAAAGTAAGTGGACAGACCGACATGATCTGTCACTCTGTCTTCCAGTGAGTCAGAGAATGACTCATGACCTGTATGTGATGCCAGTGATGTTTAAAAAGAAAAGAAAAAGCTTTTATTCTGAAGAGTATTACATTTTTATTTCGCCTGTAAAGTCAGACAGGTACAGACAGGTGGGACATTCGGGCTCTGTGCCTCCTTCACCAACTCCAGTAACAGGTGAGCACATCTGTCAAGATTTCTTCTTCTCTGTTATTATTAACTGCAGGTGACCTCACGGTGTGTTCAAAGCTCTCTGTGTAAAAACTGCTTTTCTGGAACCACTCCTCTGTCCGTCCACTGTTCTGGTCACAGAGATCCATGCAGTTCTCTGAGATCCTGACTGCGTGTCGCTCGGATGGTGCGCCTGCTGAATTTGGACTAGTTGCAGCTGGATAGTGTAGTGGTAAAACTACACACCTCTGGAGTGCAGGTCACAAATTCAGTTCCCACCCAGTATCCAGTAAGGGTTCTGGCTAGATCCCTCATTCTAAAAACCAGCCCTGGAGTGACGCGGCTATGTCTGCAGCCTGTCCGCAGTTCAGGACACAAGCATTTCACCACATGTTCACTATATGTTGTACTGTGTATGTGACAAATAAAATCTGTGTCTGATAAAAGGGTGGAAATAGAACGATAGTGGCGTTCACGAGAATGGGACATAAAAAAAAAAGTTTAACGTTTGCAGCCTGTCTGTGTTTTTCCAACACTGGCTTTCACCTCCAGTCTCTGATGTTAGAGGGCGCTCTCCTGCGCGCCTGGTGGAGGCAGTGTTGCCAACTAAGCAAGTTTGTCGCTATATTTAGCGAGTTTTCAGACCCCCTTAGCGACTTTTTTTCTAAAAAGCGACTAGCGATAAATCTAGCGGCTTTTTCTGGTATTATTGGAGACTTATTTATGACGACTTTTTGACGTGAAAGTGCGTATCGCTCTTAGTCTCAATAAGCAGCGGTGCTGCCGTGGGCACCTCGCCCGTTCCAAAGCGCTCACGGGCGGAGGTAGTCCTCCCCCAGCTGCTATCAGGGCAGAAGATGTTCACACCTATGCGTCCAAACTGCAAATGAATTGCGCATGAGCGAAGCCGCTGCTCCTGGACTGACTGTAACGCAGTCAATTCTTTTACTCTTATGCTGTTTTATGGATCACAAGGTTTAAAACTACTTATAAACCAGAGGCGGAGCCAGACATTTGAAACACCCGGGGCTTAGCCCTAAAGGGTAGTATGCATGTGGGATTTTATTTTATTTATTTATTTATTTTTTTTTTGGGGGGGGGGGGTTTAGAAATGACTGAAAGATTAATTGGCTCTGTTTTGAGTTTTGTTCAAAAAAGTGACTTCATATGGGGAAAAATATATATCACATATGCAGGACACCTTAAACTAGTTTTTTAATTAAGCAGCAAGGCAGAACAAAGTCGGGGCTGTATCAAGACACGAGGACTAAACCCCAATTCAACCAGACCCAGAACTGATCCAGAATTAAAACAGGACTACAACAGTTCAAAATCAGGACTACTGAGGACTTAACCAAGACAGAACCACAATCAGAACTAGATGATAGACCTGCACTACACTTATTTTTTTTAATTCTACCAAAGTCCACTATTTAGATTGAGAAAAGTTTATATAATTATTTAGCCTTGTTGTGCAAACAAGCCTGCATAACTTAATAAATACAGAATTTGAAAAATAACAAACCTAAAAAGAAACACTAGGTACGAGATACATGAGTACCTATGATACGGTGATACTTTTGGTAAACAACCATTTGACTAACATGTCTGTCTCACCTGCTCTTGTTCATCTCTGTTCTGTCCTCATTCTCCATCTCCCTCTCTGTTCCTCTCTCCCTCTTTGTGCTGACAATCATCAAATATACAGTTGAAACCAGATATTTACATGCTCTTCAGATAAAAACACAAACACTTATTTAAGGTAAAACCTCAAATTAGACTAAATGTTTAATTTATATTTGTTAAATTTAAGAGTAAAGAGAGAAACTATCTGTATTTCTTAATTGCAAATGACACCCAAATTGTATTCAAAATTGAGCCACACTTATGGAGCTCCACAATTCTTTTCCTGGTGTTTTGGTTGACATCTCTTGATTTTCCCATGTTAAAGAAACAGGCTCTGTGTTTTGCCTTATATGCATCCACAGCTGTGCCACCAATTTACTCACATGGACTCTACTAACCTATCAGAAGCTTCTTCAGCTCAGAATGGAATCGTCTGGAGTTTTCATATTAATTAACAATAAACTTAGTGTATATGTACTCCTACATTTGATGAAAGTGATAAAAATAGAAGCTCTGTCTCTCTTTATTCTGACATTTAACTAATTCAAAATATATTTCAATATTTATCTAAAACAAAAGTTTACTCTAAATTGATGTTGTACAGTAAAAATGTTTTATGTTTTCTCCCTAAAGAGTATGTAAATATCTGGTTACAAATGTGAATATCCTGCTGTGTACTGAAATTCCTCTTGTTTTGCATAGAAATATACTGAACAACATACAAAGCATAATATATAAAATAACATTTACCTGAGTTTTTTCTTTGAAAGAACCCTCTAATGTCCATTCTTATATTTCAGTACATAACTGAAACCGATTTAGTCGGGGAGGGTAAGAACTGAAAATATGAAATAAACACACGTAAGCTAAGACTCTCTAAAAAAATAGCATTTGTTCGGCTTTTCATTTCGCCATTTGTTGATTCACTTGAAGAGCAAGTAACGTAATATTGGTCAAGTGATCAGTTTGATATCAATCTTTCATGATACACCGTTATATTTACATTATTTGTATGGTACGAATGATTTGCTTTGGTACCTGGTCAATCTTAAGGTCTCCTTAGTATGGCTGACTCCGTTTCTCCAACAGCGCACTCACAGGCAGCAGCTGCCCCGCCCTCTCGCTCAGTCGCTTAGTGCCTGAGCTCGGATCATACCAATAGAGATTGAAAATGTGACGTCACTCAGGGGTAAAACCGCAAAGAATTCTGGGAACTCGTGGCAAGAGGTACTAGCGCACGCAGGCTTTCAATTGAAATCAGTTATACAGCGATAAAAAGAAACACAAAAAATGGCAAGAAGCTGTTGTATTATTAACTGCAATAGCCGGTCGCATGACAGCCACGGAAAGCCGACGGGTAAAGAGATCGGTTGTTATCGGATTACGTCGTTGAAGAGAAATAGTTCGAGCCGTGTTTCCGAAGTAACGAAGAGGCAACGGGTGGCCTGGATTGCAGCCATTCAAAGAGCAAATATAACGTCCCAGAACACTCCAGCTCACAGGTTAGTCTGCTCCAAGCATTTCCACAAAGGTCAGTCTTCTGTTGTAGTTAATACGTCATTTTTCTTAACATAATTAGTGATATAGGTTACAAGCAAGTCTGGCGCTGAACAGAAATTGTCGCGCTATGCTCCTTTATTTATTGTGCATAAATAGTGAATTGTCCTGACACAATATTGTGTTTCGCTTCTGTTATTACCATGGTACATTGACAAAAACATATACTTTTATTCACAGGATAAAACAGTTGTTTTGTATCACTAATTGCCCAGTGCGATTACAGCATACAATATTATTGTCACTGCTACATTTCTGTGATGCTACCAGAAATTATTTCCACTACTAATTAATTACCATTGACCTCAAAGGTCCTATTAATAAACGGTTAACGAATGTGTATTTATGAAGACGATTTGTGAGACTGGTAAACTTATGATACGTACGATGGTCTTTACTTTCTACACAGTGCATTTCAAGGTCCTGCACCCATCCGTCGGTAAACTGTACCTGGGCTTGTTGCAGTGACCGGAAGTTACTAAACTTCACAAGTGTATGCACTCACTCCAAGAACCGTATAATTATAAATATGAGCGTGGTGAAAGTTGGGCAGCACGCTAACGTATTTTGTCCCTCTGTGTGCTGTAAGGATCTAACACTTTCACTGGTTTGATTTTTTTCCTCGTATCTTTTCTTTGACTTTTCATCAAGTCTGTCTTTGTACAGACCGGCATTGTTCTCCTTCGTTTTGTACAGAACCTTTTTGGGGGGCAAAGAAAAAGCAAGACTTTATTGGAACCGAAGAATGAACGTTTTGCGGTGCTGCAAATGCTTGCATTTGATGCGGTACTTGGATTGTTTTGCCACGAGTTCACGGCATGCAATGAGCGAAAGTCACGTGGTCTGTCAATCTCTATATCAGGGGGGATTCACGCACAGTCGTAAATTCCCACAGTGTGCACTATGTGCTTCGAATATTGTGTGTACTTTTTGTTTTATACAGTTGTCAGCCAGGCATCTAACTATGAAAAAATTACACTCCAAAAGACCCCGGGCTTCTGACAAAACAACCCGGGCTGAAGCCCAGTAAGCCACCCCCACGCTCCGCCCCTGTTATAAACACACACTCACACAGAGTAACTCCACCAGGGTGCTAATTTCAGGTCACTGTTGCTGGTCCAGGCCCGGATAAAGGATCAGGGTTGGAATTGTGACATTTAAAAAAACAATAATTGCTAAAAGAAATGTAATTTTTAGTTCTAAATAAATTCTAAATGCATTTACAACGTTTTCTAATCACTTTATGTCTCTTCAACGATGTTATTTCTCTCTCCAACAACGTGGGTTACAATTACATTAGCATGACCAATTATGCAAATTAGGCAATTACGTCATTTAGCGACTTCTAGCGACTTTTAGGGCAGCCAGTAGCGATTTTCCTTACTGAGGAGTTGGCAACACTGGGCAGAGCCCCCCTTCATGTAAACGCAACATTGCTCCGTCAGCACGAGCCGTTCAGAGGCTCTGCTGTGGTCACGTGACTGCACTGCTTCCAACGCGCGCAAACACATTCGGGGGGACCAAACGGGCGCGTTCGGAGCCCTGTCCACAACAACTGCACTGCGCATGCGCGTCTCCCACAGGGGTTTGGCGCGCTTCCTGCGTGCCTCCGCAGAGTGAGCGTGCTGGCGCAAAGCTCGTCACCGTCACAACAACAACAACAGGAGGACAAAGTGTCGCGACCTCCCCCCCCTCCCCGCCGGAACCGACCCCCTCCCCCGACGGACGCCCCCGGTCTCGTGTCACGGTAAGACTCGCTCGCGGACCCGCGCGCCCCTGGTCCCGCCGCGGTCGCCGTTTCCGCGGGGATGCTGCGCGCTCTCGAGCCGTTCATGGCCGCTCGAGCTCCGTGTGGCCGAGGCCGCGGCGCCGTGGCTGCTCGCGTGCCTGCGTGTCCGTCCCGGGGACGGCGGAACGGTGGCCCGCGAGCCGGTGAGCGCGCGGGTTAGCGAGAAACTCCATCTTCTCTCCGTCCTGCCCGCCATTTCACGCGCACTGACCGGGGCCCGCTCACGCACCGGTACCAAGTACAGATGGCGGAAGTACCGGTGATCCGACTAACGGCAACGCGACTTTCCCCGATCCTCACCAAGCGCCGTTCAGACCGGAATTGGCTGGCTTTATCCCGGGTTGGACCGGTACCGGGACAGGCTATCCCGGGCCGGGCTGTACCGGAACGCTCCGATCAACGATCGATATTAACGGCTACATGCTAACAGCTAGCCTGCTCTCGTCTCCTTAGCTCGACTCGCAGCGTGCACGCGTTCCATGCGCGTGTCCGCTGTATAGAAGCTGCATGTACTGCGCGCGCGTGTACCCGAGTCTGGTATTACAGCAGCACGTGACAGCTGGATCAACGACAGCATTGATGATTATCAGCGAATTGATCTGCTGATTGAACATTGATCACGTGTTGTTTGTTAAGCCAATTGGCTGCAGTTCTGCTCAGAGTTCCTGGATTACAGCAGTTGGAAATAAAGCTGTTGAAAAGTGTTTCACCTTTGACCTCAGCCTTACCACTTCCTATGTCCTAGCCTTGTTTCCTTTCCTTAGAGCAAGTGTGGAATCGTCCCAAGAAAAACCTCCGTCCTCAGACTGTTCGTCAGTAGGTCAGAATCAGATATCAGAATACTTTATTAATCCCTGGAGAAATTATTTTGATTACAGTGCTCCAGTACAAACAGTAACAAAGACAGACATTACAAGAAGTAACTAATAGACACAATATACTATATACTAGAGCAGGGCGATATGGCCAAAAATATTTATCACGATATATATTTGAAAATTTGCGATAACGATATAACTGACGATATAATTGATGCGAGACAAAATACAACTCCACAACATTACTAGCGCAAAAAGACAACCTCCCATTTATTTTCACTTAAACAAGAAGCTGGTTTTTATGTAAATTAAAGCTTTATAAAAATGTAACAGTGCAAATGTAAATTCCTTGCTTAAAGTATAACCAAAAGGCATTTCCAGTAGAAATGGGCTGACATATCCTGAGCATAACCATGTATAATATCCACTGAAGTTAAAAAGAGGTGCTTTGCAACATTAAACTGCAGTGTGCAGTACGTATTTTTTGGACCATAAGGTGCACGGGATTATAAGGCACATTAAGCGAAACAAAGCAGTCAGATAAATCAAACTTTATTAAACTCATTCTTCTTGCTTCCTCCACTTCTGTACCATTGATTCATTAATGTTGAATTCTCTGGCAGCTGCTCTATACCCATGTTGTTGCAGTATATTAATGACTAACCCTGTATTGTGGATGGATTATCTCAGTTGTTCTCCTGACTGAAGTTTGGTCCGTTTACAGCATCCTGCCATGCGATTGCATTTGTCTCTAACTATCAGGAACCTTAACGTTAACTTTTATAAGTGGAAAAGTGTTAGTGTTCGTCCTCCAGCTTCACTGTTTATGTTATGCTAACATAGCTGTGTCGCTAGCGATCACGTAGCACATCATTATATACCAGCTAGCCCAACTTCAGTAACTCTACAAACGTCACTGCTGTTTAGTTTCCTGTCTTCATTTATGTTGGACGTGATAGCAGAGCTGTACGTTTGAATTTTTTCAGAAATCTCTCAGTCAGAACATGCTATATCATGCTTAGGTAACTAGCGAAACTAGCGAGCAAACTTCCGCTAGCTTCCTGCTAACTTCTAACTCCGTTAAATGTAATAAATTTTGTTTTCATGGATGCCTGGAAGTTAAACTTCATAGTTACACCTGGTAAAGCAGCAACACTGGTCATTTTATTAAAGATGAAAGAATTGAGACAGTTTTTAACTATCAGTGATGCTGCAGTGTTCGTTTGAACTGAAGCATACAGAGTTTAGGACACAGATTACTCCCAGATTTAAGAGCATCTTAGTCTGACAAATACGACAATAACGACGGCCGCTTGCATGTTCTGCAAAAAATTGTGCTTTGTCGTGTATCTGACGGACAAACACCAAACCAGTTCCACATCACTGAAGTTGCACCATTTTTACAAACCAATTCTGGTTCATCTATTTCACTCAGCAATCGGCCATGTGCGTATGAAAACAAAGGCACTGCATGCGCGTTTTACTCATATTCTATCGCGATATTTCATTTTCCTATCTTTGCCTAACATTATACCGGTACAATATATGAACGGTACAATATGGCCCAGCCCTACTATATACTACACTATATATATATATATATATATATATATATATATATATATATATATATATATATATATACACACACATATATATGTGTGTGTGTGTGTGTGTGTGTGTGTAGAAGTCACTTATTGATAAATGTCTGAATAAGAAAGAAGAGCATGTGCAAAAAGGGTGTAGCTGTTGCAGTATACAGTGTGTTAAGAGGATGACTAAAGCTGGGCAGACACTGCGATTTTTTTTTCAGTCGCGTTATTCAGCTTCTGCTCAAACTGTACGATTGACTCGCAGGGGTTAGAAGGTCGTAGGTCACAATGCAGGGTCTCACACTATACGGCCCGATGCTCTGATGCGCCCCGAGTGCTCACACTGTGCGTCCATAGCATGAAGGTTATAACAGAAATTCTGTCGCTCGCTCGCTCCCTCTGTCTTTCACTCACACAGACACACACCACCATCAACTTTGCTAAATTGCTAATGAAAAATCAGGCAGCTGTTATTGAGCAGCAATGTAAATCCAACTATTTTCATGGTTGTTGTGGTCGTGATAATTTTGTGAGGCCACATCGAAAAGGCTCGGATGAGCTTTCCAAAGTTCTACAAGTGCCTCCATCGCTTGTTTCCAGATCACACGCTGCACTGCTGCTCCGTCTTTTTCACCAACGTTTATGTGTTTGCGTGTGCGCAGTGTGAGCGGCTGCGGTGGCACTCACGACGGTCATGTGGATTTCAAACCGGGAGCTGGTCGTGAGGTGTTAATCGCTTGCCATCACCAGTGTGTGAATGGGTGGATGACTGGATATGTAAAGCGCTTTGGGGTCCTTAGGGACTAGTAAAGCGCTATATAAATACAGGCCATTTACCATTTACACGACACACGATGAACGCCAAAATCGGGCCGATCAACAAAACGTTCGCACGACTCAAAAATCGGCTCAAAATGGGCCAAAAATCGCACAGTGTAAACCCAGCATTGTACAGGGATGGTGTACATCAGCTGTTCACACAGGTGGAACGACTGCGTCCTGACCCTCAGAGCTCTCTCATATATCCAAAGCACACTGAGCCTCAGCTCATGTGTCTGAACTGCCGGAAATATTGAGCCACTAATTTGCTCTGCTAAAAACATAGCTGGCTGCTTTTTCTTTGTAAGGAAGTGACTGTTAGGAGATTAGAATAAGTTACCTTACATAGCACAAGATGAAATCTCACATTTTTATATATTTTCCTGCTGTGGAACTCCTTTCCTCCACCCTGTTTGGGATTTGCAGTAACAGTCCTCCATCATCACTGATCCCAGCTGACATGAAGCATGAGTCCTGAAGACTGTTAAGTCCTCTAAGCACACGCTGGTCAGTTCATGTAGATCACAGTGTTGAGTAGGGCTGGGGAATATTATACCGTTCACGGTAATACTGGTACAATGCTAGGCAACGATAAGAAAATGAAATACTGCGATAGAATATGGGTAAAACGCGCAAGCGCAGTGCCGAAAAAGCGCGGCGGTAACGGAGAATGAGAATGGGGAAAGCAGATTGAGTGAAACGGATGAACCAGAATTAGTTTGTAAAAATGGTGCAACTTAACTGGTTTGGTGTTTGTCCATCAGATACACAACAAAGCACTTTTTTTTTGTAGAACATGCAAGTGGCCATCGTTATTGCCGTATTTGTTGGCCTAAGGTGCTCGTTAATCTGGGAGTAATCTGGGTCCTAAACGCCGTCCTTTAAGGTCCCGAAGTCAAACAAACATCACTGAGAGTTAAAAACTGTCTAAATTCTTCCATCTTTAATAAAATGACCAGTGTTGCTGCTTTACCAGGTATAACTATGATGTTTAACATCCAGGCATCCATGAAAACAGAATTCATTACATTTAACGGAGTTAGAAGTTAGCGGAAGTTAGCTCGCTAGTTTCGCTAGTTACCTAAGCATGATATAGCATGTTCTGACTGAGAGATTTCTGGAAAAAAAAATCAAACGTACAGCTCTGCTATCACTTCCAATATAAATGAAGACAATGACGTTTGTAGCGTTACTGAAGTTGGGCTAGCTGGTGTTTAATGCTGTGCTACGTGATCGCTAGCGACACAGCTATGTTAGCATAACATAAACAGTGAAGCTGGAGGACGAACACTAACACTTTTCCACTTATAAAAGTTAACGTTAAGGTTCCTGATAGTTAGAGACAAATGCAATCGCATGGCAGGATGCTGTAAACGGACCAAACTTCAGTCAGGAGAACAACTGAGATAATCCATCCACAATACGAGGTTAGTCATTAATATACTGCAACAACATGGGAATAGAGCTGCTGCCAGAGAATTCAACATTAATGAATCAATGGTACAGAAGTGGAGGAAGCAAGAAGAATGAGTTCAATAAAGTTTGATTTATCTGACTGCTTTGTTTCGCTTGATGTGCCTTATAATCCTGTGCACCTTATGGTCCGAAAAATACATATTTGACTTTTTTATTTGGCACACTGCAGTTTAATGTTGCAAAGCACCTCTTTTTAACTTCAGTGGATATTATACATGGTTATCGTCAGTTATATCGTTATCGCAAATTTTCAAATATATATCGTGATATATATTTTTGGCCATATCGCCCTGCCCTAGTGTTGTGCTCATACAGCGACGACTCAACGGGAAGTTCTAGCTGTGTGATGTTCAGTTGTGAGTTTAACAGCTGCTGATAAAAACTGTAAATATGTCAGCAGGTTACCGATGAAATAGAAAATGCAGTTATGACGAACACATGATATTACGTCGATGTTTTCATGAAAGATTAGGACTGTGGACAGCTATCTAAAGGATGCTCCGGCGTCTCCTCTGCTTAAGGACGCACTGAAGCTCCTTTCCTTAGTATGTGGGACAGCTCTGATTATGGCCGCCACACAGATACTTTCGGGTCACGTCTCTCAGTGAAGAACTTTCACTAGCAAAATGGACTCAGTGGGTTCAGTGAGCTGACAGGAAGTGACATCATTAACAGTTAGTGGTGGTTGATGTGACAGAAAGTTCAAAGATGAATCATCATTACGCTGATGGTGCGATCTCAAACATCGACTGTTTTTAAGAATCCAAACACTCTGAAGGGAAATCTTTAAAACCGCACCGTGAGTCGGAGGAGGCCTGTGAACATGTGACGCATGGATCACATGACCTGACAATAAAAGCCTGCTCACACGTTTGCAGTGAAAGGCTTTTAATTTGAAATAATACAGGAAGTTTATGTATAAGGGTTGGAGCAGGTCAGGTCTGCTGATTGGAAGGTCGGCGGTCCGATCTCTGGCCGCTGCAGTCTGTGTACCCTTGTTTCTCCATTAGAGTGTGAATGAGTGTGATTGGGAGACAGAGGCGCGTTGTATATAGCGCTCAAAGAGAAGTGCTACATAAGAACCAGTCCATTTACCACAAACAGCATGATGCAGTAACAGGTGACCAGGTTGCTATGGTAACAGACACCATCCAGCTGTGTACTGCAACTCCATTTACGCTGTTGTAATGTCAGAGCTGATGTCATCTGTGTTCAGTATCATGTGACGTATCACGTGATCAGCTGTGACCTCATGCAAACAGCTACAGATGTTCTTCCTGGCTAGTGTCGTTAGCTAACCATCAACACCTGGTTGTTGCTGGAGCCGGGGCATCGCCTCGGTCATAGCTGAAGGGAGAAATGGTGTCCTGGACCTCTGACATAGAACGCTGATCATTCATGCCTGAGGCCTTAGGATGGGGAAGGTATAGATCAGAGACACGAGGAGAACCTCACATGATTGTAATGTAAAAACGGGTGTTGATGATGTCACACATTTTGATTGGTCAGGTGGTTTCAGTCCTGGGGGATAATACTAGCTGTAAGTATCATTACCCCCAGACCAGGGTGCTTTGAACCTGATCACGTGATCTGTACCTGTTCTCAGATGGCGGAAATGGTGAAGTACGTGGACGACGAACATAAGAGCATCTTCTTGAAGCTGCTGAACGAGCAGCGGCTGGAGGGCGAGCACTGCGACATTGCCGTGGTCGTCGAAGACGTCAAGTTCCGTGCTCACCGCTGCGTCCTCGCCGCCTGCTCCAACTACTTTAAAAAGCTCTTCAAAAAACACGAGGTACCTCAAAAATACATCTGTGTACTTAATGAGTACTTCGAACACAAAGTATTGTGCAGATTTTTTCAGTTTTATTAGTATAGTGCCAACAACAGTTGCCTCAGGCAATTTAGATAGTAAGGTAAAGAGTACAATAATACAACAAATACAGTTTACCTGGTGAAGACCGACTGTGCAAGGTGACACCAAGGTCCCCGCCAGCAACATCTTATTAACATTTAAATCTACAACACATTTAATTTCATCATTTCATTTTAGAGGATCATCATTTAGCCTGGAGAAATAGTTTGCTGCTTTATAAGAAAGCCCTCCGCGAAGCCAGAACATCTTACTATTCGTCACTGATTGAAGAAAATAAGAACAACCCCAGGTTTCTCTTCAGCACTGTAGCCAGGCTGACAAACAGTCAGAGCTCTGTTGAGCCAACCATCCCTTTAACGTTAACTAGTAATGACTTCATGAACTTCTTCACAAATAAAATTTATACATTAGAGAAAAAAAGACCAATAATCATCCCACAGATGTAATATTATCTACAGCTGCTCTTAGTACTAATGCTTAGTATTGATGTTAAGTTAGACTCTTTTTCTCCAGTTGATCTTTCTGAGTTAACTTCAATAATTACTTCCTCCAAACCATCAACGTGTCTTTTAGACCCCATTCCTACAAAACTGCTCAAAGAAGTCCTGCCATTAATTAATTCTTCGATCTTAAATATGATCAACCTATCTCTAATGATCGGCTATGTACCACAGGCCTTCAAGCTGGCTGTAGTTAAACCTTTACTCAAAAAGCATCTCTAGACCCAGCAGTCGTAGCTAATTATAGGCCAATCTCCAACCTTCCTTTCATATCAAACATCCTTGAAAGAGTAGTTGTCAAACAGCTAACAGATCATCTGCAGAGGCTTATTTGAAGAGTTTCAGTCAGGTTTCAGAGCTCATCACAGCACAGAAACAGCTTTAGTGAAGGTTACAAATGATCTTCTTATGGCCTCTGACAGTGGACTCATCTCTGTGCTTGTCCTGCTAGACCTCAGTGCAGCGTTCGATACTGTCGACCATAATATCCTATTAGAGCGATTAGAACATGCTGTAGGTATTACAGGTACTGTGCTGCAGTGGTTTGTATCATATCTATCTAATAGACTCCAGTTTGTTCATGTAAATGGAGAGTCCTCTTCACAGCTTAACAGCTGTGTGCTGTGTCCCAGTTCAGGGTATAATGGTTACGCACACACAAACACACAGTAACACAGTATATATATATATATCCATCCATCCATCCATCTTCATCCGCTTTATCTGAGGCCGGGTCGCGGGGGCAGCAGCCTAAGCAAAGAGGCCCAGACCTCCCTCTCCCCAGCCACCTCCTCCAGCTTATCCGGGGGAATACCAAGGCGTTCCCAGGCCAGCCGAGAGATATAATCTCTCCAGCGTGTCCTGGGTCTGCCCCGGGGCCTCCTCCCGGTGGGACATGCCTGGAACACCTCACCCAGGAGGTGCCCAGGGGGCATCCTTGTCAGATGCCCGAACCACCTCAGCTGGCTCCTTTCGATGTGGAGCAGCAGCTGCTCTACTCTGAGCCCCTCCCGGATGGCCGAACTTCTCACCCTATCTCTAAGGGAGAGGCCAGCCACCCTTCGGAGGAAGCTCATTTCTGCCGCTTGTATCCGCGATCTCGTTCTTTCGGTAACTACCCACAGCTCATTGCCATAGGTGAGGGTAGGGACGTAGATCGACCAGTAAATTAATAATAATAATAATACATTTTATTTAAATAGCGCCTTTGAGAGCTTCGCTTTTACACTCAGCTCCCTCTTCACCACGACGGACCGGTGCAGCGTCTGCATTACTGCAGCCCCAATCCGTCTGTCGATCTCCGGCTCCCTTCTCCCATCACTCGCGAACAAGACCCCGAGATACTTGAACTCCTCCACTTGGGGCAGGAACTCATCCCCGACCCGGAGTGGGCACTCCACCCTTGTCCGGCTGGGAACCATGGCCTCAGATTTGGAGGTGCTGATCCTCATTCCCGCTGCTTCACACTCGGCTGCGAACCGTTCCAGTGCGAGCTGGAGGCCCTCACCCGATGAAGCCAACAGAACCACATCATCCGCAAAAATCAGAGATGAGATTCTGAGGCCACCAAAGCGAAAGCCCTCCGCCACTTGGCTGCGCCTAGAAATCCTGTCCATAAAAATTATGAACAGAACCGGAGACAAAGGGCAGCCCTGGCAGAGCCCATCACCCACCGGGAACGAGTCCGACTTATTGCTGGCAATGTGAACCAAGCTCTTGCAACGGTTGTATAGGGATCGAATGGCCCGTAGCAATGGGCCAGACACCCCATACTCCCGCAACACCTCCCTCAGGACACCCCGAGGGACACGGTCAAATGCCTTCTCCAAGTCCACAAAACACATGTAGACTGGTTGGGCAAACTCCCATGCACCCTCAAGTATCCTCGAGCGGATAAAGAGCTGGTCCAGTGTTCCGCGACCAGGACGAAAACTGCATTGTTCCTCCTGTATCCGAGGTTCGACTAGCGGACGAACTCTCCTTTCCAGCACCCTGGCATAGACTTCCCCAGGGAGGCTGAGGAGTGTAATCCCCTGTAGTTGGAACACACCCTCCGGTCTCCCTTCTTAAAGATATATATATATCTCCTCCTATATATGATATGTGTATATATATGGTAAATGGCCTGTATTTATATAGCGCTTTACTAGTCCCTAAGGACCCCAAAGCGCTTTACATATCCAGTCATCCACCCATTCACACACACATTCACACACTGGTGATGGCAGCTACATTGTAGCCACAGCCACCCTGGGGCGCACTGACAGAGGCGAGGCTGCCGGACACTGGCGCCACCTCTGACCACGAGTAGGCAACAGGTGAAGTGTCTTGCCCAAGGACACAACGACCGAGACTGTCCAAGCCGGGGCTCGAACCGGCAACCTTCCGATTACAAGGCGAACTCCCAACTCTTGAGCCACGATCGCCCCCACATACAGGGAGTGCAGAATTATTAGGCAAATGAGTATTTTGTCCACATCATCCTCTTCATGCATGTTGTCTTACTCCAAGCTGTATAGGCTCGAAAGCCTACTACCAATTAAGCATATTAGGTGATGTGCAACTCTGTAATGAGAAGGGGTGTGGTCTAATGACATCAACACCCTATATCAGGTGTGCATAATTATTAGGCAACGTCCTTTCCTTTGGCAAAATGGGTCAAAAGAAGGACTTGACAGGCTCAGAAAAGTCAAAAATAGTGAGATATCTTGCAGAGGGATGCAGCAGTCTCAAAATTGCAAAGCTTCTGAAGCGTGATCATCGAACAATCAAGCGTTTCATTCAAAACAGTCAACAGGGTTGCAAGAAGCGTGTGGAAAAACCAAGGCGCAAAATAACTGCCCATGAACTGAGAAAAGTCAAGCGTGCAGCTGCCAAGATGCCACTTGCCACCAGTTTGGCCATATTTCAGAGCTGCAACATCACTGGAGTGCCCAAGAGCACAAGGTGTGCAATACTCAGAGACATGGCCAAGGTAAGAAAGGCTGAAAGACGACCACCACTGAACAAGACACACAAGCTGAAACGTCAAGACTGGGCCAAGAAATATCTCAAGACTGGTTTTTCTAAGGTTTTATGGACTGATGAAATGAGAGTGAGTCTTGATGGGCCCGTGGCTGGATTGGTAAAGGGCAGAGAGCTCCAGTCCGACTCAGACGCCAGCAAGGTGGAGGTGGAGTACTGGTTTGGGCTGGTATCATCAAAGATGAGCTTGTGGGTCCTTTTCGGGTTGAGGATGGAGTCAAGCTCAACTCCCAGTCCTACTGCCAGTTTCTGGAAGACACCTTCTTCAAGCAGTGGTACAGGAAGAAGTCTGCATCCTTCAAGAAAAACATGATTTTCATGCAGGACAATGCTCCATCACACGCGCCCAAGTACTCCACAGCGTGGCTGCAAGAAAGGGTATAAAAGAAGAAAAACTAATGACATGGCCTCCTTGTTCACCTGATCTGAACCCCATTGAGAACCTGTGGTCCATCATCAAATGTGAGATTTACAAGGAGGGAAAACAGTACACCTCTCTGAACAGTGTCTGGGAGGCTGTGGTTGCTGCTGCACGCAATGTTGATGGTGAACAGATCAAAACACTGACAGAATCCATGGATGGCAGGCTTTTGAGTGTCCTTGCAAAGAAAGGTGGCTATATTGGTCGCTGATTTGTTTTTGTTTTGTTTTGAATGTCAGAAATGTATATTTGTGAATGTGGAGATGTTACATTGGTGTCACTGGTAAAAATAAATAATTGAAATGGGTATATATTTGTTTTTTGTTAAGTTGCCTTATAATTATGCACAGTAATAGTCACCTGCACACACAGATATCCCCCTAAAATAGCTAAAACTAAAAACAAACTAAAAACTACTTCCAAAAACATTCAGCTTTGATATTAATGAGTTTTTTGGGTTCATTGAGAACATGGTTGTTGTTCAATAATAAAATTATTGCTCAAAAATACAACTTGCCTAATAATTCTGCACTCCCTGTATACACATACATCATACATGTATGTGTATATGTATGGTGACTGCAGTTCACTTCATGGCCTCCAGGGGTTCCCGAGTGTGTTCTGGTGAGATGTCTCACCTGTACGTGTGTGTCTTCTCAGGTGGACAACTCATCAGTGATTGAGATTGACTTCATCCGCTCTGACATCTTTGAGGAAGTCCTGAACTACATGTACACGGCAAAGATCTCTGTGAAGAAGAAGGACGTCAACCTGATGATGTCATCAGGCCAGATCCTCGGCATCCGCTTCCTTGACAAACTCTGCTCTCAGGTAACACACACGGGCGACACACAGACAGGTAATCCACATACAAGTGAAGCGTGTACACAGGTAATGCACATGCAGGTAGCATAAAATGCATGTAACACACAAGCTGGTGACACACACAGGTAACAGGTGTTGGTGGGTGTGTCCTCAGAAGCGAGATGTGTCGTCGGAGGACAAGGAGAAGTTTCCCTATGACATCGTAAAGATGGCGCTGCCGCCTGAGGCTCAGCTGGCCGCCGACTCGGAGGTACGGATTAACCCATTGTTTACCAGTTAACTGTCAGAGCCTGTACTTTGTAATCTGATTACTGTTGTGTGTAGGTGCTTGACGATGACACGTCCGCCACAGATGACCTTGTGGAGCCCTCGGCCAATCCGGAGCTGGAGAAGTCTCCCAGTACAGCGCTGCATGTGCAAGAGGCGATCCTAAAGGAACTGACCAATGAGGATGTGCACAAGGTACGCATACTTACACCTGAGTATTCCTGTATCCACGACGACTGTCACTGACACATCGTCCATCCAGGTAACCTGCTACAACCAGGATGTGGTGACGGAGATGGAGGCGGAGCCTAAAGAGCTTGGAGCGGAGCATCACGCCACACAGACGCTGACCTTCGCGGACAGCATAGGGGAAGTGAAGGACGAGCAGCCGCCAGGCTGGTCAACGGCGACTGCCGACATGAAGTTCGAATACCTGCTGTACGGACACCGCGAGCAGCTCGCCTGCCAGGTGTGTGGGAAGACTTTCTTGGATGAGAGCAGACTCAGGTAAGTACACACCTCAATGATGAAAATGGATCTTGAAGCCACAGGCGAAGGACACATCTGTCTGTCTCTGCTCAGGAAGCACGAGAAGCTTCACTCGGCCGAGCGTCCGTTCGCCTGTGACATTTGCACCAAAGCTTTCACTACCCACGCTCACCTGAAAGGTAACCACACCCACGTACGTTTACTTGCTTCTTACTTCTATGCTCCCTGAGGTCACCCTAACCCTCACCTGTCTGTTCAGAACACCTGAAGATCCATGCAGGTTTCAAACCCTACAGGTGTGACGTGTGTGGGAAATCGTTCATTCGCGCTCCGGACCTGAAGAAACACGAACGAGTTCACAGCAACGAGCGGCCCTTCGCCTGCCAGATGTGCGAAAAGGTGAACTCACCTGTCCTCTCACCTGTGCGCCCATCTTTCCTGTCACCATTGTAACCAGTCTGGCTCTCACCTGTGTGCCTGCAGGCTTTTAAACACAAGTCTCACCTGAAGGATCACGAGAGGAGACACAGAGGAGAGAAACCGTTCGTCTGTCCGTCCTGCACCAAGGCCTTCGCCAAGGTACTGCACTCAGTGTACTGAGTACTACATATGGTATATATAGACAGTACTACACACAGTATATAGACTAGAGATGGCACGATACCACTTTTAATGTCCGACACCGATATCATAAATTTGGATATCGGCCGATACCGATATGAATCCAATATAGTGTTTTTTAATCAATAAAACTCTTTTTTTAATATCTTGCTGCTTTTTGTATAAGTTCATACTCAAGTTTAAATAAACAACACTAAAGCTATTCTGTTATACCTGTATGTAAAAAATACACTGCACCCAAAATATTTCATAGTTCAGCAACACTGATCAATCTAATAAACTTAAACCTGCTCCATCCTCCTATTCTGGTATTTTAAAGAGTAAGCAACCAAACTAATAGGGCTCTAAAACATATATCGGTTGTTAAGCGTAACGCTGGAATGCTTTACAAACACTCAGAGATGAACTTACACACTTGTTTTACTTCTCTCTGGGATCACTTCCTCGGAGATGAAATGCTGGTTTGGTAGCGAGGCTACAAATACACACAGCCGCTCTATCAGGTGACCACACTGCTGCGACGTTATGAGCCGAGTTACGCCGTGTCGCAAGTTTTGTGAGGTGCTTTTTTGATATTTAATGGATCGGATTACATTTTTTATTTCTCTCCGATATCCGATCCAGTAATTCACGTCAGTATTGGACCGATACCGATACGTAATATCAGATCGGTCCATCTCTAGTACATATTATACCATATATACAGTACTGCAATCAGTATATACACAGTACTGTGTGGTCTTCCTAGTTAAAAATAACACAGCATCCTCTTTTGCATTGTGAGCTTCCTCGCCAAACATTATTATGCAACACCACAGACCAGTCTTCTTTTAGGTGCCCCACTGTTGCCATTCATCAGCTTTCTTAAATGCAGTGCCCCCTGCTGGTCAGCCTTATCATTACATCAACATCTGCATGTCAACACAAGTACTATAACAGAGTATATACAGTACTGCACTAAGTATGTGTAATATTATGCTGTAGTATTACACAGTGTCCGTAGTGCCGGTACGTTTGTGTTGTGGTGCGTTCACTGTCCTTCTGTCATTTCAGGCGTCAGATCTGAAGCGTCATGAGAACAACATGCACAGTGAGAGGAAGCAGCTGAATCCTTTGCAGAGTGACACTGAGACACTGCAGGCTGCTGCCATGGCTGCTGAGGAGCAACATCTGGACTCCATCAGCTGCTCCTAACATCTGGACAGCCCATTAACCTTTTGTTTTCTCACAAACTTTGAACTGACTTTGGCTGTGTTTGCTAGGAGCCTTTTTTCCTGCATCGAGTTGATGCACGTGAACCCAAGTGTAAGATAAACCGAGCGGTCATGTGATTCACATGTTGTCATGTGACCTCCCTCTGGCTACATGTGTGATTTGTAACCTGGCGTGTTTGTCTTTTCAGTTTGAAGCATAAATTTATAAACTGTGTAAATTATAAACACTTCTGCTCAGTTTCATGAGCAATGACAGAGAGAACAGTTTCAATAAAGATTCAACCTTATCGACATGTTCTCCTAAGGTTATTAGCCCAAAAAGGTTGTTCATCATTGGTCACATGACCAATTTAAGACAACACAACAACAAGATGCAGCGACCCAGAGTCTCCATTTCCACTTAGGTCGAAAGTGCAGACTTCAAACTATATACCAGTTTTTAAATTGTGTCGATGGGCCACAAAACCAGAGTTATGATTAAAAAATACACGCAATGGTTTTTCTGAACAAAAGAGCGGTGTTTACAGCGGGAAGAAACGGCGTTTTCTAAGGACAACGCTAGCAAACACTCTCCGTTTGCAATTGAAAAAAGAAAAAACACCCCTAATTTTTGTTAAAGTTTTCCATGTCAACCAATCAACTTGTTCTGTAAATAGATTTAAATGGTTATATAAAACACGCCTGAAGCCTTGGCTGCATTTTTTGGTGAATAGTACCATATAACTTTGTAGTTTGCAAATCTTGTACATACTTTTTTAGAAATATACAATTTATAATTGCATTTCAAGTTATGAAAATGATTCATTAAACATGTTTGAGGTTTTTACAGTAAAACATAACTTTTTTCTACTCGGATTTTACATTTTTTGTCTGAATTTAGATTAATTGTGCAAATACAGTATGTCAAAATGAAAAAATAACTCCAATTTCAGATATTTGAGGTTGTGCTGAAAATAATGATACCAAACAAGGCAAGATAAACCGTTTTTAAAGTTGAAATATAGAAGTAAAATCAAAAGTAGTCAAAAACGGCCGGTTAAACTCACAGCTGGACTGCTACTTCCTGTTGAACGGTTGCTGCATGAGCTCCACATTAAGGCTCAGTGAATAGTAATGCCTTTTGCGGTATTGCAGTCTTTAGAATTAGTTTTTCCCTTCAGTACAAATCTGCTGGGATAACTGATGATGGAGAAATGCTTTCAGCTGCTGCAGACATCAGTAAATCTGACCTTTGTAAAGAAGGAGACTGATCTTGTTTCTATGACCACCATAAAACAATGGGGTCAGAACACCTAGCGAAATCAGATGTGTGCTTTGTAGTCCATCAACTGGTTTCAACATGGCAGACATCCAGCGTGGCACTGGATGCCACAAAGGTAAGGGCTTTTCTCTTTTCCTAAGACCTTCTCCTACCCACTTTTCCTTGATCTCGATGATGCAGGATCAGGAGACCGGAGGAACTTTTGCAGCTTTGTCTCTTTGTCGAGGGCATGTCTGTCTTCCGTTAACATTGGCTGTATCCTGGTATGCTCAGTGTTTTGCTCATGCACATTCTGGACAAACCTCTGGTCTGACGGTAAACTGATGAGAGAGCGCTGCTGCTGGTCTGCTTTCATTGTTCTGAGATCAGCTAGCAAGAAAACAAATGTCAGTGAAAAATGAGTTTTGTCATGTGGCCGACGTGATGTAAAGATGGGGCACGAATAAGTTTTTAATAACGAGTTTCATACATTAACACGTAAATGTGTGATGTTGACCATCTCTGATCAAAGATGAACCGATGCTGGTGCAGCAGCACTTTCAGCATCTGTGAGAACGTCTGAATGTAACCGGCTGCCATGACAACACTCTAACTTCATGTGAATATTGACCATTAACCATGTCAAGACTGATCACACGTTTTAATTTTTGAATTAATATTTTAATATGCGTTTGTACGTAGATGTAGGCCTGTGGTTCTGTTTTTCGGGGTCCCAACAGGACTCCAAACATATGCTTTATACAGCATCATATTTGATGTATCACATCATGTACTGAAACTAGCTCAACCGCCCCTCCCTGAGCCTGACTCTGCCGGAGGGTTTTGCTCATAGGGCATATGATTGTTGCCACTATTGTTGTGATTTGGCGCTGTATAAATAAAACTGAAGTGAATTGAACTTAATTTTACAACAGAGACTCTAGAGGGACTGATCTACCATCAACAGGTGGGACTGATAGGGTTTGACCTTCAAGGCTACTCAGGTCTGCTTATTGTCTCAGTGTTAGTGAAGAAAACAGCTGGACCATTTGGAGGTAGGATGCTCACCCACACTGGTTCCATCTGAACTCTGGGCAGATGTCATGGGACCGGAGGTTAGGACTTTCAATCAGAGAGGCAGGACAGACTTCCTGTACAGGGGTCGTGGGCTGTGCAGATCGACGAGGGTATGCAGGGAACTTGAATAAATGTTCAGTTTCTATGCTGTACGTCAGAACAAGATCCAGACTGTGATGAAAGTGGTGGCTTTTACATTTTCAGAGAAAAGTCAGCTTTGAGACTAATCATTTAAGTATCTAGATCAGGGGTATACACAGTGGGCCAAAATTCAAAACTGGAACAAAGTCGCGGGCTAACGTTAATATTTATTGAAATATATTTATTCCTCCAGATATAAGAATGAATCTTTTCGTATGGACTCAAACACGTTTTGCTGAAAAACTGAATATGGAACAAGCAAAGCTTAATACTAAACAATATATACATTAGCTGTATAATATAATATTTGGTATGGCTTCGCGGGCCAAATGTAATTAGGCTGCGGGCCAAATTTGGCCCGCGGGCCAGAGTTTGACACCTATGATCTAGATAATGAAATTGAGTAAGGTGATTGATGGATAACAACGAGTGTAGAGTAATGAGGTGGAATGGAAGATTACTACTGCTGCTCCTCCACAGGAGCAACAATGTGGCCTTGTGAGCTTCTCATTGTCTTTTATTTTGGTGCTTTGGAAGGAAACACAGTCTTTTCTCTCCCAAGAAGACCAGTGTTTCCACAGAAGGTTTCTGAATTATCCAAATTTCCGAATTAAGGACCACATCATTTTTTGGACACCACTCAGACCGACAGCGAATTATGGAGAGCATGTAGGTAAACATGTCACTCCTGGTGCGACTGGGACCAGAGAAAACAAATTAGTAACCCATTAATTCATTATTACCTTTCTAACGTCTGATTGAGAGAACTGATTTTATCTTTAATATATCTTTAAAAATGTGATTTATCCATGAATTTATGATCAGCATTTCATAAAAAACAAAAATCTTTCACTTCCATCTTTTTTAATTCAGGACATTAAACACATAAACTGTCATGTGTCCGCTTTAGTGACCAGGATATAAAGAGTCCTTTAAATAAGCTGTCCAAAACTTTCAGGTAAATGGCCTGCATTTGTATAGCGCTTTTATAGTCCCTAAGGACCCCAAAGCGCTTCACACTACATTCAGTCATCCACCCATTCACACACACATTCACACACTGGTGATGGCAGCTACATTGTAGCCACGGCTGCCCTGGGGCGCACTGACAGAGGCGAGGCTGCCGGACACAGGCGCCACCGGGCCCTCTGACCACCACCAGTAGGCAAACATGGGGTTAGTATCTTGCCCAAGGATATTTGGCATGCAGCCAGGAGGCAGCCTGGGATCGAACCACCGACCTTCTGATTAGTGGCTGACCTGCTCTGCCACTTGAGCAGGTCAGCCAAATGTTAATAAACAGAAGTTTACAAACAGCACAATAAACACTGCTTTAAGCTGATCTGTAAACTCTGTCCTTTTCCAAAAGTCCGGGCTGGTAACCTGAACCCAGAGACAAGAGGACATGAAAAGATTCAGCTTATGGAGATCCAAATAAAACATCTGCAGATGCAGAGAGTGAACTGGAACATGTTTCTGAAGATGCAGAAAATAAAAGTGAAGAAAATTAATGAAAAACAGTCAAACTACAAAAGAAAGATCAATGAAAACCTGGAGGAAAGTAAACTTGTTCTGGTAAAATGATCATTAATAATATTCAGATGTTTTCTGAGTTTATCTGTGGAGCAAATAAAATATTTAACCTGAAGGAATTGAAATTGTGTCCTGATACGAGCTGAGCAGCAGAACACACTGTGTAACTCTAAAGTAGTAGGAAAGAGAAGCAGCAGAGTTTGATTACTGACAGAGACGTTAGTGATGGACTGCAGATGTTATTTCAAATCAAATCTCTTTGTTTGTATTGGGAGTGAAGGAAAGCTTTAATGAGACAAAACAAACTAGTTGTTATGTTTTATACAGTCTGTAATCTGACTACTGTAAAGAGTAACAAACTACAACAGGTAAAGTAATCTGTAATGTGAAATTCAATAAAAGAAAGGATTAAAAAACAGTATTGTGACAAAGTGAATCGAGCTGCTCCAGCTTCTTAGTGAGACAAAACTTAATTGATGCTGAGCAGGTTCAAGCCTGCAGGTCTGTTTCTGCACATCAAACCAAACATCTACCTTTTATCCTTCATCACTCCTCTTCTTTTTCTTCGCAGGAAATCTAATCTGCAGCTCCATCAGGCAGACCTCCCCTCTGCTCCTCCTCTTCCTCCTCTGCTTTCTCCTGAAAATTTCAGCCTCAGTCTCGATGAGCGTCTTTCACCGAGCACGTCGAGTGACTGAACGGGAGCTGAACAACAACCAATTGCACAGCTTCACATGCCACTTGGTGGTCAGGTGTTGTTACCGTGATGACGGTGAGCCGTGCGTTTAGGATGACGGGAAATTCTTCAGCTCTGACTCGTCAAAATCATGTAGTGAAGGAGATGAAAAGGGCAATCTACAGTAAACCTCCTCGAAACAGGATTGGAGCTGCGGTAAGTCTCTGTATCGAATTACTCACTAACTAGTCAAAGGCCACTAACTTATCATTAAACACTAACAGATCAATATCAGCCAATAACCATCCAGTAATCATAAAATAGTGACACTTGTTTTTTTTCTGACAGCAAAGTTTCTTCGTCATGTCGGTGTTTGCAGCGGCCATGCTAGCTCCTGCGGCGTGGATCCTCCGTCACCTACCAGAGTACCGCCAAAGGGTGCAGCGCAGTCCCAGGACCTGACCCTCATCTTCATCATTATTACCAGACCCTCATCTTCATCAAGCTGACTGTTCTGAAGCTGCTCTCATCTTCCTTGCCACTTTAAACCTATGATGAAGTTTTAAATATCAATAATAAACTTTGATCAGTCTCTGAAATCAATCGCATTTTTATACTGAAGTTTGCAGGTTTTGTTTATTACAGTGTGAGCAGTTTCTCCTCATGGAAGCACTGGTAATTATAATGAATGTGGCAGTTGGCTTCTTTCAGAAGAACGTATCTGATGTGCCCTGTCTTTTCTTCGAGGGCTGCTCCTTGTTGGATTGGACTGTTTGTCCCATTTGAGTG
The DNA here is from genome assembly GCF_057382185.1 of Mchenga conophoros. Classification (NCBI taxonomy): domain Eukaryota; kingdom Metazoa; phylum Chordata; class Actinopteri; order Cichliformes; family Cichlidae; genus Mchenga; species Mchenga conophoros. The sequence continues at coordinate 36,807,819 of NC_140534.1, forward strand.
GCTTAATAAAAGAACAGCAACAGGAAGTGTGTTTGTGCAGGAATGTTTCTGTTTATTTTGCCAGATTTACAGAGTCAATTATTTTCAATGATAGAGAACATCAGTTCCCACGGAAATGACCGGATTAAAATTGAGACAGGAAGTGTTTCTTGTTTTCACACACGTTCAGATTCTGTGACTGAGCAGAGAAAAAAGGGATTAAACCAAAGAATAGTGAATCAGCCTTGACTGGTCAATGCTCTATCAGTTGTTACATAAGTTAAAATATTGGAGTCAGATCAAAATAAAACTGCTCCCCTGATGTTTATTTTACATCAGTGTTCCCACTATTATCTCTCTCACTTCTCTGAAGACGAAGAAGAAGAGGAGGCTCTGAGGCCACAAAGTTAAGCTCTATCACAAATGTTGTTTTTGTCTGTATAGAGCAAGGGTGGGAACTGCAGGCCTGGAGGGCCGGTGTCCTGCTGGGGCCTGTGCCCTTGATCCAACACAGCTGATTTAAATGGATAAATGAAAGTTCTCCAGAGGCCTGGTAATGAACTAATCATCTGATTCAGGTGTGAAACCTGCAGGACACCATCTGTGAGAATACAGTTACAAATCACGCTTGTAGTTTCTCCCACATACTGCAGAACAACTGCTTGCTCTAGAACCCTGAATGTTGAAGTGGAGAAACCCAACCCTAGGCAGCCAATAGGTCAGTTTATTCACCCTGTTGGATAACTTATAACTTCCACAACCAGATGCCATTTTTTATGGACCCAGATGTTTTACTGCAATTCCAAAGACCATTTCTGTTTTACTCTGCACAACCTTTCTCATATTTACAGTCAGGCTGTTTTCATCAGCACAGCCTTTCCCTTTGTCTTTACAGCAGTCAGTGGATACTGGAAATGTAGCTGAGATATAATATACTGAGTGTGAACATTCTCAAAACTGTATTGTATATAGTTTTTTTTAATAAATAAAAAAAAATATATACAATACATAAATAAATCCAGTTTCCAGCCAGTCTGTGTCTGTCGTCACAACGCAGTCAACCGTTTGAAATCTGCTACAGAAACACAGACCAGTGACATGTTTTGTAAGTGATCTCATATGATGCCAATCAAATCCTTTATTCAGAGCACATGTGAAAAATAGAAAACTAAAGAGACAAGGGGCCTGTCTCAATATGCGTACTTGCGTTCTCATGTACTGGGAATACGTCATCAGTCAGAGACCAAGTACTGTTCCAATTCGAAGTACGCATCAAGGCGAGAACATGAAAAATTCCTGGATGTGTTCTCGCTCCGCCCGTTTTATCGAGCATGCATCGGCGGTGACTTGTGTGGACTTGGTACAGCTAAATATCCCAGAATGCATTTCGCAAGACCTTTATGAAAATGGCCGAGGAGAAAACGCATAATTGTATGTTCAATACTACTATTATTGTAATATGCAGTGCATTTTCAATGCATTTTTATACAATAATATAGTTATTTAAACTTCGAATGCTTAGTAAATGTAACACTGCAGACCCTAATTAAAAATTTCCTATGCCCCTTTTTTGGAGGCGCCTTGCCCGCCAAATACACTGCAAAATCTCCAGTGTTAAATTGACACTAGAAAGTGTCTATATGTGTCCACTCTTTTGAGTGTTAAATTAACACTTTTGACAATACCCCTGGCTATTAAAATTAGGGAAGATTCAAGTATTGTGGGTGTGAACGGAGCAGGGAGAGGACATAAATTATTTCTGTATGCAGACGATATTTTAGAGATGTGTCAGGACCAGTGTTGGGACTAACGCGTTATTAAGTAACGCGTTACAGTAACTACGTTATTATTGTGGTAACGAGCACGGTAACTAGTTATTATGCCAAAATCAGGAACGCGTTAGTCGTTACTGGGATTTAGATAGGGTCGTTACTCGTTACTTCGTGTGGTGCCTATCGCGGAGCTTCCCCAGATTCAGTAACATTAGCAAATGGTAGATCTCAGACCTACCATTTATCAGCTCAAACATCCAACGACATGAATGCTTTAAAAGCATCAGCATCAACTCTTCTCTGACAGCATGGTGGGAGTTTCTAAAATTGACGGCGTCTTCATTAATCCCATGCAAACGTACACCTATCTGGAACAACCCTGACATATTACAAAACAATAATATGATAAACTTTTCAGATTGGAGTGGTAAAGGAATCAAATATTTAGAACATATACTAGAAGGAACAGAATTTATTTCATTTGACGGACTAGTTACACAATATGGGATCAACAAGAAAAGATTTTTAGAATATCAACAAATTAAATCCATAGTAAAAAAGAAATTTAAACCGGGTCAAGTTGAACTACAAACACCACCAAGTGTGGTTCAATTTCTTACTCTTAAACCCCCCAATTACTATCCAAAATATACAGAATGCTTTCTAAAACAGATGAATCAATATCACTTCCTATTGCAAAATGGGAAGCGGATTTATCAGTTAACTTAGACCTAAACTTCTGGTCTCAGATTTGCTTAAAAACCTTTCATCTAATTAGAAATCCCAGTCTTCAATTAATTCAATACAAAATATTACATAGAGTGCACTATACAAGTCATCGGATGTTCAAGATGGGCTTTACGTCTACCAACAACTGCTCACACTGCCAAACCAATTCACCGGACAATTATATCCACGCTCTTTGGTTCTGTCCACCAGTTCAGAAGTTGTGGCGCGAGATATGTGAAGACTTATCGAAGTGTCTGAAATGTAACATTCCAACTTCCCCCTTAGTGTGTTTGTTGGGCAGCTTAGATAATGTCACTACAGAAAAGAATATAGCCCATATGGTTTTCACTGCCCTATGCATAGCCAAGAAAACAGTCCTCATGAACTGGAAAAATAAAAATAATCTTAATTCTAACCAATATAGAAATTATCTATTAGATTACATTAGTCTTGATACAGCCTCTGCCACCACATCTGATCAATTGCTCTGGGCTCCTTTGATCAGCTCCATCACCTAGTGGGGGTGGGGGGTCATAGTTTGGTTCCGCCTTCACTGTTGTGATTGGTGTGGGGGTAGGGACAGGCTTAGGGCGTCGGGGGTTCCCCGGAGGCATCTTCCTTGGGGGGCTCAACCCGGGGTAGCGGTCATGTCCGGTTAGGGGCTCTGTTGGCTCTCAGGTGACTGTTTCCTCACGGCTGCGTGCAGCGGGGCTAGGGGAGGGTTAGGGGTAGGTTTGTGTAAATAAGCAGGCCGCCAGCAAGCTGGCAACCTGAAGTGCACGGGCCATCAATGGGGCTGGGTGGTGATGTCCCTGCCCTGTTTCAAAAAGTTACCCATCTTGGGTGTATGCGCATTTTACATCATTGGGCCCTCGCGACGTTTCGGCATATCTGTGCCTTCTTCAGGCTGGCCCAATGTGTGTTCTCTTGTGTCTGTTTGACTTCTGTCTTGTCTGTGCCTCTCTTGGCTTTTATACTCTGTCTTGGCTCCTCCCACTCTTGGGTTTCCAACTTGTGTTTCTTACTTGTTTTTCTTTCTGTTTTTCTCTTTACGTGACTTTCTTGTCTTACTATGTTTCTTAAAAATTCTTACTTGCTTTTCTTACTGTTTTTCTCTTTACGTGACTTCCTTGTCTTACTGTACTTATGTTTTCTCTTACTTTTCATCTCTTTATCTTTGTTTCTTACTTTTCTTTCTCTGTTTCTTTTTCGTGACTTTCTCTTTGTCTTTCTCTTTGTCTTTATCTTTGTTTCTTACTTTTCTTTCTCTGTTTGTTTTTTCGTGACTTTCTCTTTGTCTACTTTTCTTCATTTCTCCACTTGTTTTCTATATTATTGTTTTTCATGGCACCCCCTGCTGTTTTGACATCCCGTCCTTTGATCTTTATTCATATTTATGATTTTGGCACCCCCTTCCTTTTATGTCCTTTCCTTGTTTCCTACTTGGTTTTTTACGTTACTTTGTCTTGTTTTCCTACTTGGTTTTTCTGTGACTCTTTGTCTTTGTGTTCTACGTTTTTCTTTGTGTTTTAGGGGACCCCCCTGGTTAGGGATGGGGTGAAAACAGGCCACCAAGGGCCTGACGTGCACTGTCCATCAATGGGGGCCGGGAGATGGAGACCCTGCCCGGGTGTTCAAAAAATTGCCCATATCTTGGGTTAACTGTCTTGGGGCCGTCGTGACGTTTCGGCTGAGTAGTGCCTTCTTCAGACTGGCCCGGTAATTGTGACTCCTTTTATATAGGTTCTGTCAGGTAAGACTTTTCTTTTTCCTTTTATTTAGGTTTGGCGACAGGTAAGTATTTTTTTCTTTTATTTTTTTCTTTTCCCTTTCTTTTTAGGTTTTTTTTCTTTAAGTATATTTTCTTACTTTTCTTTTTCCTTTTATTTAGGTTTGGCGACAGGTAAGTATTTTTTTATTTAATTTTTTCCTTTCCCTTCTTTTTAGGTTTTTTTTCTTTCCTTCTTTTTAGGTTTTTGTTCAAAGTTTTAAATTTCAAACCCCCCCCCCTGGTTAGGGATTAGGTGAAAACAGGCCACCAGGGGCCTGACGTGCACTGTCCATCAATGGGGGCCGAGGAGCCCTGCCCGGCGGTTCCAAAAATTACCCATGTCTTGGGTTTGAGAGCTAGTGGGCTATCGCGAGACGTTTCGGCATAGAAGTGCCTTCTTCAGTCGAGCCCAGGTAAATATGAGGTCTTCCTTTATACAGGCTTTCTTTTACAGGTAAGTATTTTTCCTTTAATAAGTTTTTTCTTCGGTAAGTATTTTTCCCTTTTGTTTCTTTCCTTTATACAGGCTTTATTTTAACAGGTAAGTATTTTTCAGGGTTTTTCCTGAAAAATACTTACCTGTATGGTATGGTCTGTGCTCCAATGCACAGACCATACCTGCTCCCTTCTCAGGCGTCCAGGACCCCACCAGTGGGGTTTCAAATGGAGTGTTATAGATTTGGTCAGAGAGGTGGGGTTTTTTTCAGATTGGCAAATGGTTAGGTTTAGGGCAGGAGGCCAATTATTCTGGGGGTCACTGAGGTTAGGGTTAGGGTCAATTTCAAGGCCAGGATGCTCCCCTGTGAGACCTGAAAAAGGCGAGGTCCCCAGTGCAGTGACAAAATGTCCATAAGTACACACACGAAAGTAATGAAATGTTAACTATATACACGTTGTTGTATTAATACCTCCTATAACCCTTTTCGTTGAGGCCATTTGGATAAACTGTATTTAGTTTAGCTATCCAAATCCTCTCAGCTCTCCATCTCTGTTGTGTTGTCCACCTCGAATTGATTTGAATGGCTGTCGCTGTGACAGAATCCCAGCCATGCAATAAAAAGTGTTTGACAAGGTGAGTGTGAGTGTTCTTTTTCCGTGTGATGTTGTATCTGTGTTGAGTGAATCTGATGAGCAGTGTGTTACCAGTTTCTCCCACATACTGGATCCCACATCTCTTGCATGCAATCAAATATATACAGTTTTTGGACCTCGGGGTCCCTTTGCACAATGACAGAAAAACCTGACCATTGGAGTGGCTTCGCACCAACCTATGATGTTGGAAAAATTGCCCTTGATGTCTCTGTCTAGGCACAGAGAGAGGTGTGATTTGCGCTCGAATGAGGAGATCACCCAGATTTTTATGCCTCCTGAAGGCAGCAATCACTCTGTGAGTATGGAGTGTCTGGACATCCCGAGACAGGTTCTGGAAATTGTTCTTAATAGCCCTGACTAATTTGCAGGTGCAGGGGGCATATGTGATGACCACTGGAAGTAAAGGGGAAACATCAATTGGTTTTGTCAGCAAAAATGATTTGAAGCATCTCCTTAGGAAAGACCAACAGTACCCCCTAGTGGAGAGAGCAGAGAAGAGGGTCTTGACAGCAGTTCCAAAATCAGATTTCTGTGTGCAGATTCTGTGGAATCTTAACAGCTGAGATTTGACAATTCCTGCAAATGTGTGTTTGGGATGAAAGCTTGTTTTAAATAGTAGGGCATGAGTGTCTGTAGGTTTAAAGAATACCTTTATGTCCAATTTGTGATCATTTATGAAATTTGTGCCCTTAAAGGTGGTTGTGTCAAGAAAATCAATAGAGGTCTTACTGATGGTTGATTTAAGCTTAATAGAAGCATTGTGGTCATTTAAAGTCCTAAGAAACATCTCAAAATCCTGCTCAGAATGTTGCCAGACACCCCATATGTCGTCCAGAAAGCGATAATAATGCAGTGGTTTCTTTATGCATTTATCTAGTGCAGCAGTTTCCCACTCTGCCATGAAGATGTTTGCATATGCTGGGGCAAACTTTTTCCCCATAGCCGTCCCCTTGATTTGTAAATAGAAGTCACCATTGAATTCAAAATCGTTCCTTGTGAGGTTTATTTCTAAAAGTTGTAGTAATTCCTTTTCCGGTCTTTTCTTATTCGGGTATCTTTGAAAGACCCTCTTAATGGAGTCAATGCCTTCACCAATGTCAATGTTTGTGTAAAGGCTGTCAATATCTATGGAAAACAGAAAGGCATCAGTGGGGACTTCTATTCGTTTCACTTTATCCACAAAATCATATGTGTCTTTAATGTAGCTTGCATGTTTTGTGGATAAAGGATTCAAAAAATAGTCTAAATACTCTGCTGTGTGATAAGTTTCGCTGTCACAGTCAGAGACAATTGGCCTTCCTGGGGGCACCTGAAAGGGGACACTCCATTTTATCAGGTCTTTGTGGATTTTCGGCAGCATATAGAAGAGCCTTCCCCTTGGTTCAGCAGACCCCAGTAAATAGTTCCTTTGTTTTACGTTTATGAATTTCTTTTGGTGTAAATTGTTAATGATTTTTTCCACCATAGGTATTGTGTCGTGAAAAATGGGTTTTTTAAGTTTCAAATAGTATGTTTTGTCATTCAATTGTCTATAGCCTTCCTCCAAATACTGTTCTCTGTCCAGAATTACAACCGCGCTTCCGTTGTCCGCTGGTTTTATAATAATTTGTTTATTTTCTTTCAGTTCTGTTAGGGCCCTTGTTTCTTCTGTTGTCAAATTAGGTTTAATACGTTCTACATGAAATTGATTTTGGAAATACTCATAATCTGCTTTTATCAAGGTGCCGATCTGGGGTGGAAGCTGGGCAATGGACGGAGACCATTCTGATTTTGGAGTGAAAGGTTTGGGTTCAGTCTCATTTTTATCCCCATAAAATGCAGCCAATTTGATTCGTCTATGGTACTGTTGAATGTCATATTTACACTGTAATCGCAAATTTTTATTGTACCCTTTTGTGGGGATAAAAGTCAGGCCCCTATTTAGTAGGGTCCGCTGGGCAGTGGAAGGCTGGAATGTTTTGGACAAGTTCATAAAACCATCTACAACATTTACCACATTTACATCACTTTTCCCCTGCCGGTTAAATAGGCTTATGGGGATTCCCCGTTTAGGTACATTTCCCAGTGTTGTAGCATGGCTTCAGATGTACCATGTGACCAATGAATGTCATCACCTTCCGTGGTGAAAATGTCTGGAGTGAGAGCTGGGATGTGGTTCTTTAAACCTGTAATGAAAGCATTCAGGTGCAGTAATGTGTCCTGTTCCACCTGAGGAAGGGCAGAAGAAAAGTTAATTTCAGGCACAAAAATGTCAGCTTCAGGGAACTTTTCTCGAGCTGCTCTCAGTGCCCTTTTCAGCTCCAGTATTGGCACATTTTTGTCCCTTTGTGATCTATTGTTAATCCCAAAGGACAGGACCAGTGTTGTCACTGATGTGTCAGTGGTGGCTCTCTCCAGCAGATTCTCTGCATGCCACCATTTGGCTCCCGGGAAACTGTCGATCTGCAGGCTGTCAGTTGCAAAAGGAGGAAGTCTGCTGACATTGGAGTCGCCGACGATGATCCAATGCTCCTTGATGTGTAGATGCCAGTCTTTCAGTTTCCTGCGGGTGTTAGGATGTCTCGTTGGGGTCCGCACCTGCTGCTCTGATGAGGCTGGTGAAGGAGGAGAAGACGATGAAGGCGATTCCTCCGCTGTTCTCATTTGGAGTCGAGTCTGTACACAGGAGTTCAGTCTGTCCAAGCTGCTGCGACGTGGGCCCAGGTGAGTCGCTGGTTGTGGTTTGGCCACTGTAGCTGTGTTATCCTGCTTTGTCTTTTGGGGGGTGGATTCCCCCTGTGTGAGGTCCAGCACCTCAGTGTTCATCTCCTCCACAGGTTGTGGTGGCTGGATGGAGGGAGAAGGTGATATCTCCTGGATTGGAGTATCTTGGAGTGCAACGAGGATTTTCTTCACTCTCTGGTCCCTCGGTGCCGCCGGAGTGGTTTCCGCCGGAGTAGGGTTAGGGTGTGGAAAAGGAAACAGGGTCCCAGCAATTGCTGGTCCCCTGTTGGTGCACTCTCACTCGACTGGAGTGGGCATTGATGCCCCCTGATCAAAAAATTACCCATCTTGGGTTATAGTTGCTAGCTGCTTGTGATTGAGCCCGTCGCGACGTTTCGGCGTTGTTTCGCCTTCATCAGGCTGGGCTCAATGATGTAGGGACTGTCTTGTCCTCTATTTATATGTTTCCCTTAACTTAGGTTTTCTTTGTGACTTTCTTGTCTTCTATTTCTCTGTTTCTTCTTACTTAGGCTTTTTTCTGCATTTTCTTAGCTTTTTCTGTGCTTTTTTCTGTTTTTCTCAACCCTGCTTGGGGAGTTCTATTTTTCTGTTCGTCTCAACCCTACTTGGGGAGCTTTTCTTTTATGTGCTTTCTTCTTAGCTTTCTCTGTACTTTTTTCTTAGTTTTTCTCTATTTTTCTTCCCTGTGTACCCTTTGTGACTCTCTTGTCATCTATTTCCTTTTTATTCATGGCACCCCCTATTCCTTAGTCCACTCTTTCTTTCATCTTTATATTTCTGGCACCCCCATCTTTAGTAACCACTCTATTTAGGCTTCTTTTTCTGTTTTTCTGTTTTTCCATTTTTTAGGCTTTTTTTCTGTTTTTCTGGGGGGTGGGGAGGAGGGAGGGGGGATAGGTTAGGATTAGGGTAGGAGATATGGGCAGGGGCATCACCCACTCCACCGGGACCTGGCTGGTTAGGGTGTGGAAAAGGAAACAGGGTCCCAGCAATTGCTGGTCCCCTGTTGGTGCACTCTCACTCGACTGGAGTGGGCATTGATGCCCCCTGATCAAAAAATTACCCATCTTGGGTTATAGTTGCTAGCTGCTTGTGATTGAGCCCGTCGCGACGTTTCGGCATTGTTTCGCCTTCATCAGGCTGGGCTCAATGATGGGTTAGGGTTAGGGGTTAGGGGTTAGGGTTAGGGGGGGGTTAGGGTTAGGATGAGTGTTTGGGCCCCTCCTCCAATTGGAGGCGGGCGGTGCACGGGCCATCCCTCGGTAAGGGGCCTGGACCTTGGATTGTCCACGGCGTCCGCCATGGCGCACCAGGGTCCAGTCAGAAGTCCATCCAACCATGGTGAGTTGGATGGAGGCGAGTGTTTTTTTTAATTGGTTTTTCTACCAAAGTTTAAATTAAATTTTTAAAGTAAATTTTTAAAGCTTTAACTTAAATATGTAATTTTTAACTTAAATTTTTAAAGAAATAAAATAAAAAAATGAATTGGTTTTGAAAAAAACCTTTTAGTTATTAAAGAAAAAAGAAATCAAATTTTAATAGGCCAAATAAATGAATTTGTGTGCCTATGTGGCAACGTTTCGACCTGTGAAGGTCTTCTTCAGGCCAGGCACACAGAAAAACAAATGAAAAACAGGCTTGCTCTCAGAGGTCTGCTCTGTCCGATGGCTTGGAATGAAATGAGCAGCGAGTGCCTTCCCCTTCTATTTATACCCTCCCACTTTTTTTCAGTTCGAATTTAGTTTTAGAAAGCCAAATTAGTGTTTTTACCTTTTCGCTTAGGGTTAGGGTTAGGGGGTTAGGGGAAGATAAAGTTGGGAGACCGGTCCCCGAAGGGGGCCGGGCTCCAATGCACTGTCCATACCTGCCCCCATCCCGGGCGGCAAGGTCCCCCAGGGTTTTTCCTCTTTATTATAAGCCTTATTTTATTGTATTATCCTATTACTGTCTCATTAAATTGACATTATTGTATATATTAATTATTTTTAAGGTAATATTTAAGGACACATCATCAGTAGTGGACCCTGGAATCATCGGATGTTTCGGCCATTAACACTAGACATCCTCCTCCAAGGAAGGCCCTCCCAAGGTTGATCACGCCTTGGAGTGTGTCATCAATTAAATAAGATAATAGTAATTAATTAATGCCTTTCTGGGCTTTAATTTTTAAAGTTTTCAAGAGGCCAATTAGGCCCTGTCAGGTTCAATCGCCTTTTAGAGAATTAATTAGGCCCTATTTGGGTTCATGGCAATCTGACGTATGTCCGTGACTTTGAGAATTTCACTCAAGAGCTACCCCGGGCGGTCTGCACTTGGGGGGACGAAGGCAGTGTCCAAAGGTCGCCTGCGAATGCCCCAGCCGCGGAGACGTGGAGGTCTCCGATTGATTGCATGTCTGCACTTGGGGGGACGAAGGCAGTGCCAGAAGGCCGCCTGCGACTACCCCAGCCACGGAGACGCGGAGGTCTCCGATTGATTGCATGATCCCTATGTCCTGCTTAATTCACAATTATTAGCTTTAAGCTTCTACAAGTTTAAAGTATTAATATCATCAGGTTCAATCGCCTTTTAGAGAGTTAATGAGGCCCTATTTGGGTTCATAGAAATCTAACGTATGTCCGTGACTTTGAAAATTTCACTCATTAACTCACAATTATTGACTATTAGCTTCTGCAAGTTTAGAATATTAATATCATCATATAAATGCTTCTCCTTCAGTCGTTTCCTATATTTGTTATCATGTATTCTCACATACCTGCACCTTGTTCTTCGAATGAGGTTTCCTCCCTGGTCTGTCTGCCACCTGCTCCCTGTGCTCCATGTGCTCTGCCTGGTCTGACTTCCTGGTTCCCATCATGCACTTGGTCGATCTCCAGGGCAACCACTGTTGTGTCCTTGAACTGCTATCATTAGCTTTAGCCATAGCATAATGTTAGCTTCCATATTAGCATCAACGAAATTCAATATAAAGATGACTAGTCCCATGTACAACTTGTACTTTATCATGTGTCACTGTCATACAATTGTTAGCATTAGCTTAGCACCTTGGTTTTCTTGTTAGCATTAGCTTAGCACTTTAGCTTTCTTTGTTTTTATTGTTTTAATGGCACCCCCTTCTCACATTCCTTTTTTGGTTTTCTTTGTTTTTATTGTTTTAATGTTTTAATGGCACCCCCTCATCATATTTCCTTTCCAGCATCAGCTAAGCACATTGGCTTTCTTGTCAGCACTGGCTTAGCACTCTAGCTTTCTTTGTTTTTATTGTTTTTGTTGTTTTAATGGCACCCCCATCTCACATTCCTTTTTTGGTTTTCTTTGTTTTTATTGTTTTAATGGCACCCCCTCATCATATTTCCTTTCCAGCATCAGCTAAGCACATTGGCTTTCTTGTTAGCACTGGCTTAGCACTCTAGCTTTCTTTGTTTTTATTGTTTTTGTTGTTTTAATGGCACCCCCATCTCACATTCCTTTTTTGGTTTTCTTTGTTTTTATTGTTTTAATGGCACCCCCTCATCATATTTCCTTTCCAGCATTTGTCTTTCTCAAGTGGTTAGGGTTAGGATTGGGAGGGGGTCGGGACACCCCCAGCCCAGTGAAGGGGGTTAGGGGAGATCAAAGTTGGGAGCACGGTCCCCGAAGGGGGCCGTGCTCCAATGCACAGACCATACCTGCTCCCTTCTCAGGCGTCCAGGACCCCACCAGTGGGGTTTCAGACTCGTGTCCAATCAGATTGGCAAATGGTTAGGCTTAGGGCAGGGGGTCAATTATTCTGGGGGTCACTGAGGTTAGGGTTAGGGCCAATTTCAAGGCCAGGATACTCCCTTGTGAGACCTGAAAAAGGCGAGGTCCCCAGAGCAGTGACAAAATGTCCATAAATACACACATGAAAGTAATGAAATGTTAACTATATACACGTTGTTATATTAATACCTCCTATAACCCTTTTCGTTGAGGCCATTTGGATAAACTGTATTTAGTTTAGCTATCCAAATCCTCTCAGCTCTCCACCTCTGTTGTGTTGTCCACCCTAAGTTGATTTGAATGGCTGTAGCTGTGATAGAATCCCAGCCATGCAATAGAAAGTGCTTAACAAGGTGAGTGTGAGTGTTCTTTTTCCGTGTGATGTTGTACCTGTGTTGAGTGAATCTGGTGAGCAGTGTGTTACCAGTTTCTCCCACATACTGGATCCCACATCTCTTGCATGTAATCAAATATATACAGTTTTTGGACCTCGGGGTCCCTTTGCACAAAGACAGAAAAACCTGGCCATTGGAGTGGCTGCGGACCAATCTGTGGTGTTGGAAAAATTGTCCTTGATGTTTCTGTCTAGGCACAGAGAGAGGTGTGATTTGGGCTCTAATGAGGAGATCACCCAGATTTTTATGCCTCCTGAAGGCAGCAATCACTCTGTGAGTATGGAGTGTCTGGACATCCCGAGACAGGTTCTGGAAATTGTTCTTAAGAGCCCTGACTAATTTGCAGGTGCAGGGGGCATATGTGATGACCACTGGAAGTAAGGGGGAGACATCAATTGGTTTTGTCAGCAAAAATGATTTGAAGCATCCCCTTAGGAAAGACCAATTGTACCCCCTAGTGGAGAGAGCAGAGAATAACGTCTTGACAGCAGTTCCAAAATCAGATTTCTGTGTGCAGATTCTGTGGAATCTTAACAGCTGAGATTTGACAATTCCTGCGAATGTGTGTTTGGGATGAAAGCTTGTTTTAAATAGTAGGGCATGAGTGTCTGTAGGTTTAAAGAATACCTTTATGTCCAATTTGTGATCATTCATGAAATTTGTGCCCTTAAAGGTGGTTGTGTCAAGAAAATCAATAGAGGTCTTACTGATGGTTGATTTAAGCTTAATAGAAGCATTGTGGTCATTTAAAGTCCTAAGAAACATCTCAAAATCCTGCTCAGAATGTTGCCAGACACCCCATATGTCATCCAGAAAGCGATAATAATGCAGTGGTTTCTTTATGCATTTATCTAGTGCAGCAGTTTCCCACTCTGCCATGAAGATGTTTGCATATGCTGGGGCAAACTTTTTCCCCATAGCTGTCCCCTTGATTTGTAAATAGAAGTCACCATTGAATTCAAAATCGTTCCTTGTGAGGTTTATTTCTAAAAGTTGTAGTAATTCTTTTTCTGGCCTTTTCCTATCCGGGTATCTTTGAAAGACTCTCTTAATGGAGTCAATGCCTTCACCAATGTCAATGTTTGTGTAAAGGCTGTCAATGTCTATGGAAAACAGAAAAGCATCAATGGGGACTTCTATTTGCTTCACTTTATCCACAAAATCATATGTATCTTTGATATAGCTTGCATGTTTTGTGGATAAAGGAGTCAGGAAATAGTCCAGGTATTCAGCTGTATAATACGTCTCACTATCACAGTCTGAAACGATTGGTCGTCCTGGGGGCACCTGAAAGGGGACACTCCATTTCGCCGGATCCTTGTGGATCTTAGGCAGCATGTAAAAAAGTCTTCCTCTTGGCTCAGCGGAGCCCAGTAAATAGTTCTTTTGTTTAGGGTTAGGGTTAGGGTTAGGGTTAGGGTTAGGGTTTGGGGAAAGAAAGGGGTCCCAGGCAGAAGTCTGGGTCCCCTGGTGCACGCTCACTCGACTGGGGTGGGCACTGATGCCCCCCGATCAAAAAATTGCCCATCATTGGGTAGTAGTGGCCATTAGTGTGTCTATTGAGCCCGTCGCGACGTTTCGGCGTTACTTCGCCTTCATCAGGCTGGGCTCAATGAGGGTAGGGACTGATTTGTCCTCTATTTATACTTTTTCTTTTCTTAGCTTTTCTTTCTGACTTTTTTGTCTTACTTTTTTCTGTTTCTTCTTACTTAGGTTTTTTTCTTGGCTTTTTAATTTTCTCTGTACTTAGGTTTTTCTATTTTTCTCTGTCACTTTTTCTGTTTTTACGTGACTTTCCTCTTTTCCTCTCAACCCTACTTGGGGAGCTTTCTTACTCTCTCTCTTTTTTCTTCTCAACCCTACTTGGGGAGCTTTCTTTCTATCCTTTTTCTTTATGGCACCCCCTATTCCTTAGTCCACTCTGCATCTTGTTTTTCTGGCACCCCCATCCTTAGTAACCACTCTATTTAGGCTTCTTTTTCTGTTTTTTGTTTTTCCATTTTTTTAGGCTTTTTTTCTGTTTTTTCTGGGGTTGGGACAGGGAGGGGGGGATAGGTTAGGGTTAGGGAAGGAGATGTGGGTAGGGGCATCGCCCACTCCACCGGGACCTGGCTGGTAAGGGTTTGGGGAAAGAAAGGGGTCCCAGGCAGAAGTCTGGGTCCCCTGGTGCACGCTCACTCGACTGGGGTGGGCACTGATGCCCCCCGATCAAAAAATTGCCCATCATTGGGTAGTAGTGGCCATTAGTGTGTCTATTGAGCCCGTCGCGACGTTTCGGCGTTACTTCGCCTTCATCAGGCTGGGCTCAATGAGGGTAGGGACTGATTTGTCCTCTATTTATACTTTTTCTTTTCTTAGCTTTTCTTTCTGACTTTTTTGTCTTACTTTTTTCTGTTTCTTCTTACTTAGGTTTTTTTCTTGGCTTTTTAATTTTCTCTGTACTTAGGTTTTTCTATTTTTCTCTCTGTCACTTTTTCTGTTTTTACGTGACTTTCCTCTTTTCCTCTCAACCCTACTTGGGGAGCTTTCTTACTCTCTCTCTTTTTTCTTCTCAACCCTACTTGGGGAGCTTTCTTTCTATCCTTTTTCTTTATGGCACCCCCTATTCCTTAGTCCACTCTGCATCTTGTTTTTCTGGCACCCCCATCCTTAGTAACCACTCTATTTAGGCTTCTTTTTCTGTTTTTTGTTTTTCCATTTTTTTAGGCTTTTTTTCTGTTTTTTCTG